>NC_138994.1:45342364-45752590 GCF_964341445.2 Mesoplodon mirus | reverse complement strand
GTAGCTCTTTCTACAAACCTGTCCGTTCCTCGGTTTCCTGATCTAAAAAATACCTTTCTCGCAGGGTTAACAAAAGACCTGCGTGATGGAGTGATGCCTGCAACAGTGCCCGGGGCTCAGGAAGTACCTAGAAGGGCGTTGGCGATAATTCACCGTTCACCTGCCTCAGCCCTCTGGCAGGGTCCTGCTTACTTACTAAGCCAACATTTACAAGACAGTTTTTATGCCCTTTCCGTCTCTCTCAAAATCTACCACTAGCTTTTCTGTTTGTTTTTACCAAGGAACTCAACCAATGTTTGCTCAGTGAATGTGCTGTGAACCCCTCAGACTGAGGATGAGGAGGGGCTGGGGTGACTAGAACTTTGGAGCTGTTGGAGGCTGGGGTCTTCGGGCACCCACGTGCCTGGAGGCTTGCCGGAGGGTCCTTGGAATGGAGGCTTCCTCTCTAATGCTTTTCCAACAGGCGGGGACCCAAGAGTGGGTAACGAAATCACTTCAGGGATTCACAACCAGAACAGCCTTTTAAGTGAAATGGACTAGAAGAGTACCAGAGCTCATCCTTGGGAGAGGGTGACTTTCATTTCCTAAAACTTGTCTCAGCTCTGTGTGTGTGTGTGTGTGTGTGTGTGTATGTACACCAGGCTTTCATATAAAATGCATTTTTTATTGTAGGTCCCAGTCAAAAAGGTTTGGAAAAACGCTGTTTTACTAATAGGCAGAAGACATTATGGAAAGAGCCTCGGCTTTTGAGGAAGTCTAAGGCTCAAATCCTGACTCAGACACTTACTAGCTGAGTGTCCTTGGGGAAGTTACTTGGTCTCTCTGACCTTCAGTTTCCTCATCTGCAAAGTGGGGGTAAAGTAAGGTAATGTATGTTCGCTCAGCACCTGGCACAATCAAGGCAGGTGGTTTTAACCTTTTCCTTTTTTTTTTTTTTAAGTCTCAGACCCATTTAGGAATCTGATGAAGGACCCTTAGCCCTGAAAAAAGAGGCTGCGCAAAAAACATGACCCTACCCCCCAAACTCCTCCCTCCCCAAGAGCACTCACACAGTGGAGCTGCGATGACTCCTAGTGGACAGGCCCTGCTCGGCCCTCACCAGTCGCTGGTAGGAGATTCCTGTGGCCAAAAGAACAAACACAAAGAAACAGTTCACGGACTTACCTGTTCCTTCAGCAGCCATGGTCCTGCGCCTCGCAGGAGCCTGGCACTGGAGAATCTGGCTGGGAGTTCCCGGATGAGGGTCAGGACAAGGGGCAGATTAGGCCCATTGCCACCAGGGTCTTTTTTTTTTTTTTTTCTTTTTGCGGTATGCGGGCCTCTCACTGTTGTGGCCTCTCCCGTTGCGGAGCATAGGCTCCGGATGCACAGGCCCAGCGGCCATGGCTCACGGGCCCAGCCGCTCTGCGGCATATGGGATCCTCCCAGACCGGGGCACGAACCCGTATCCCCTGCATCGGCAGGCGGACTCTCAACCACTGCGCCACCAGGGAGGCCCCGCCACCAGGGTCTTTAACAGTCTGATTCCCAGGCCCCACCTGCCCTGCAAAGCTTCACTCTTCAGAGACTGCGGGGCAGGGCCCCCTGGGAGGAGATGGAGGCCCCTGAAGCGGCCGGGTCTCCTGCTATCCAGCTGGTCCTGGTTCTGTCCCTGCAGACCCGGGCCCGGGTGCCCTCCTGCAGTGGGTGTGCCCTCAGCTCAGCCTCAGCTCCGGCCAGCCCCCAGCCTTCCCCTCGGCCTCCCGGCCCCGCTTCCCACATGCTCTCGGGGGCCCCTCAGGGGCCCATGGCCCTGCCTGGCGCTGTCCCTCTCTAGGGCTGACCCTCTGCACCAAAGACCCCCTCCCCGCCTTCCTCTCTGGCCTCATCCACCTCTCTGTCACCTCTGATTCAAATGTGCTGAGAAGAAACTAGCCAAAGTTTTCCCTTTTTCCCTGCAACTTGACTCAATTCTGTAGCTGGAAAAGCACGTATTCAGTTCTGCGTCAACTACGGTGAGGCTGTCACACAATAGCTCGCGCTGCTCACTGATGAGGCTGGGATTCAGGGGGGCAGGCAGCCTCCTTGTTAGAGCTTGGACATCGTCACAGGGGCCCTGCCGGGTGTGGACCGGGGTGTGAGCTGGGAGCAGCAAGGCAGCCCCTCGGAGGAGTCAAAGCCAAGACTGGGGTTAGAGACGGCTGTAAACAGAAGGGCCGTGACTGTTGTTTAGTAAATGGCCGAACATTTCCAATTTGTAGTATTCCAACTTAGGGCCGAATTGCTTTGCTTTGGGGGCCTTTCATTTGGTGTGTCTTCCATGTAACTGTCACATGTTTAGATGTTAATGTTACGTCTATTTTGACAGGAAAAGTCCCCGAAACAGGGATTACTATCAGGACCCAGGACGCCATCTGGTGGCCGCTCACAGACATGAGAGAGAAAAGTCCCCTCGTTGCCCCTTCAACGCCCAACAAAGTACTGCAGGAGTGTCCCCCGCACCCCAGGTCTCCCTGCCCCCCAATCTCCCCGACCCCCAAAACACACAGAGAGCAAAGTCTTCTCTTGACCCGTCCACACTTTTCTTTTACCATCTAATGTTGTTAACGGGTAACCCACGCCCTGCTGACCAGCTGCCGGCCCCGCCCACACTCCCGGGGGTACAGTTGACCACTTTCTCCTTGAAACCTGCTCTTCCCTTTAGTCTCCATGACGAGGAACATTCTCTAACATCCTCTATCTCTCCACCTGCGTATCTTAGGATGCTTTAATGGTCTCATTTGGGGATTATGGCATCATTAGCGCTGGGAGCTGCTGTTTGCTTGATTTTGTCCTATTTTTTTAAACTTGAAATATAGTTGGTTTACAATGTGGTGTTAGTTTCAGGTGTACAGCAAAGTGATTTGGATTCTTTTCCATTATAGGCTATTACAAGATACTGAATATAGTTCCATGTGCTACACAGTAGATCCTTGTTGTTTATTTTATATATAGTAGTTTGTATCTGCTATAACTCCAAACTCCTAATTTATCCCTCCCCATCCCCCTCCCCTTTGGTAACCATAAGTTTGTTTTCTATGTCTGTGGGTCCGTTTCTGTTTTGTAAATAAGTTCATTTGTATCATTTTTTTAGATTCCACATATAAGTAATATCATGTGATACTGGTCTTTGTCTGACTTCACTTAGTATGATAATCTCTAGGTGCACTCATGTTGCTGCAAATGGCATTATTTCATTCTTTTTTACAGCTGAGTAATATTCCAGTGTGTGTGTGTGTGTGTGTGTGTGTGTATCACATCTTCTTTAGCCATTCATCTGCTGATGGACACTTGGGTTGCTTCCGTGTCTTGGCTACTGTAAATAGAGCTGCTATGAACGCAGTCCTACTTTTGACAAGGAGGCTCAGAGACCTTATGTAACCTGTCCAAGGTCATCAGCTAATAAGTGACAAAGCACAGGTCTTTGTTACCTGAAAGCCCATGTTCCTTCTCTCACATTTGACTTTATAGCTAAAGCAAGAATCATCAAACTTTTCTGAGTCTTGGTTGCCTCACGCACAAAATGGGAGTAATGTTGCTTTTCCCTCTTACTCCACAGGGCTGTGGTCTGGGTGAGATACAATCATGGAGCTTTGGGTGCTTTGAAAACTGCAGAGTGACTCACACATATGATGCTCACTGTCTCCTCTCAGGATGACAGACCAATTCTCTGCAGACAAGTATTATGGTCTGCACAGCTGGGTGGGCATAGAGTAAATACTCAACAAACATACGGGCTGAACCCAAGAGGGGTGTGGTGGGCAGGACCCGGAAGCACTGACGTGAGGTTTCCTGCCACCCCCAGATGGAGGCAGTAGGCGACCCTACTTGGGGTGGAGTCAGGAAGAAGGGGGAGGCCCTCAGGCTTGATAACCTGCCCGCTTCCTCTGCCACCCAGCCACATCAAAGTGGGATAAACTGTTTCCCTCATCTCCATGGCAACTGCCTCCCCAAGGCTCCATGGGTGGAGGGCCCAGCTCCCCAGGCCCCTTGTCATCTTCTCCCTGTGACCTTGCCAAAATCCATCTATTAAGCGAATACCACCCCAAACCCTACTGTCCCCAGCAATGGGAAATCAACATAGGCCAGCATTCATCCTCACAAACTGCTGACAGGGAGACATTCTTATACTCCCATTTTACAGATGAGGAAACTGAGGTTCCTATGATGTTAAGTGTCTTGCCAAAGGCCCCACGGCCCCAGGATTTGAAACGGCGATGGGCTAGTCCAAAGTACTGGTAACCACCAAGTGATTCAGCCTCAGCCTCTCCCCAAGAGCTTGTCGCCCGGGCCTCCATTCCCACCCCTCTCCCTTCCTCCTGTTGCCTCTCTCAGCTGGGGTTACTGGGGATGGAGCTACTCAGCAACAAGGCAAAACTATTACCACGTGCCTTTACAAAAATCACATCAAAGCACTTCCTAACTAGCCCACTTAAGGGTTATGTAAAAGGAGCTAATTTGCTTTAATTTACTACTTGCTATTCATGAGGGCTCAGGTTCTGTGAAGTTAGAGGTTCACTTGTGGATGTGAGATGAGTAATTTTTGCTCACTATAAAGGATAACTTCAAAGGTTTTTTTTCCCCTGTATGATGTTTTATTCCCCCATATAATGTTAACTAATTTTGTATCTAATTCTGCCATCTTTTTGTGGCTTAGATGAGAAATTTATTTCAGTTTCTCATACCCTCCTTTAAACCAGCCCTCCCACCTTGCTGGTCCCCTCAGTAACGAACTGAATGCGTTTTGACACAGGCTCGCTATACATTTGTATGAGTGCTAGGTTTTTTTTTTAAACTGTTTGAAAATGACTCTCTGACACATGAAAGAGCTAATGGTTTCCTATTTCGGTTCTGCTTTCCCTGGAAGAGGAGGCGTTCCTGGCCTGAGCAGCCTGGCCTGAGCGTCCCCCTCCAGGCATTTGCTTCGGTCCCCAGCATACCAGAGCCCTCACATGGTCCCAGGGGCAAGGTCCAGGGGAAGACCCTCAGCAGTGAATGACCAGGGTGCCAGCAGCCCTCCCTGCTCTGAGTCCAAGGATCCTCACTCCATTTCCATCTCCAGTTGTTGCTCTGCCTGACTCTTTTCCCCCAAGCCTAGAACCCCACATCCCCGAGTCCGGGCCTCCCCACAGCCCGCATCTGCCCCTTGGCCCCACATCTGCTCACTGGGGGCTGCTCAGAGCTGAGTTCCTGCTCAGCTGCCCACAAAAACATCTCAAGGCATAGCGTGCATCCAGCTGAGGGGAGACAGCTGGTTCCACTTGAAACTGGGAAGCAGTCCCCCTGCACGCAGGTGACAGACAGCCCTCCCCCAGGACAACCTCGCCTTTACCCATTTCAAAGTAAACTCATTTAGATCTTTGGTAGAGACTGAAGGTCCTGCCAAGGCATTTGCATTTTAAATCCTTTCTGTCTCATTATAAAAAGGAAGAAAAGCTTTGCGTTCTTGTTAAAGGAATTCTGGTCACCAGCAAGAAGCCCAGAAGTGATCTAGATCTGTTTGTTTGGGGGGTGGGTAGAGGGGAGCAAGGGAATGAAAGAGATTAAATTGGTTTGTTCATTTAGGGTGCCTTGGAAAGCTAGGTTGCCTGACTTGTCTATTCACCATGTGCCTCAGCACCTTTCCTAGTCCAACCCCTTCTCCTGAAGGCCTTCCTGATTTCTTAATTCTTCCACCCAAGTCTCTACCAGGAGGTAAGGTCCATGTAATGGGTAGACTTTGGCTACCCTAGCCTGTGCCTGTTCAGCTCTTCGTAACAACGGACAGCTGACTGGCTGGGGGAAGACAGATCAGCTGATTGGTTAGGCAAACAGATCAGTTGATTGGTTGGGAGACAACAGATCAGCTGATTGGTTGGGCAGACAAACCAGATGATCAGTTGGGGAAGGAAGTCATAAGCCTCTCCAAAGGAATCTTCATATAAAGCTTCAGTCCTGCGCTTTCTAGGGCCCCTGAATTATTAGGGAATAAGATTTGGTACTTCTGTCCTGTGTGTATTTAATGCACATGATGAGACTTAGACACTCCCAATACTAAACAGGGTCTGGTGCATATACAGATTTAAAAGAAAAAAAAAAAAAAACCGGGATTACAACATACTTAGTACTTGGGGGCGGGGGGCTGCTTTTTTTTTTTTTTTTTTTTTTTGCGGTACGCGGGCCTCTCACCGTTGTGGCCTCTCCCGTTGCGGAGCACAGGCTCCGGACGCGCAGGCTCAGCGGCCATGGCTCACGGGCCCAGCTGGTCTGCGGCATGCGGGATCTTCCCGGACCGGGGCACGAACCTGTGTCCCCTGCATCGGCAGGCGGACTCTCAACCACTGCGCCACCAGGGAAGCCCCGGGACTGCTTTTTTACTCAACACATTACTCAACATCTTTTCATCTCAGTAACCTTATTTCTATGATCTCATTTTTAATAAGTGAGGCGGATTCCACCAAATGACTTTGCTACGATATATTCAACTATGTACAATATTTAAGTTTTTGGAATTGGTTGATTATTAAAAAGAATGCAGCAATGAACATTCTTGTAGCTAGGTTCATGTAACCTATTTTTCTTCCATTACTTTTATGATCTTTTTTTTTTTTAATTTTATGGTCTTGATTTCCACACTTAAACATTTAATCCAGCTGAAATTTATTTTTATGTTTGCAATAGAACTCAATTTTTTTTGAGATAGAATTTTAAACCCTTCCTTTTTTTTGGTCTGTCAATTATCTTGATACCATTTATAAAATGACAATTGTTTACATCACTGATTTGAGGATGCTGCTTTGTCAGATAATACATTTTTATACATTTAATCTGTCCCTTGCTATTTTATTTAGTTCCATTAATTTTCTATTCTTATACCAACAGTATACTATTTTAATAACTATAGCCTTATAGTACTTTTAAAGACCTAGTAGAGAACTATCCCATTCTTACTCTTCCTTAAGCATACATAAGTACATAATAAATCCTACTGTAGAGCATTTATTCTGTCCAATAGACTTTATTTTGTTAAATTTTTAAAAATATTATTGGTATTTTTGACTGCAGTTACTTTTATTTCCATAATACCTGATGTTATCACAATATTGATTCAATCCAGCAATGTCTCTTAAACTTTTTATCCTTCAGTAAAGTTTGTTTTCTCTATGTAGGTTATTCACATTTCTTTATCTTATATTTTTAGTTGCTATTGTAAATTGTTTTTTTCCATATTATGTTTTCTTACTGGTTGATGCTATTATATAAGAAAGCTCTTAGCTACCTGATTACTAGTCTGACAGTGCTTTGGGTTATTCTCTTAGTCTTGACAGATAAGCAATTGTTTGATCTCTATGTAATTAAAATTTTATCTTCCTGAAAGAGGAAATATTCTTTCTTTCTTTCTTTCTTTTCATGGGCAAAATACCCACAAGCATGAAGAGGAAGATTACTGACTTAATAATGGAAATGCTCCTGGTGGGTTGTGACCTTGTCAAGGACCCTTCCATATATTAATAGTTTCCACATATTAGAGGGGCTTTGAATATCAGGAATGGATGTTGAATTTTTTTTCATTCTTTTTTACCTTAAATATTTTTATTTGGAATGGATGGAAGTTGAATTTTATCAAACATTTCAGAGGCATCTACTGGGATGTTTGCGTGACTTTATTCCTTTGAGCTACTGATGTGATGAATTACTCTAATATGGGGCCACCTCTCAGTAAATCATACTTGATTGTGTTTTTCTGGCTCTACAATAGTTTTGTTAGACCTCATTTTCGTGTCTGCTATAGCACCTGCAATTTCTCAAGAACCACTTTTCAGAATCCACATATGAAAACTTGGACAGTACCTGGCCCTTGCCCACACTTGTCATGGTGTCCATCTACCTGTTTATTCCTGGTACCAGCCACCTTCCCTGGCCAGAACTGAGTCCATTCACACATGCATTCCCCTACGTGTTCCGGGGTAAAGAGAACAAACAAGGGCCTCTTGTCAACACTGTGTGGGCTTCTCTGTCTGACCTGGGCAGCCTCAGAGACCCCCTGGCTAACCAGAGCAGAGGCACAGGCCAGGAGGTGGGGTCTCCTTGCCCTGAACCCCTGCTCAGATACCCCTAAGAGTTCCTCCTTGAGTTACTCGGGTGTTTGCTGCCTTCAGCCATCTGATGCTGATGCAGACATGGAGCACTAGAACCACGAAAAGGAACTCCAGGCTTGTGAAGCAGGCCACGGGCAGAGACGAGCTGGACGATATGAAGTGAGGGGGGTCATAGCCAAAGCCCAGTTTCAGAAAAGCTGGAAACCTCCTGACCGCATGGTCCCTGCCCCACGTGCATGCCACCTCAACACTTACCTGGGGCCTTCAGTTCAGCATCGATGAAGGTGAGCAGTTCCTGGCAGATGCTACAGTAAGGAACGGGCCAGGTCAGGAATCGGTGGTAGGTTTTGGCTGCTTTCAGAAGGAGATCTGAGTCTGGTGGGAAGTGTGGAGTCTGGGATGGAGAGGGAGCGGCAAAGCAGAGAGGTCTGGGTGAGAGAAAGCTCACTGATATTCCAGAGCAGACCCTGCTCCTTTCTGGAATGTTCCACAAAGGGCACACTTTTCCTGGCAGCAGTGTGTCCCAGGACGAGGGCAGGCCGAATTGAAAGTTACCCACAGGAAGTGAGTTACAGATGGGCAAGATGGTGCCCAAGGATGTCTCTACTACAGGGGCCTTGTTTTCACCAAACATAACAATTTACCAAATACACAAGAGGGCCTCTCTGAAAAGCTGTCACCTTGGAGGTCATCCTAAATGGTGCCACTGCTGCCACTCCTTTTGAGGAATGGTCTTCAACGCCTAAACTGCCTTTATTTAAATATCCTCACGAGAGGCCAATGTTTCTTCTTTGAAGTGGACTGACTCAGTGTACTTGGAGTCATTTGATGCCACCGGGCTGGTGAACGGGGGGTGACGGCACTGGGGGAAACTGACCACTGCAGTACAAAAGGAGATGGACGTCACATGTCTTTAACAGAATCTCTCCTGTGGTTTGTGAAAGGGCTGTGACCGCATCCCCTCCGTGGGTGCCCAGATACTCCAGGCATGATGGCGTCCACGTGGAGTTACTGGAGGCCTCTCAAATGGCTCATCGGAAGCCATCAGAGGGGTGACACCCACCTGAAGTGTCACTGGTGGACAGTTTCTCTCTCTGTGTGTTTATCCTCTGAGCTGTGAGGGCTCTGCCCGCTCCATGGAGGCTGTTCTTCCCTCTCCTCCCCAACCTCCCCAAGCCTGGCCCAGC
Organism: Mesoplodon mirus; assembly: GCF_964341445.2. Taxonomy (NCBI): domain Eukaryota; kingdom Metazoa; phylum Chordata; class Mammalia; order Artiodactyla; family Ziphiidae; genus Mesoplodon; species Mesoplodon mirus. The sequence continues at coordinate 45,743,307 of NC_138994.1, read as the reverse complement.
CGGGAACTTACACAGAGGACAGTGGAATAGAAGAGCAGGGCCAGGGGGGCGAGGAGGTCATAGGTGCCCTTCTCTTGGACCTGTGTGGGGGACAGGAGGGGGGCAGGCTCATCACAGGTGCACAACCGAGCACTGCTCTCTTCTCTATTCCTTTCTTTTCTTTTTCTTTTTTCTTTTTTAAGTGAAAAGTAATATAATCACAAGACAAACATTTAGAAAATAGAAAAAAAAAAAAAAAACCCCACGATATCCCCCTTCCAAACTCAGCCACAACTAATATTTCAGTGTACTTCTCCTTACACCATTTTTCTCTGTGTATTTTCCTCTGCAAAGTTGTAATCATTGGGTGCATATTTTTACGCTTCATGGCTTTTACGTATAATATTATAAATGGATTTCTGTTTTGCTACATCATCTCTAAGACCATATTTTTCCCCCTCCTAGTTATACATTTATCTATTATTTGTATTGTAAATATGTTTTCCAGTTTGTTGTTGGTCTTTGAATTTTATGGATTTTTTTTTATGTACATAAGTTACAAGTGTTAGCTTTTTCCTTTATGGATTTTCACTTTTGCATGCAAGGTTCATGTAAATATTCATATATGTTTTTTGTTCTTTTCTTGGAAGCTTCATTTTCTTAAATTTAAACCTTTAATCCATCTAGAGTTCTGTATAATATGAATTTGGAATCTCACTCCATATTTTTGGAAACGTTTAATCAATTTTCCCTAAACCATTTAATAAATTTTAATGATGCAATTTTTTTTTTTTTTTTTGCGGCTCTGCGGGCTTGCAGGATCTTAGTTCCCCAACCAGGGACAGAACCCGGGCCCCAGCATTGAAAGTGCCAAGTCCTAACCACTAGACCACCAGGGAATTCCCCGCAATTTTTTAATATATTAAATTTTGTTTCTACCCTTGGATACTATCCATCATTTTTATTACCTATATAATACTCCTTCTGGTAGATCTCCATAATTTATTAGCTTTAGACACTTGAGATTATTTTCTTGCATTTTAAGTGCGTGTGCAGTGAAAATCTTTGTGCACACTCCTTTTTCTATAATTTGGATTATTTATCTTGGATAGAGCTCAAGAAGCGCAATGAGTGGATACCAGACTGTAAACATATTTTATGATCTTCGAAATGTATCGCCAAATTGCTTTCCAAAATAATTTTGCCATTTATAAAACTGTGTATGTATGAAAGTGCCATTTCACTACACCCTTCCCTGCATTGGTTATTACAATGTTTTTGCGAATTTGCTAGGCAAAAGCTGTGTCATTATGGTTTTCATTTACATTTATTTTACTATAACTGAAGCAACATTTTCCATATTGTTTAAAAGTTATATTTATTCTTTTGTGAATCATCTCTTTGATAGAGCTCACCCACCACACCACAAACAAGCATGTATAGACACAATTTAGAATTCTTTGGTCAAAATACTAGTGGTCTCCCAACCCATTCTGGAATTCATGGGTGTTGAAGAAGCAGAGAAAGCCCCACCACCTCTGCCGTGCCTGGTGACGGCAGCAGGATCAAATAGAATTCTCCTTCATGGTCCTGAATAGACCATGTGTCCAGTACACTTGCTGCTTGGCCCCTTCTATAAAACCCTCCCCTGTTGCTATACAGTAGTTGTTCCTTTATATTTGGGTTGATAAGATAAGCACTTCAGAGGTGGTTTAGCTCTTCTGAGTTGGTCTCCTTGTGATCAGGGTATAAAAGCACCAGGTAAATGGTGGTGCCAGAATTGAAACCTTGAGTGTCTTGATAAACCAAGACTTTTTTCTTAGAGGTAAAGGGACAGCTGAGAAAGACATGTGTTTTCCAACTCAGTCATGTATTTAAAAATAAAAAATAAAACATCTTTAGGGACTCGTGCCTGTTCTGGAACCCCAGCCCAAATCAGGTTTGTTTTCTTGTTTTTTATTTTTTATTTTTTTTGGCCACGCGGCATGCGGGATCTTAGTTCCCCGACCAGGGAGCGAACCCACGCCCCCAGCAGTGGAAGTGCGGAGTCCTGACCACTGGACCGCCAGGGAAGTCCCCCAGATCAGCTTTAAACACACTCTTCTTCTGAGTCATAAAAGCCTGTTTACTGAACTGTTAGGGGAGGTCTCGGTTTACCTCTCCAATCAGTTTTCTCTTTTGCATCTTTGTTCTTCTGCGTCTTTTGGGGGAAAGGAATTCGGTAGCGCGTCCTCCCTCCCTTGTAGTCGACACCTTGACTTACAGGCAATGTCTGTCTTAAGAAACAGCTTAAACTGGGGACCCTGGCTCACCCAGCACATGTTCATAGCAAAAGGACCACGCCCCTTCCTAAGGCCTTCAATCCACAAACACCACCGAAGCAGAGAACTCAGGCTGCCAGTGCCTCCACCAAGCCCCCCTGGTGGTCCAGACACCCCAGAACTGACATTCTGTGGGGACCTATTTCTCGACTCTATGAGGCTGATCCCAGCACTGCCCTTCTAACCCAGGCCGAGCCCTCACCTCGCGGGTTTTCTGCAGGATCTGCTCCAGGAGGATAAGGAAGTGGCCTGGATCCCTGCTGACCAGCTCCTGCAGGCTCCAGCAGTTGAGACACAGCCCAGCTGCAAAGGGAGGGAGAGGCCAGGGGTCAGTTGTGGGTTGGAGGGAAGTGGCAATTCCTGGGGCTGCACTGGGGCCTTCGCTTCTGAAGTCAGAGTCTCCGGAAATTCTGGATCAACACACTCGACCCTATTATGCCCCATCAAGATAATGATAAGTTTCTTCTTCCTGCATAGACAGGAGGCTCAAGAGACACAGAGAGGGGCTGGGATCTCCCTCAGAAGCCAAGGACTGGCCACCACTCTGCTCCCTGTGGCTCTGGAGAGCACCAGCTTTCCCACATCCTCCGAGATGCAGGGAAGGGGCACAGAAGCAGAGATCGCCACCCCAGGACACAAGGCTGAGTCTCCAACAGCCATGGGACCTCCCGGAACTGCTGGGCAGTGGAGTCCGGGAAAGGGAAGCGCCATTCATTTCTATTTTGAAAGCTATGAGGAGCACTTTGTCACTCTGTAACTTCCCCAGACTTTCTTATTTTGTCAATCTCTGCTTCCCTGCAGTCAGCATGGGTAAACTCCCCCTAATCAAAGGGGCAGTCACAGAGGTCTGTGGTCTCTGTGTGTGTGTGTGTGTGTGTGTGTGTGTGAGTGTGTGATGGGGAATGAGAACAGTGGGGGTGGAAGTGGCCCCCTCATGTGCACGAGCTCCTTCTGAAGTGTTGCAGGCCCCAAGCAGTGTGTTCATAGGGTCACAGGTTTTAGTGAAATTTGCTATAGTCAGATATTTTTGTATTCTTTGACTTGACGGCCCCTCAATTCTAGAAGCTTAGTCTCATTAAAACCTGGGTAGGAGGCCAGAAGGAAGAAAACTGCCATATAGTGACCACCTACTATGTACCTCTAAGGTACCAGGCCTTTCACACATCACCTCCATTGAATCTCCCATCCCCCACCTCGGGAAGGTGGTTCCTGCTGTTATTATTCTCATTTTACAGGCAAGGCAGGTCAGTCCTGAGAGGCTAAGGGACTTGCACAAGTTCCTACAGCCAGTGAGAGACAGTTTTAAGTCAGATCCGCTTAATTCCAGAGGCCAAGGAAAGCCTCTGAGAGGAGGTGACATTTGAGTTGAGACCTGAATGAGAAGGAGCCAGCTCTGTGTAGTTCTGAGGGAAGAATTCTAGGCAGCAAGTGCAAAGGTCTTGAGGTAGGAAGGAACCAGTTATGTTCAAGGAGCATGGGTATCTATCTCGTGGGGTAGTTAGGGAGGCAAGTGAGATGCGGAAAATCTTTATGAGCATAAGGAGTTATTAAATTAATCTCTAGCCTTGGAGACAACTGCCCCAGCCTGCAGATATGCCTGTTTCTCAGTCCTGGGGATCATGGAACATGGAGGCCTCCTATTCCCTGAAGTTCTGCTGAGATTCTCCATTGTTCTATGGGGAAGAGGAGGATGGGGCTGTGGAAAAAACTAGAAATCAGGAAAACAGGAGAATTCTGGGGAGAACTGTCTATAAATATCCAGCTGCTCTTTTGAAATCAGCAGTGTGACATTTTTAAGCTGGTCCAATACCTTCTTCAGGGAGCTAAGCTTCTAGCACATGAGGAGGATGAGGAAGGCAGCATGGGGGAAAGGAGAAACTGCCACCCACCGAGGGCAACTCTCCATCAGGTGCTGTGCTGAGCACCTGCCCAAGTGAGGTCCGCGGAGTCACACACACAGGGTTGGAACCAGAACCTGCCAGTTCCGTGCCTGAACCAGTGCTCATCACAGCCCCTGAAGCTCCCTTGGGGCCCAGATGCACCTCCCCGGCTCCCTGGGACCTACCTGACCAGGAGGTGGAGCGGCGGCTGAGGCTGAGCCCGTGCAAGCAGCGCTCCAGGGCGTGCTGGATGCGGTCCTCCGTGCACGTCGTGGCCCCTGGCTGCATCCTGAGTCATCGCCTGCATGGGGGACAGACGCTGGTCAGTCTGGAGAACCCCGGACTCGAGAAGCACATGGCCTAGCAGGGCAGCTGGCAGAGACAGTGGGCACTCCCAGCCGGTGCCATCAGCCAGCTGCCTCCAGGGCTGGACCCACTCCTGGGCTACTGGCAGTGCCGCTCAGAACGGCAGGACGGGGCACGCCTGTGGCCCAGCAGCACAGGCTACGTACGGGAAGTGAGGGGTGGCAGGGGGAGTGGAGAGGTGCGGCCCTCCCCCACCTCCCCGCCCCCACCCCCGGCAGGGGTGAGTGGCTGCAACAGCCCAGGGAGTGCCCGTGGCGTGACCAGACCCCAGTGCTGGGCAGGAGGACCTCAAAGGAAAAATCAGGATCACGTGGGGGACTTTCTCTGAATTTCCAGCCCTGCGTGCCCCACCCCTCAGGGATGGCCAGGGAGCCTGTTCCTGCTGACAAGGTCACAGAGCTCCCGCCAGTGTGCCGGGGGCTCTGAGGCTCGGGCCCGGCAGGGGCTGCCTTCACACATGCCACACCTCCACTCCGCCACACCCTCTGCTTGGGTGCCCAGGCCACAGGCCCCTGGTCCTTTTCTGCCCTCACCTCCACTTTGGCCATTTTTCTTTGCTGTCTCTGAGGCTTAGCAATGTTACCAGTTATTCAAAGATCTTGCTTGGCTTGGTCTTTCAAAGAACTCCCTTCTGGGAATTCCTCTGGGAACTCCCTGGCGGTCCAGTGGTTAGAGGACTCCACGCTCTCACTGCCGAGGGCCTGGGTTCAATCCCTGACTGGGGAACTGAAATCCCAGAAGCCACGTGGCACAGCCAAAAAAAAAAAAAAAAAAGAGAGAACCCCCCCCTCCTCCCCCCGTCCTACTGAGGAGAGAGCCGGGGTGTTTAGCTCAGGCTGGAGGGCTGCTGAAGAGGAGATCTAAGAAGGGGTTTTAGCACCAGGTGGGGAAACATGCCAAGGGCCACATTCTGAAAGCCTCCAGCAGGGCCAGCCCAGCTTCACAGTGATGTGTCAGGGCTCCTGGGTCCCTCAGGAAGCTGTGACAGGTAGTGCAGTGCAGCAAATAAGCCTGGCCTCTGGCATCACCAGACTTGGATTCAGATCTCAACTCTGGTATTTGATAGCCACGCAAATGGGCAATTTCTTTAAACTTTTCTGAACCTCAGTTTACTGATCTGTAAAATGGGTGTGATGATGTTACTAACCCCCCAGGGCTGCTGGAAAGATTAAATGCCACAGTGGATGCGCTGAGCGAGCTTTCAAGACACGAAAGCTGGGACTTCCCTGGTGGCACAGTAGTTAAGAATCCGCCTGCCAATGCAGGGGACACGGGTTCGAGCCCTGGTCCAGGAAGATCCCACATGCTGCGGAGCAGCTAAGCCCATGAACCACAACTACTAAGCCTGCACTCTAGAGCCTGTGAGCCACAACTACTGAAGCCCACGCGCTTAGAGCCCGTGCTCCGCAACAAGAGAAGCCTCCACAATCAGAAGCCCGTGCACTGCAACGAAAAGTAGCCCCCGCTCACCGCAACTAGAGAAAGCCCGCGCACAGCAATGAGGACCCAACGCAGCCAAAAATAAATAAATTAAATAAATTAAAAAAAAGAAAAAAAGACACGAAAGCTCTCCTGTTACAGTCATTGTCACAAGCCCACTTTCCCTTGGGAATTTCACTGCATTCACCCCGTCCAGGCAGACCCCCATGGCTGGCTGGTCAGGCCAGGTCATAGAAGGAAGTCGAGGAAGCAGTGGTCCAGCTCTGTGGAACAGGGGATGGACCAGGAAACCACAAGCAGAAGCACAGAGCTCAGAGCTGAGCCATGCAAACGACATGCAAAGAGCTAGGAAATCCTACCCCGGACCCAGTAGGCAAAACCTCCTACTTCCCCAGCCAGGGAGGAACCAGGCACCCAGAGAAACAGAAGCCCTTTGTGAGCTGCCCAGCATTACTTCACTTCGGTGATATCCCTGGGATGGCACGGGGGCGGGCACACGGAAAGCAGCGCACATGCGTTCATTCTTCCATGGATTTGCTAACCCCTTACTATGTGCCAGGCACTAACAACACAGTAGTGAATGAAGCAGGTGTGCCCCGTGGTAGGAGACAGAGACAGAGAACGATCTAACAGACAAAGAAAGAGGTCACGGCAGAGAGGGATATACGCTGAGAAGAAAGTGATGGTGCTGGGAGGGGGCCAAGTGGGGGGGCCCCCTCCAGGTCATTGGGAGGTCAGGAGAGCCTCTCAGAAGGGACATTTTAGCTGGATGAGGAGGCCAGGAGAGAAGTGAGGGGGAAGGAAGAATGTTCCAGAAAGAGGAGGTAGCAGGTGCAAAGGTCTGGGTGCAGGAATGGACCTGCCAAGGGCTGAGACCTGGAGCACAGGGCCCAGGACAGACCAGCCCCCCAGGCCACCCACCCTCCTGCGGCTGAGGAGGCAGACTGAGATCAGAAAAACTTTCACTGGTGACTCAGGACCATGGACCTTGGGTGTTTCCAAGAGTGGCACCTGGATGTCCAAAGACGTCCTTGGGCCCTTCTAGGGCAACTTTCATGGTCACCTTAGGGCCTTTTGTGGGCCAACTCTTTGTGTGCAGTCCAGACAGGGGGTCTGTGGACCCTGAGCCACACCAGGCAGACATCAGGCCCCTCCTCCCTGGGTGTGCCGGTGCCCAGCACGCATGCATGTCCCTGGGCATGAACACTCAGGGTGTGGCCTCGCCCTTCTGCCTGCAGTGGCCACCCAAGTGCAAGACCCTCTTGAGCTCAGTCCTGTGCAGGCTCAGGGCTGACGGCACCCACTGGAGGAGCTAGAAGACCAGACACCCTCAAAAGGATGAGTTTAGAGCGTGAGTGGCTGGCCCAGACGTCATCAGCAGGCCTTGGTCCCCACAGGTTGATTCATCCCTGATCAGCCCCCGGGGCGGTGCTCAGAGGAGGAGGTGAGACCCAGAGAGCCTAAGGGGCAGCCCCGGGTCCGGGTGGGGCTGGGAGAATCAAGGCCAGAAAAAATCGACTAGGATATAAAGCAGGACTTCCGAAATCCCAAATGACAGGTGAGGCACAACTCTTAAGCACAGAAGGTGCTCAATGACCCACCTGCTAAAGTGCTAAGAGTCACCGTGAGCTGTCAGGGCGGGGGGCCGGCAACCACGCTGGGGGGCTTGCCGGGAGGTAAGGGTTCACAACAGGTACAGCTGCCCACTCCGCGACCCCCGTCAATACAAGAGGACCGGGAAGAGAGGAGGGCTTGTCGACCATTCCAGAGGGTCCTCCTTTCTCTCCCCAAGGCCAAGGGCAGAGGGGCTTAAAAACAATCCCTTATTCAGACGGGACACCTGCCAGGAGGGGATGCTGCCATTTTGTTCTCAGCTCACTCTCTATCCAGCCAGCAAACGTACTTCTGGGCTACTTGGGAGCCATGGGAGGGCTAAGAGGAGCGGAAGGGGCGGCTGGGAGGCTCCCTGCTGGGTAAGGCAAAGATGTGAGCTCCTTGCGGAAGGGTGGAGGTGGCGGTAGATACTTGGATGAAAAGCTAGACTTGAGCTGTTTTGTTCATTCTTCACCGGGAGGGCCCCCAGCCGGGTGAGGGAAACGCAGCAGGAAGAGGCTGAAGGTTGGACCACCTTTGGGGGAAGCTGGAGGGAGCGTGGGCACTCTGTGGCACAGAGAGGTTAAACAACTTGCCTAAGGTCACACAGCTAGGAGGCGGCAACGCAGGGAGTCCAGCTCTGCCTGCCGCTCGGCACAGTCAGATGCAGTTACTGGGAGACAAATAAAACTAATTCATGTTTCTACCCCAGCGAGTGCAGGCTCAGTTAACTAACTTCATTAGGAGCCCTGCATTCCCAGTTGCTGGGAATCTTGAGCCCGCCATGTCTGTCTACGCCAGCTGGCCACTGCAGCCCTGCCTCCTCCAGAAAGAGGACCAGGGCCCACAGAAGCAACAACCTAGGCTGGACCGGGCGATGACCACGGTGGCTTGAGGGGCCCAGTCATTCTCTAGCTCAGAGCGAGGGCTGAACCCCGTGAACTAAGTTTAAAGATCCCTCTGCCCAGTCTCTGCTGCGACAGACAAGTTGGCTGTGTCACAAAGCAGGAATGAGTCACCCTGCCCTATTGTGTCGCAGTGTAACTGATACAAAGGCAAGATGCAAAGGCACATCCTCAGCCGACGTCACTTCTGCTGCAGCCCTCTCCTTAGAGCAGTGTCCTGGGGCCGCTGCGAGCAGCCTGCACAGGCTAAAGGCTGCTCCCCAGCACCCGCCCCAATGCCCGTGGCCCACGCATCCTCCCTTCTCTGGGCCCCAAGCAACATTCCCATCTCCTGGCCTCAGTGTCCTCTGCTGTTCATTGGAGATGATCAAGACCTTATCCTCAGGCACTGGGCAGAGTTCCCGGTGTGCCCCCACCTCCCTGGCATCCTGAGGCCATCTAGAGCTTGCCCTGGGTCTTCAGAGAGGCTGGACTTGCCCAAGGCGCTGGGCCGTGGGAGCCGAGGGACGGGAGCCTGGCCGGGGAGCCTCAGCTGAGCTGTCCTGGGGGTAAAGCCAGCACCCCGTGGCTCGCCACCTGGCCCTCTGGCACACTCATTTCTGTTTGATGAGTCAGTCATCAGCCGCTTCTGGTGACTTGTCAGCAGAACCCCCGTGGCTTTGGGGCGGAGATGAATGGGGAAGAGGTGGCACCTCTCCCTCCCCAAGGAGGATGCCTTTTCTCAAAGCCTTGGTGGGCAAGGCCTGGTTTCCCCTGGCATCCCCCTCCCAACCCCCATTGCCACCTTACTAAAAGGAGCTCGAGTTGTGAAATTCCAGCTGCTGCCAGGAATGGGAATGCCCCCCGCCACAGTGGGGTAGTGTTGAGACATTCCACAACGGGGCCCGCTGCCACCTCCAACTTCCTCCTCTGAGCCAGTAAGGATGAGCCCTTACTGGGGACCCTGAACAGGACAGTGAGTCCTGGAGCTGGAGGGGGAGGGGGTTGGGGGAAGGGGGAAGGGGGTGCCCAAGGGCAGAGGGAGACCGCCTCTTCACATGTTGACATGACCTGTGATGCAAGACAGGGGTCATCTCCCCTCCTGGGCAGGGCTAGTCAGAGGGGCAGGGCCTGCCTGGGTCCAGCTTCCTGATGCAGCCTCCCATGCAGCTGGGAAGAAAGCTTCTTTTCTTGGGGGACTTAGTGCAAAACGGCAGAATGGAGGGTCCACATCTCCTAGGGAGGGAAGTATGGGCCAGGGTCTGGCAGCACCCCACACTGCCTCCCTGGTGTTCTGGAATATTCCAGGCCCATGCTTTGAAGACTCAGTCCCACAGGTGGACATAAGAGAAGCACTAAGGCATGTGGTCCCGCGCTGACCCCACTCGCTTCAGTCCTGGGTCCCTCCTCCCTCTCCCCCTTCCTTTTGTCCTCCCTTCTCGGTCACCACTCTCCTCCTCGTAAGGCAGAATCTCTTCTACAAACTAATTTTTAAAATTTTCATTTCTAATACAGGAAGGATACACCAGAAACCAAAGAGACTGGGGTGAGATGGGGGGAGGGTAAGGGAAGGAGATGGGGGGTGAGGAGGAACAGCATTTTTCTGGGGATACCTTCATATATGGCTTTTTTTTTTTTTTTCCGGTACGCGGGCCTCTCAGTGTTGTGGCCTCTCCCGTTGTGGAGCATACACTCCGGACGTGCAGGCTCAGCGACCACGGCTCACGGGCCCAGTCGCTCCGCGGCATGCGGGATCTTCCCGGACCGGGGCACGAACCCGTGTCCCCTGCATCGGCAGGCGGACTCTCAACCACTGCGCCACCAGGGAAGCCTCATATATGGATGGCTTTGACTCTTAGAACCACAGCAATATTTTACGTATCCCAAATGAAATAAATAAATTGACCAGGATGTGGGGAGGTACGGGGGACAAAAATGGGAAACAAACAACAAATTGACTGTACTATAAATGATTAGCATAACCGCATTGAAAGGAATGGGGAATACAGGAACTGCCTTGAGTAACTTTGGAAAGTAGTATTTTCACTGGATACTGTAAGGCTAAAGACAAAAAGAACCACATACAAATACTGTGCTCTAGTTACTAAATCTGTTTCTTATAGGGATGTGGGTTAAAAATCCTGCAACTTCTTCATGTGTATGCTAGGACTGAACAAATAAGTAAACAGATCACAGATAATGAGAGCCAGTTTCTCACTGTTGGAGAAAGAAGTTACAGATAAGGAAAAGGGAGAAGTCTAGACTGAACCACCTTATGGTGTTGGACTGGAATTGGAGAAATCAGTATCAACTCATGGTTTTTCATGCATATTCAGATAGATACATACAGAAGTGAAAAAAAGATGTGTGTGAGCTTGGATTAATATGCGTACATATATTTTCTAGCTCTGTCTGCGGAGGGAGCCTAGAAACAACGACTTCCCAGTAACGATGAGCACACCTCGTGCCCAGACCCTCGTTTCTAAATATCATTCTCCAATCAAAGGGACCAGGGCTCCTTAGAGAAATGGCTGATTCTAGGACTGGGACAGGAAATATAGAAGTTACACCTGAAGACCTGGAACATCTTGTAGAGTCAAAAAATAAGTCAGTACTTGAAAAAGGATGGGGAATGTCAAAAAGACATGGGGGCTTCCCTGGTGGTGCAGTGGTTGGGGCTCCGCCTGCCGATGCAGGGGACGCGGGTTCGTGCCCCGGTCCAGGAGGATTCCGCATGCCGCGGAGCGGCTGGGCCCGTGAGCCATGGCTGCTGGGCCTGTGCGTCCGGAGCCTGTGCTCTGCAACGGGAGAGGCCACAAAAGTGAGAGGCCCGCGTACCGCAGGAAAAAAAAAAAAAAAAAAGACATGGGAGCCAGCTTAAAGGAGCTTCCAATGGCCAAAGCCAGGACAATTTGAACAACTCAATAATGAAAGTGTTGGATTATAATTCATAGGATAAAATAAATACCCATGAGTCTACACTAATGTCATAAATAATAAACTAAAAAAAATAAATGGAGGGGAAGGGACAGGTCTTCCTTACAAAAGAATTCCAATTAGTAAATGCGGGAGGAATGAGAGAAATACAAAATGACCATTAGACAAACACCACGGTCATAATTATTGCAGGCAAGATCCACCAGTGGATGTTAAAATCTGTGGGTGAAAATCTGAGAGAAAATGAGAGATTTCATGGTCTCAGAGTATTTCCCCCAAAAAACTGATCAATTACAAAACAACAACAACAATAACTTCACAGTGGAGAAATCCAGCACTGCCTTAACTTCATGACCAAACTTAAGAGCACCAATAATAAGACATATCAACATCACATATCCCCTGATATCCCGATACGCTGCACTGAATGGGACATAACATCACTTCTGTGGGATTCTTGCCAAAAATTCCTAACCACACAATCTAATCATAAGTAATCATTCAAAACTGAATGGAGAGAAATTCTATAAAATAACTCACCGGTAACTCACCAAAGAGTCAAGGTCATAAAAAATAAGGCAAGACTGAGGAACTGTCACAGACTGGAGACTAAGAAGACTCAAAAACGAAATGCAACGTAGGATCCTGGACTGGATTCTGGAACTGAAAGGGGAGGTTAGGGGGCTACTGGCTAAACTCTAAATAAGGATTTGTACCAATGATCATTTCCTGGTTTGGATAATTGTACAATGTCATATAAATTGTTAACAATAGGGGAAGCTTGGTGAAGGGTATATACCTGGATCTATATAACCCTTCATATAGTTACATAGCCTTATAGACCCTTTCCGTATCTTTCCAGGTGGTTATCCAAAGTTTCACTGCCCTTCATGAACTTGATTTAATTGTTATTTAATGAAGAGTCACAGTTCCTAATTACTGGTGGGTGGACCAGTACAGAGCTGGCTGCCTCAAAATCCCCTAACCCCATGTTCCTAAACTGGGGGTGAGAATCTCTGGGGCTTTCAGAGGGCCTCTGAGGGCTTTCTGGAAGAACGCTTAAACCGTATTTTCATTTTGATGGCAATCTAGGAAAAGTTAGTAGTTAATATATTCTGGAATATCTTGATAACACTATGACCAAACGTTACCATAAAATGTTGATGTATTTGCGTCTATCACCAATTTGGTGTCCCCTAAAAGGACAGGGCATGCCAGGTGTGTTCCTGGGGTCTGCGAGAGCTGAAGGTTGAGCAGAATGAGTTAATAAGTGGAAAATGTTTAGAATAGTGCCTGGTACATAATAAGCATTCAATAAATGCTATCTATTAGCTATCGGGGTGCCTTCTTAATGTATACATTTCAACTCCAGGTGGCTTTGAGATCAGGCCAAGAAATAAAACACTCCCTGGATGACTCTGATGCATAGTAGCGTTTTCTATTTTACAAATACACTCACACCCATATCCCCATCACACACATGCTAGACTATACACTAGACTATAAGACTAGGAAAGCACCTTAGAGACAATCTAGTACAACTCTCCCATTCTACAGATAGGAAAATGGAGGCTCCAAGCAATGAAGGACTTGTTCAGATTAGAAAGTGGCAAATCTCATATGATCCAACAATCCCTCTCCTGGGCATATATCCAGACAAAACCATAATTTGAAAAGATATAGGCACCCATATGTTCATAGCAGCACTATTTACAATAGCCAAGACATGGAAACAACCTAAATGTCCATCGATGGATGAATGAATAAAGAAGATGTGTATATATACAATGGAATTTACTCAGTCATAAAAAAGAATGAAGTCATGCTATTTGCAGCAACATGGATGGACCTAGAGATTATCATACTAAGTGAAGTAAGTCAGAAAGAGGAAGACAAATATCATACGATATCACTTATATGTGGGATCTAAACAGATTCACAGATATAGAGAATAGATTTGTGGTTGCCAAGGGGGAAGGTAGTGGGGGAGGGATGGATTGGGAGTTTGGAATCAACAGATGCAAACTAATCTATATGGAATGGACGAGCAGCAAGGTCCTACTGTAGAGCACAGGGAACTATATTCAATATCCTGTAATAAGCCATAATGGAAAGGAATATGAAAAAGAATATATATATGCATAACTGAATCACTTTGCTATACAGCAGAAATCAGCACATTATAAATCAACTATATTTCAATAAAATAAATTTTTAAAAAAGAAAGTGGCAAATCTATAACTAGAATCTGAGTCTAGAACCCCAGGACAGTCATGGCATCCTCTGGCTTGGGTGAGAATCAGACACCACTGCCTGGCAGTGAGTGACCTCAGCTCCTCTCCTCAAGATTAATTTTAAATACTTTTTCAAATTTCTTCCAGAGTTTTTGGGCTGTGTAGGTATTCAACTTCTTCACATGTCATCTTTGTAAATTTAGGTTTTCTGACAGTATCATTCGAGTCAGATTTTTAAATTTCTTAGCAGGAATCTGGATCTAGAACTCCTATATAATTTTTTTAGATATTTATTTATTTTATTGATCTATTTTGGCTGAGCCAGGTCTTAGTTGTGGCACGCGGGATCTTTAGTTGCGGCATGTGGACTTCTTAGTTGCGGCATGCATGTGGGATCTAGTTTCCAGACCAGGGTTCGAACCCAGGCCCCCTGCATTGGGAGTGCGGAGTCTTACCCACTGGACCACCAGGGAAGTCCCTAGAATTCCTATATACTTCTTTAAGTTATTTTTTAATCTGTGATTTTAGCCCCTCTCTTAATCTGAATGTTGTAACATTACGTCTTCTTTTAAAATACAGATAAAATATTTGTATTTGTGTTAAATATTTTTACACTGCATTACAATTCCTGAAATGACTTTTTTTTTTAAATTTAAAGTAAACATCATAACTATAATAATAATAGTTTTTTCTGGACAGTGGTTTTAAGTTTCATTTATTTCATTGCTTGCTGTTTTGTACCATCTCATCCCTATTTAAGAGTTCTTTATTTTAATTCATTTCTTGTTTAGCCAGGGTATTTCGAGTAACTCCAAGAACAGTGTGAGGGTGAAGTACTTTCTGAGACTTTATGTGTCGTGTGTTATTCATGGAGGCTCACTATGAATTACAGCTTTGCCAATTACAGATTTGGCATAATTCATCATTTTTCCACCCTCAAAATGTTTATAGAAAGCCAAAATAATCCACTGAAAAATGGCTCTCACAAAGAAGAGAATTAGGTAAGGTGGCTGGATGCAAATTAAAATAGAAATTAATATCGTTCAGTCATACAGACGAAAAACAGAAATGGTGTTGGAAAAAAAAGACCCACATACATAACAACAAAAAGAATAAAAGAAGAGAAAATAAACTTTTAAAATCTGCAGGATTTTAATGAAATAAAACTTTTGAGGGACACAAAGGAAGGCAAATAAATGGAAATACACACCCTGTTGGTAGACAGGCAGATTCAATACCATAAAGAATTAATTCAAAATGAATCAGAGACCTAAACATAAAGAGCTTAACCTACAAAACTCAGAAGAAAACAGGAGGAAAGCTTCATCACATTAGATTTGTCAGTGATTTCTTGGAAAAGACACCAAAGCACAGACAAAAAAAGAAAAAAGATAAACTTGACTACATCAAAATTTAAAACTGCATTGAAGGAAACAATCAAGAGAGTGAAAAGGCAACCTACAGAAAGGGAGAAAATATTTGCAGATCATATATATGTCTGACAAGGAGGTAATATCCAGAATATATAAAGAATTCCTACAACTCAACAACAACAAAGAAACCCAATTAAAAAATAGTCAAAGGGCTTCCTTGGTGGCACAGTGGTTGAGAATCTGTCTGCGGGGACATGGGTTCAAGCCCTGGTCTGGGAAGATCCCACATGCCGTGGAGCAACTAAGCCCGTGCGCCACAACTACTGAGCCTGCGGTCTAGAGCCCGTGAGCCACAACCACTGAAGCCCACACACTTAGATCCCATGCTCCACAACAAGAGAAGCCACTGCAATGAGAAGCCCGCACACCACAATGAAGAGTAGCCTCGCTCACCGCAAGCCTGCTAGCAGCAACAAAGACCCAATGCAGCCAAAAATAAATAAACAAATAAATTTATTTTTTTTAAAAAAAGGTCAAAGTGGGACTTCCCTGGTGGTCCAGTGGCTAAGACTCCGCACCCCCGATGCAGGGGGCCTGGGTTTGATCCCTGGTCAGGGAACTAGATCCCGCACACCGCAACTAAAAGACCCTGCATGCCACAACTAAAGACCCCTCGTGCCGCAACTAAAGAAACCGTGTGCTGCAACTAGGACCCACTGCAGGCAAATAAAAAGAAAAATGGTCAACGGACTTGAATAAGCATTTCTCCACAAAGATATATAATTGGCCAATAAGCACATAAAAAGATGCTTAACAGCTCTAATCCTTAGGGAAATGCACATCAAAACCACAGTGAGGTACCACTGCACACACATTAGCATGGCTATTATGAAAAACAAAATAAAACAGAAATAAGTGTTAGTGAGGATGTGAAGAAAATGGAACCCTTGTGCACTGCTGGTGGGAATGTAAAACGGGGCAGCCACTGTGGAAAACAGTCTGGTGATTCCTCAAAATATTAAAAACAGAGTTACCACATGATCCAGCAACTCCACTTCTTGGCATATACCCAAAAGAATTGAAAGCAGAGACCTGAACATATTTTTATACACCCATGTTCACTGCAGCATTCACAATAGCCAAAACGTAGAAGCAACCCAAGTGTCCACTGACAGATGAGTGGATAAACAAAATGTGGTCTATACATACAATGGGATATTATTCAGCCTTTAAAATGAAAGAAGCCCTGTTACATGCTCCAACATGGATGAATCTTGAGGACATTATGCTAAGTGACATAAGCCAGTCACAAAAAGACAAATACTGTATGATTTCACTTCTATGAGGTACCCAAAGTAGTCAAATTCATAGAGACAGAAAGCTGAATGGTGTTGCCAGGTTTTGGCGGAGAAGGGAACGGGGAGTTGTTTAATGGTACAGAGTCTTAGTTTTACAAGATGAAAAGAGTTCTGTAGGTTAGTTGCATAACAATGTGAAAAACAACACTACTGAACTGTACGCTTAAAAACAGTTAAGATGGTAAATTTTATGTCATAGGTATTTTACCCCAATTCTTAAAAAGAGTAAAAAACAAAAGAAGAAGAATTAATCAACATCTTTGTGATATTACATAGGAATGTCAATTCTCTATCAGTTTCAGCCTAGAGAACGGGAGGTAAGGAAAGAGGACAGACTGCCTAGTACAGGGCGGCCGGTCCATGTCAGGTCCTGGGCTGGGGACTTCCACTTGATTGTCTAGTTTTGCTTTTTTTTTAATAGATTTATTTTATTTATTTACTTTTTTTTTGGCCGCATTGGGTCTTTGTTGCTGTGTGCGGGCTTTCTCTAGTTGCAGCGAGCAGGGGCTACTCTTCGTTGCGGTGTGAGGGGTTCTCATAGCGGTGGCTTCTCTTGTTTTAGAGCATGGGCCCTAGGTGCGCAGGCTCAGTAGTTGTGACGCACGGGCTTAGCTGCTCCGCAGCATGTGGGATCTTCCTGGACCAGGGCTCGAACTCGTGTCCCCTGCATTGGCAGGCAGATTCTCAACCATTGTGCCACTAGGGAAGCCCCTGACTGTCTAGTTTCATGATCATAATGACCCCATGACATATTCACAGTTGTGTACAGTTCCTGCAGTTCAGGGAGGGTGTGCCATTTATTTGGCCAAATTCCTGTGGTCATAGTTCTTATGGCCTGAGCTGGAAGCACATCCTAAGTTGGCCTGACTCCCAAAGCCCACATTCTCACCTACACCATGTTCATAGGAAGTTATCTCTACTGTGTTCTAGACACCCAAAAGGCTGAGTATGCGGTTTCACCTCGGTGTTATCATTTGAGGCTTCCCGGGAAGACACCTTGCACAAAAATTGCCTCAGTCCTCACTGTCAGTGATTCAATCTCCCCGGGTTAGGGTGGCTCACTTCCTCTGTCCTAGCTTATTTTTCAAGATATAAGATTCCTGGAGGGATGTTTAACTAACAAACAGGTCTGTGACGGCAGTGACAGTGGCTAGTGGGCAGTGGAACGATTCTAGCGCCAGGAGAGGTAGGACATGTGAAAAGGTGGGTGGTGATGGCGTGGGACAGTAGGGAGCGGATGAAGCAGACGTGTGGAAAAGGGGAAGGAGAAAGATGCTAACACATATGCATGTTAGATTGAAAGACAATGGGAGGCATCATGTTGCCTTTGTATGTAATAATTATAATAACAGCAGCTAATGCTAATTGAGGGCTTACTATGTGCCAGGCACTGTCTAGGTGCTTTCTATGAATTAACTCATCCAACCCATATGAGGTAGACACTCTCTTATCTCCATTTTCCCATTTTACAGATGAGAAGACTGAGGCACAGAGCATTCTCTCAGCTGGTTAAGTGAGGCATGTCCTTTCTTGGCAGGACCTAGGCAATTTAGCTTCTCTGTGTACATAAAGGAAACCATAATGCAGCCACAGATGGGCAAAATGAAATTACTGCCAAGATGGGGAACCAGAGAAAGACTGTAAGAATTTACCAAGATATAAACTCCAGGCAGCAACCAAATTCTATGGGCCCCTGGGCCAAACCCCGGCACCTGGCACTGGAGGCTGTTTAATCTCGCCACCTTTCAAATTTAGAGCCTGTCTTGTTTGCCAGCAAATGCTCACGGAGTAATAAAGCAGCAAATGAATGCAAATGTAGAAACTCCAGAAAGGCCAACTACACATATACTGGCAGCTTTCTGATTTTTTTGGATGTGGAAAAAGGTTGTGGTTCTGACAAACTGCATTCCTTACAGCTGCTCACTTTCTGCAGAATCATTTCCAGTTTGTGAGACAGACAAAAATATTTCATAGTTTTGGGCAAAGAAGATTTTATGGAGCACTGAGACTTCCAGATAGATGCTTTGCCATTGGAATAAATTGGAGACAGACTGTCTAATTCATGATCTCTGACCTTGACTATCGTTTCCTCCCTCCCAGAGTGGAGACCGTTCACCATCCATCTTCCCTCCATTAATCCAACAGCAGGTGATTGTTCTCAGACACCAGCATGTCCATCTTCTTTAGTCTCTTTTTCACTCTCTCTCAGCTCTTGCCCAGTTATATAAGAAAAATCTCTCGCCTTCTCTCTCTCTCTGTCCCATTCATGAATACCATTTATTAGCTCTGGCCAGGCTATGATGAGGTGCCCCAACCCCTCCCCCAACCGTAGACAGTGTCTGAGAAAGCCAAGTTGGGAGCCAGGCGTTCCATGCATGCTGGCAGTGATAAGCCCCCTTCCACCTTGCAGTCTCAACGGAGACCACTGGGATGCCTGGATGTCCAGCCCCACCAGACGGTAAAGAGCACTCCCCCCACTCTGGGGTGGTGTCAGAGGAAGTGTAGTGAGAGTCAGGGCTTTCACTGGTGCCCAGCAGTAATGAGGTCACTTCCTCTACTCCATGGTGTCAATGTAACGAGGCACTCTTGTGCCTCCCAGCCAGGGAGGTATCAGTGGAGGCCTAGTGTGAAGCCAGAATTCCCACTCCATCCACCCAGCAGTAATAAGAAGCATCTCCTCAGTATCAGTGGAAGCTGAGAATGGAACCTGGATTTACACCCTCACCTGGCAGTAAAAAGGCAGTTCCCCCTCCCCACCCGCTGCCCCACTCTCCCTTTCAGGGACGTGTTGGAGAAGCTCAGCAAAGCAGAGGTTTAAATAAGATCCAGAGCCTTAAAACTCTTGTAATAAATACCCCAAATGTCCAGATTTCAATAGAAAATAACTAGTCATATCAAGAATAAGGAAGATCTTAAACTGAATGAAAAAATGCAATCAGTAGATGCCAACACCAAAATGACAGATGGTTAAAAATATCTGAAAAAGACTTTCAAGCAACCATTATTTAAAATGCTTCAATGAATGACTATAAACACATGAAAACTAGAAAAGTCTCAGCAAAGAAATAGAAGACACAAATAAGTACCAAATGGAAATTTTAGAACTGAAAAATATAACAACTGAAATAAAAAATTCAGTGGATGAGTTCAACAGCAGAATGGAGGGGACAGGACTTCCCTGGTGGCACAGTGGTTAAGAATCCGCCTGCCAATGCAGGGGACATGGGTTTGATCCCTGGTCTGGGAAGATCCCACATGCTGTGGAGCAACTAAGCCCATGTGCCACAACTACTGAGCCTGTGTGCCGCAACTACTGAGACTGTATGCTGCAACTACTGAAGCCTTCATGCCTAGAGCCTGTGCTCTGCAACAAGAGAAGCCCCAAGCCTGCATGCAGCAACAAAGATCCAACGCAGCCAAAAATAATAAATTTTTAAAAGAATTTAAAAAAAAAAGAATGGAGGGCACAGAGGAGGGAATCAATGAACTTGAACACACAACAATAACATTATCCAATCTGAACAACAGAGAGAGAATCAAATGAAGAAAAATGAACAGAGCCTCAAGGAAATGTGGGGCTATAACAAATAGGTTTAACGTGCGTGTCATCTGAGTCCCACTGAGAGAAGACAGAGCTAAAAAAACTACTCCAAGAAATAATGGCTGGAAATTTGGCAAAATGCATAAAACTACAGATTCAAGAAGTTGTATGAATCCCAAACAAAATAAAGCCAAGAAATACACACCAAGATACATCATAATCAAACTTATAAAAACTAAAGACAAAGGAAAAATCTTGAAAGCAGCAAGAGAGGAACAACATCTTCTCTTAGACAAAAAATAATTCAAATAACAGTGGATTCTTTATCAGAATTCATGAAGGCCAAAAGGAATGGAACAGCATTTTTCCAAGTGCTGAAAGAAAAGAACTGTCAACCTAGAATCCTATATCCAGTGCAAATACCTTTCAGGAATGAAGGGGAAACCAAAACGTTCCCAGATGAAGACAAACTAAGAGAATTTGTAGCCAGCATACCTACTCTAAAAGAATGGCTAAAGGAAATTCTCTAAACAGAAAGAAGATGATAAAAGAAAAATATCTTGCAATATCAGGATTGAAGAACGAACGTGGCAAGCAAAAATCTGGGTAAATACAATAGACTTCCCTTCTCTTGAGTTTTCTAAATTATGTTTGATGGTTGAATAACAACTTATAACACTTGTCTCATATAATTCTAAATGTGTGCAGATAATAAATAAATAAATAAATAAATAAATAAATAAATAAATGCAGAGTAAATATTTAAGACAATTTTATAATAAATGGGAAAAAGGTAAAGGGGCCTAAAAAGAAGTAAGGTTTCTATACTTTAACAGAACTGGTAAAATTATGACATAAGTAAACTGTGATAAGTTATGTATATAAAATGTAATATCTAGAGCAACCACTAAAAAAGCTATTAAGAGATACATATAGAAACATTATAGATAAATCAAAATGATTTCTCAAAAAAAGTTCAAGTAATCTATAGAAAGGCATGGGAAAAACCCAGAAACAACAACAAAAACACAGAAAAAAACCCCACGAAACAAATAATAAAATAGCAGACTTAAGCCCTAACATATCAATAATTACATTAAATTTAATTGGGCTAAATATACCAATTAAAAGACAGAGATTGGTAGTGGATTACGAATCATGACTCAACTATTTGTTGTCTATCATAAACTCACTTCCAGATATAACGATACAGACAAGTTGAAAGTAGTAAATAGGTAAAGATATATCATTTAAACGTTTATCAAAAGGAAGCAGAAGTGGCTATATTAATATCAGATAAAGCAGACTTCAGAGGAAAGAAAATTACCACAGACAGAGAGGAATGTTATACAATGACAGAAAGGTCAATCCACCGAGAAGACACAGCAATCCTAAACATGCTTTCATCAAACAACAGAGTTACAAAATCTGTGAAGGAAAAAATGATAAAATGGAAAGGAGAGATTGACAAATCCATATACTTAGAGACTTCAACATCCCTCTCTCAACAACTGATAGAACAACCACATAGAAACTCAATAACACAATCAACCAACAGGATCTAATCAATTTATAGAACATTCCACCCAACAACAGCAAAATATACATTCTTTTCAATTATCCATGGAACCTATACCAAGACAGACAATATCCTGGGCCATAAAACCAACCTCAACACATTTAAAAGAACTGAAATAATACAGAGTATGTTCTATGACCACAATGAAATCAAACTAGAAAGCAGTAACAGAACTATACCAGGAAAATCTCCAAACACTTGAAAACGAAACACACATCTAAATAATCCATAGATCAGAGAGGAAGTCTCAAGGGAAATCCAAAAATTCATTGAACAGAATGAAAATGGATATACAACATATCAAAATTTGTGGGACCCAGCTAAAGCAGTTCTGAGAGGGAAATCTACAGCAGTAAATACATACATTAGAACTAACATATGGCCAAGCAACTGCACTCCTGCACATTTGTCTCAGAGAAATGAAAACTTATGTTCACACAAAAACCTGCACGTGCATGTTTACAGCAGCTTTGCACATAATATCCCCAAACTGGAAACAACCCACATGTCCTTTAGTGAGTAAACAGTTAAACAAATGATGGCACATCTATACCATGGAACACTATTCGGCGATAAAAAGGAAACAATCACTGATACACACAAAAACCTGGATGCATTTCCAGAAAATTATGCTGAATCAAAAAGCCAAAGATTATCTAATGTATGATTCCAATTATGTAATATTTTTAAATGACAACATTATAGAATGGCCACAGCCTGGGAGAAAATATTCACAATCCATATATCTGATAAATGACTTATATTCCAGAATTGAACAAATAAGTACAGACACTTCACAAAAGATATCCAAATGGTCAATAAACACATGAAAATATGTTTATCATTATTAGTCATCAGGAAAATGCAGATTTCAAATCACAATGAGATTATACTATATTAGAATACCTAAAAGTAAAATGATTAACACTACCAAATTGGTGAGGATATAGGGCAACCATACATTATTGGTGTAACTACTCTGAAAATCAGCTTGGCAGGTTCATAAAGTTAACAAATACCTACCATTTTGACCCAATAATTCCACCTCTTTACCCAAAATAAATGAAAACACGTGTCGACAAAAAAACTTGTGCAAAAATGTTCATGGAAGTTTTATTCATAATAGCCCCAAGCCGGAAACCACCCAATCCATGAATAGGTGAGTGAATAAACCTATTTGGTGTATTCATATAATCCATTACTACTAGGTGATGGAAGGAATTAAAAAGAGCAAACTATGAATGTGTGTAACAACATGGATGAATACCAAAAACGTGTTGTGCAAATAAGCTGGACCCCCCAAAAAATAGATACTCTATGGTACCATTTACAAGAAGTTCTAGAACAGGCAAAACTAATCTATGGTGAAATAAATCAGAATGGTAGTTGTCCCTGGAATGTACAAGGAGAGACGACCAGGAATGGGCATGAGAGAACTTTCTGGGATGATGGAAATATTCTATATCTTGATAGGAGTTACAAGGTTACATATTTTCCGTAACCCATCAAACTGTACAATAAAACTTATGCATTTCACTGTATGTAAACCATACCCCAATAAAAATGTGTTTTTAAAGACTCACATAATACATAAGTGTATAGAATAAACCTTGAAAGTTTTTCTTAGCCTGACCATCTACCTGCACCCCACTTTCCCTTTTCAAACACACACACTCTCCACTCAGTTTGGCCTGTTGTCCTTCCAGCCTTGTTAATGCACTTACATGCCTATGTAACATACCCCATCCCTCCCCACACACACATTTTTTTCTTAAACACACAGCATCGGAGCATAGATGTTGTTCTATAAAGAATTGCCTCTGAAAAAGCACATCTGACTGTCATTACCTCCCTGCCTCTTAAAGCTTTCTAATGGCTTTCCCTTGCCTTAGGACAAAGTTCGACCCCCTAATCCTGCTTATAAGTCACCGGGAAGTCCGGGCCCTTCCTCCCTGGCCAGTCTCACACCCCTACCTTCCTTGTCCATTAGAGACTTCTTCCTGCCTGTGCTCCCTCGGCCTGAAACATTTCCACCATCCTCCTGCTTTTGATCTGGCTCTTTTTTTTTTTTAACTGTATCTTTTTTTTCCCTCCTAGAGATTCTTTTTTTTTTTTTTTAAACTGAAGACTTACAATGTTGCATTAGTTACAAGTGCACAGCAAAGTGATTCAGTTATACATACATATATATCTATTCTTTTTCAGATTCTTTTCCGTTACAATATGGCTCTTAGGCTCTTAATACACATTCTTTTGGTCACTTCTTTAGGGAAGGCCTCCAGACTCCCAGGCTGGGTTGGGTGCCCACCCCCTCCCGCTCTGCTTCGCCTTCGCCTGCGCTGTAACCGTTTCCTCCGCTGGACTTTCAGCTCTGACGACAGTGGCTCGTCCACTATGCACACTGTTCCAACCCCAGCGCCTGGCGCAAGAGCCAGGCGGAGTCTCCCTGGACAGTTAGGTGAGTTTGCAAATGTGGTACAACCCAAAGCCCCACCCAAATGTGTAGCCATGACGCTGTGACCCTACGAGCAACAGGGGATATTCCTCAGGCCTCGAGGGGAAATCACATCTCTTGTAACTTCTCAATGAGTCAGTCATGTGAGGGACGTGTTGATCGAGTAATTCTAGCCACCCACGGTGTGGGGCAAGTTGCCTTGGAGACCTGCTTCCTCCTGTATGTCTTCTGCCAGAGGCCGAAGGAAGAGATTCAGGCCAGAACCCAAGCTTTCCAGGAGCTGTTCCCCAGGCCACAGGGTACAAATACAGGGCAATTTATGGTGCTATTAATTTATTTCTTTCTGGACATTGTTCCCTCCCCTGGCTCTGTCCCCATGCTAATAAAGCAACCGCCTTGGGGAAAGTTCGTGGCAGGAAAGTTTAAAACTCTGAGCTCCTGGACAGCTCCTGGCAGAATAGGTGGGGCTCAGAGCCGGATTTCAGCTGATGTAAGAAGATAAAGAAATGGTTATTTTTTTCTTCTTCTTTTTTTTTTTTTTGCGGTACGCGGGCCTCTCACTGTTGTGGCCTCTCCCGCCGCGGAGCACAGGTTCCGGACATGCAGGCTCGGCGGCCATGGCTCACAGGCCCAGCCGCTCCGCGGCATGTGGGATCTTCCCGGACCGGGGCACGAACCTGTGTCCCCTGCATCGGCAGGCGGACTCTCAACCACTGCGCCACCAGGGAAGCCCTTTTCTTCTTCTTTTTATAAACTTTAACTTTCTTAGAACAGTTGTAGGTTTACAGAAAAATTGAACAGAAAGTACAGAGAGTTCCCATACACACCCCTGCCCCCCTTCCCCCCCAACCTAGGATTTCCCCTATTATTAATATCTTCCATTAGTGTGGTATATTTGTCACAATTTATGAACCTCTATTGATACAATAGTATTAACTAAAGTCCACAGTTTGCATTAAGGTTCACTCTTTGTGTTGTACATTCTATGGGTTTTGCCAAACACAAAAATGTCATGTATCTACCATTATAATATCATACAGAATCGTTTCATTGCCCTAGAAATCCCCAATGCTCTCATCCCTTCCCCTCCCTCCACCCCTTAACAACCACTGGTCTTTTTACTGTCTCTATAGTTTTGCCTTTTCCAGAATGTCACACAGTTGGTATTTTACATTATGTAGACTTTTCAGACTGGCTTCTTTTACATAGTAATATGCATCTGAGGCTCCTCCATGTCTTTTCATGGCTTCATAGCTCATTTCTTTCTATTGCTAAAGGATATTCCATTCTGTGGATGTACCCTGGTTTGTCTACCCATTCACCTACATCTTGGACATCTTGGTTGCTTCCAATTTTTGGCAATCAGAATATAGCTGTTATAAACATTCATGTGCAGGTTTGTAGGTGGACATAAGTTTTCAACTCATTTGGGTAAATATCTAGAAGCACGACTGCAAGACTTAGCTTTCTAAGTCTTAACTTTCTAAGAAACTGCCAAACTGTCTTTCCAAAGTAGCTGTGCTATTCTGCATTCCTACCGGAAATGAATCAGAGTCCCTTTTGCTCCACATCCTTGTCAGCATTTGGTGCTGTCAGTTTTTTGGATTCTAGCCATTCTAATAGGTATATACTGCCATCTCCTTATTGTTTTAACTTCCAGTCCCCTAATGATCTATGATGCCGAGCATCTTTTTATATGCTTATTTGTCATCTGTTTATCTTCTTCAGTGAGCAGTTCAGGTCTTTTGCCTACTTTTGTTTGTTTGTTTGTTTGTTTTGCCTACTTTTTAAATGGGTTATTTATTTTCTTTTGTTGAGTTTTAAGAATTCTTTGTATATTTTGGACGTAAGTCCTTTATCAGATAAACATTTTGCAAATACTTCACTGTTTTTAATTTTAATGAAGTCCAACTCATCAAATTTTTCTTTCCTGTGTCACGCTTTTGGTATTATATCTAAACACTCATTGCCAAGGTCATCTAGGTTTTCTCTTGTTATGGTCTAGGAGTTTTATAGTTTTGCATTTTGCCTTTAGGTATATGATCCATTTTGAGTTAATTTTTTGGAAAAGTTTAAGGTATGTATATAGATTCTTTTTTTTTTCCTTTTGTATGTGGATGTCCAATTGTTCCAGCACCATTTGTTTAAAAACTATCCTTTCTCCATTGAATTGCCTTTGTTCCTTTGTCAAAAATCAGTTGATTATATTTGCGTGGGTCTATCTCTGGGCTCTCTATTCTGTTTCATTGATCTGTTTGCCTGTTCTTTCTACCTGTATCACACTGTTTTAATTATTGTAGCTTTAGAGTAAGTCTTTTAGGTCAGGTAGTTCAGTTCTCCTACTTTGTTCTTTTTCTTCTATACTGTGTTGGCTATTCTGGGTCTTTTGCCTTTCCATATAAACTTTAGAATCAGTAATTTGTTGGAATTTTGATTGGAATGGCATTTAACCTATAGATCAAGTTGGAAAGAACTGGCATATTGAGTCTGCCTATCCATGAACATGGAATATCTTTCCATTTATTTAGATGTTTCCTTACTTCATTCATCAGAGTGTTGTAGTTTCCCTCATGTAGATCTTGTGCAAAATTTTTTGGTGCTAATGTAAATAGTGCTGTATTTTTAATTCCAAATTCCCATAGCTCATTGCTGGTACATAGGAAAACAATAGATTTCTTTGAATAAATCTTGTATCCTGCAATCTTCCCATAATAGCTTATTAGTTCCAAGAGTTTCTTAATTCTTTGGGATTTTCTACATGGGCAATCATGTCATGTGTAAACAAAGACAGTTTTATTTCTTCCTTTCCAATCTGTGTAGCTTTCATTCCCCCCCCCGCTTTTTTTTGGTCTTATTGCATGAGCTATGACTTCTAGTACAATGCTGAATAGGAGGAATAAGAGGGGACAGCCTTACCTCATTCCTAATCTTAGGGAGAAAGCATCTAGTTTTTCACCATTAAGTATGATGCTAGCTGTAGGGTTTTTGTAGATATTCTTCACCTAGTTGAGGACATTCCCCCTCTATTCCTAGTTTGCTAAGAGAACTTATCATGAATGGGTGTTAGATTTTGTCAAATACTTTTTCTGTATCTACTGATGATCTACTGATGATATGATTTTTCTTCTTTAGCCTATCAATGTAATGAATTACATTAACTGATCTTCACATGTGGAACCAGCCTGCATACCAGGAATAAATCCCACTTAGTAATAGTATATAATTTTTTTTTTTTTTTTTTGCGGTACGCGGGCCTCTCACTGTTGTGGCCTCTCCCGTTGCGGAGCACAGGCTCCAGACGCGCAGGCTCAGCGGCCATGGCTCACAGGCCTAGCCGCTCCGCGGCATGTGGGATCTTCCCGGACCGGGGCACGAACCCGTATCCCCTGCATCGGCAGGCAGACTCTCAACCACTGCGCCACCAGGGAAGCCCCAATAGTATATAATTTACATAACATAAAATTCATCATTTTGGGACTTCCCTGGTGGTCCAGTGGCTAAGTATCCATGCTCCCAATGCAGTGGGCCCAGGTTCAATCCCTGGTCAGGGAACTAGATCCCACATGCCATGACTAAGACCTGGTGCAGCCAAATAAATAAATAAATAAAATAAAACATTAAAAAAAATTCATCATTTTAAAGGGCACACTTCAGTGGTTTTTAGCATATTCATGATATTGTATGCCCATCAACACGACCTAAATCGAGAACGTTTTTAACACCGCAAAAAGAAACCTCATACCTATTAGCAGTCACTCCCCGTTCTCCTTCCCCCATCATCTGAAAGCCACTAATCCACTCTCTGTTTCTATGAATTTTCTTATTCTAGACGTTTCATAGAAATGTAATCATACAGTATGTGGTCTTTGGCATCTGGCTTTTTTCACTTAGCATGTTTTCTAGGTGCATCCATGTTGTAGCATGTAACAGTACTTATTCCTTTTTATGACTCAATAATATTTCATTGCATGGATGTGGTTATTTCTTAAATACTTCAATTTATGGACCAAGATTCACACTGGATACCTGGGGGCTAGCTGCTCCCAGTCCAGAGCAAAAGAAAAAGATGACAGGCATTATCCAGGTATACAGTTTTCCCTTCTGTATGAGGGATAGTAAGAAATGAACTTAGCTTGGAGTTTCCTCTGTAATAAAAAAGAATCCTGGGGCTTCCCTGGTGGCGCAGTGGTTGGGAGTTCGCCTGCCGATGCAGGGAACGCGGGTTCGTGCCCCGGTCCGGGAAGATCTGTGAGCCTGTGAGCCATGGCCGCTGAGCCTGCGCGTCTGGAGCCTGTGCTCCACAGCGGGAGGGGCCACAGCAGTGAGAGGCCCGCGTACCACAAAAAAAAAAAAAAAAGAAGAATCCTGCTTGAGTCTCATGGGCTTGAATAAACCACTGCCACTACCCCCAGCTACTACCCACCATGGTTCCCAATGCCTGCCCGGCACTTGCACATGGAACAGTCCTTCAAGATAGACCTTCTTTTATCTCTATATACAATAAGGAAGCTATAGGTCTGAGAGATAAAGCCACTTTCTCAGGGTCTGCAGCAAGGATGTCAACTCAGGTCTGCCTAACACCAAAGCCCTCATCAGCTGTCAGGTAACACCTAGAATTTTTTTACCTAAATGCTCCAATAGTGGGTATCCTTAACCTCATTATGCCCTAGACCCACTGGAGAAGTCTACAGACCCCCCCGTTCAGAATAATGTTTTAAACGCACAAAATAAAATGCATGGGACTGCAGAGGAAATTAATTACACTGAAATATAATTATCAATTGTTTTCAGTAATCAGACTTTCAACATGGTAATATCTGTTCTTCTCATTACACATTAAATAACAAATTGCAGCAGTGGGTCTAATCATTAGCATCACTTTGAAGTAATAAAAGGCATAAGTGACGTTTGCAGTACATACAACAACTGCAAAGTGATAGGAAAACATCTGGATTTCTACTGGTGATCAGTTCACAGGTGCTACTAATAATGTAACTGGTTTGTTGCCCACGTTGTTCATGGAAGGAAACACTCAACTTCAGTTAGAGGTGGGTGACAATAAAGATGCCACATCTTTCCCAGCCAAGCTCACAGACCCTTGGGTGAGAGTCTCTGCTCCCCAGAAGCTGTGGGACCAGGAGGATTGGGAATGTGGGCAGGAGAAGAGGGAGGGCCCACCCCTCCTGCCCCTGCCCCACCCTCCCAGAACCTGTTGCTGCCCTGGATGTTGAGTCCCTGTGTGATGAGGGGTTGCCTTCCCACCCACTCTCCGTCCCTAGCCCAGAATTCCTCAAAACCACTTCTTTTCCGGGAAGCTCCCTAAACAGTGTTTCAGTTTCTTGGGCTGGTTCCCATCTTAGTCTCTGTCTTACCACTCGTATCTCTCTCCGGACAGTTTAATGCCTTTTTCAAACATCGCCCCTGAGAGGTTTGGGGAGTTTCTCATCTCTCATATAACATTTCTCATATGACTTCAGAAGGGCAGCCCCTAAGCTCGGTTCCCCCTGCAGGCGTGGTGCAGAGGCACTGGGTGAGAGCCCAGCCAGGGGGGCTCCCTGGGCAGAGAGGCCTCGTCTCGTGGGGCTGCCTGCGGAGCGGAGAACAGTGGTTAAGCCACATAACCTCTCCGGACCTCAGTTTCTCCATCCATAAAATGGGAAACGGGCCTCTCCATCATGATATCTTATGGGGTGGGGAACAGACAGCAAGAAGGCTCGAGTACACCCCCAAGCCAAGCACTGGGCATGCTCAGAGCTCACCCCTGACAAGATGAGACCCAGGAAAAACTCGCCAAGGGACACCAAGAAGCAGCAGCACTTTCTGGCACTTTAACCAATGCTCAATGCACAAAATGACCACAGGCCCCACCCCTGCATTTCTGAGACACAGCCAGGGAGGGGATGATCTGGGGCAAGGCCAGAGCCGGACCCAGACCTCCTCACCCCGTCCCGTCCCTCCTCTTTAATCAAGGCATCCAACCTGGGGCCCCTGGAGAGTCCCCTCCAGGCCTCTGTGTCCCCAGAGAGATAAAGTGACTTCCGAGGACACCTCCAGCTCCAGTCTGACCCAGGAGGGATGAAGGATTTCCCAGCCCAGCCACATTGCCCCCGTGTGTCAGCAGCAGGAAGCTGCCCCAGCAGGTCCCGGTGGGCAGAGACCACTCTGCTTCCTGTCTAACCACCGTGACAAAGGTGGGGGACGGAGGAGAAGGGCAGGTGCGGGGAAGCCAGACTCCCCAGGAGCACGTGCCCGAAGTTACATACATCACCGAGATGCGGCACCTGTGTCCGTGGTTCTCTAGACCTGCCTCGTCCCCGTAGCAGTGACTGGGGGTGGGGTGGAGGGTGGCGGCAGAGGGCGAGAGGGAGAGAGAAAGAGGATGCACAGGATGGGGAGGAATGTCAAGGAGGAGGCCTGGAGGGCCGGGTAGAGCATAAATGCCCTTAAAACGTCCTGAGACTGAGACGGATGAAAGCGGTTCGAAAACAAAAACAAAAAAGGCAGAATGTACACCAGCAGCCCCAATGTTTCCTGTTTTTCTAACAAATCACCAATGACTTCCAAGAAAAGCAAGCTGTGCTGCGCTCGGCCCCGGGCACAGCCGCAGAATTTGCACATCTGGCTGTGCTTCGAGAATGGTACCCGGGCACAGGATGTGGCAGAGCCACCCGAAAGGTCGCAGCTCGAGGACACTCGGAAACGGAACGCTGCCTGGGAAACAGGGAAGCAGAAGGTCCGTGGGGCTCAGAGGACCCTTTTGGAGGATGCACGTGGATGGGCTGCTCCCATGCAGGACTGAATCCTTGAGAACTTCCGGTCAGGAGTATGTGGGGCGTTCCAGGGAGCAGACAACTCGAGAGCCGCAGGCTGCCATCCCTCCCCCACCCCTGCAGAGATCCCACTGAGCCCCACCAGAAACACCCCCCTCACCCCTTCCCCCCCCCCGGAGGCAGGGCTGGGAAGGAGGCTACCAGTAGGGGCTGTGGATGGAGGAGGGGGGACAGAAGTGCCCCCGCCTCCCTCTG
This sequence comes from Mesoplodon mirus, assembly GCF_964341445.2. Taxonomy (NCBI): domain Eukaryota; kingdom Metazoa; phylum Chordata; class Mammalia; order Artiodactyla; family Ziphiidae; genus Mesoplodon; species Mesoplodon mirus. The sequence goes on along the minus strand of NC_138994.1, from coordinate 45,712,342 downwards.
CCTTCAGCCTTCACTCCTACTTGGCTGCTACTCCAGTGGGTAGACCCAATTCTCAGGTCGACACCATACACATACATATTTTGCTGAACCATTTGAAAGTAAGGTGCAGGTTGCGGACATCATGACAAATGAGCAGATATCAGCAAGTTCCTATGGTTCAATCTAAGACTTTAGCATGCATCCCTTAAGGACAAGGACGTTCTCCGACCTGAGACCATTATCAGACTGAGCAAAAGAATGACAGTTACACAGGTTCGTCTGCTCTGCCCCAGGGGTGTGTGTACTCCTGCAGACCACCTGCTCTGTGCCTGACTACCCACCACCCCGGCGCCTTGGGGAGCCTCATCCGCCCAGGGGCTAAGAAGTGGGAGGAGGACGGCTGCCGGTCCTAGCAACCCTCCTACACTGGGAGTTCACGCCGGACAGGGTACAAAGCAGACATGTGAAAATCCACCACAGCCCAGTGACAACACAAAACGAGAATTCCTCCCCAGGGAAATAGAAGGCACATCCTAAGGTTGTATTTTCCAAAGATGGCCACAACATCTCCCATCCCACGGCCTCTTCTACAATGCAGCCTTGCCACTTCCCCAAGCAAGAGGTGGAATCTAATTCCCTCCCCTTAAACCTGGGCAGGCTTGTGACTGCTTCAACCGATAGATGACGGTGGAGGTGACACTGTGTGGCTTCCCAAGCTGTGCCATGAAGGTGATGCAGCTACTGCCTCATGTACTAGAAGACTTGCACTTGGAGCTCTGAGTCATTGTGTAAGAAATCTAATTACCCATTTGGGGTCGCCATGATATGAGGAAGCCCAAGCCACATGGAGTGGCCACTTTGCAGGCACTCTGATATAGAGTTCCAGGCCCCAGCTGTTCAGGTCTTCCCAGCTGAGGCCTCAGACATCGCTGAACACAGACAAGCCATCCCCATTGTACCATGCCCAAATTCCTGGCCCACAGAATCCATGAGCATATTAAAATGGTTAGAGTCTTCTACCGCTCTGTTTTGGAGTAGTTTGTTACAAGCAATAGTATCTGGAATATACATATCCAGTGGAGACCCCACACCCTGACAGAGACCAGGCGACATGACCAGAAGCCACCGGACCATGTGTTCAGAAGAGCCCAGATGGGACAGCTAGAAAGCAAGCTACTCAGAGATGGGTGCAAGCCACCAGGCAACTAAGATGATCACAGCAATTCAGAGACAAAAGGGTCCTTAATGGTGTCCAACCTAAACTCACTTACTCAAATAGAAGCTTCTCTTATGGAGTATATATGACCACAAGATACTTTGCTGGATGCTGTGGTAGATACAAATATGACTGATACACTGTCCTTCATTTCAGATACTGAGTGACACTGACACCAGCATGGCGGCTGCCACATTCTATGGACTAGAATGACCAGGGCAACATGCCAGGCACACACCTGCCTCAGGACCTTTACACCTGCTGTTTGTTCCCTCTGACTGCAGTGCTGTGCTCCCAGGTGTCTGCTTGGCTAACTCCCTCACTATTTCTGGTCTTTATGTTACGCTCTTAATGCAATCTTCTGGTAAACCTCTGGCACCTGCTGCTTTATTTTTCCACCTCTCTTTTTTTTTTTTGCGGTACGCGGGCCTCTCACTGTTATGGCCTCTCCTGTTGCAGAGCACAGGCTCCGGATGCGCAAGTTCAGCGGCCATGGCTCACGGGCCCAGCCGCTCCGCGGCATGTGGGATCTTCCTGGACCGGGGCACGAACCCGTGTCCCCTGCATCAGCAGGCGGACTCTCAACCACTGCGCCACCAGGGAAGACCTTTCTGCCTCTCTTATCACCAGCGGACACACTACTCATGTTACTTATTATATAAATAATAAATGATAACGTGCTTATTGTCTGTCTCTCTCCTCCAGCCCCATCAGAATGTCATTCCATGAGGACTTGAAAGAGTGCCTGGCACATATTTGCTGGATGAATGAACAAATAATGAATGAGTAAGTGAATGACCAAGAGGTTTGAAGAAAGAAAACAGAAGAGAGAAGCACGTGGGATCGCACACTAGCTTGACTGAGATGAGGATGCTGCTTTCCTCGTATGAATCACAGAACTGAGCCACTGCAAGGCTAGGGATGGCCGCGTGCTTCACCTGGACGGCAGCTGGATGTCTCCTTAGAGACTTAGGTTAAAACCAGGCCACCTGAGAAAGCCTTGATCCTCTGATCATCTCATCTCCTGGAAGGGCAAGGAAGCAAAGAGGAAAACTACTATTCCATCTTGTGGCTTTAATTCTGACCGAGAATAACGGAAGGTTTGTAAAATAGCAGTGAGGGGAAAACAGGGGGAAATGACCACCTCATCTCAAAGTTTGGACTAATCCCAGAAGAAAATGCTAGACAGTCAGACCCCCGTCTTAGACGTTAAGGAAGCAGACTCCTAAGAGGCCAGGAATCGGAGAGGATGGCTTAGCAGGGAGAGAAACTCAGAAAATTAAATTCTGAAGGCAAGCTACAGAGTCTCATGAAAGAGAAAAGAGGGGGGATGTCAGGGGCCAGCGTGACTTCGTGGGGTGTGTGTGAAAGTGGGACGTGAGGTCCCCAAGAAAAATCACAAAAGAGTGAGAGTGAGCATGTCACAAAAGGGAGACTTGAGAAAAACACAGAAGATGTCAAAAAGGGCCCACAGAGTTATGTCAGAGTCTAAACCTGGAGAGATTAGGCTAGCCACTCAGGAAAGATGGGGGCACAGTTACAGATGCAGGAGAGAAAGCAGAACTGCTCCGTGGCTATTTCCTCCATCTTTTTTCTCAAGGAGAACAGTTATCCTACCAGGAAGGATGGATCAAAGATGGTTTATGTAGTCAACAGCAAACATGTACTGAGTGTCTGTTATCTGAGGGTCTTACTAGGTACTGGCGGGGGGTGGGTCCAGAAATCTCAAGGAGTTCATGGTCAGAGGGGAAGATGGGCTTCTGAAGGTCACCAAGCAATGTGGTAGGACCACCAACAAGAAAAAAAAATATGAAAAAGACAGATCACCCGATAGAAAAATGGCCAAAAGACTTGAATAGACCCTTCACAAAAGAGGATCTCCAAGTGGCCAATAAACATGCCAAGGTGCTCAATTTCATCAGTCACCAGGGAAATGCAAATTCAAACCACGATGCGATGCTACTAGACATGCACCAGAATGGCTGAAAGGAAAAAGATGGAGAACACTGTGAGGATGTGAAGCATCTGGACCCCCATGACTGCAGGTGGGTGTGAATTGGTCCAGCCACTTTCCACATGGAAATCCGTTTAGCGGTACCCACCACAGCACAACCTACCCCATGACACAGCAATTCCACCCCTGGGTACACGCTCAAAAGACATGCACCAGAAAGTTCAGAGCAGCACCATTCAAAATAACCTCCAACTAGACCCTCCCCAATGGGCGAGGCATCCCGGCAGAGGTTAACAGGGGACAGGTGCGATGGAGGAGGGACAAGGTCAATTAGCAAAACTTCTCCAAGAAGGTAACTCCCGAGATAAGTCTAAAGGAAGAAGCTGCCCTGGGATTCAGGCACGGGGGTGGGAAAATGGACAGAGGCAAGAGATGTGAGACAGCTTGGTTCCTGCAGGGAACGACCAGGCATTCAGAACTACTGGAGGATAAAGCATGACACGGGCATTGGGAGATGAAGATGCCCGGGCTGGGGTGTCAGACTGAGAATGGCCTTACATGCCGAGTGAAGTGCTTAAGGGTTTACTCCAGGGCCCTGTGGAGCTACTGCAAAATTTTCAATGGGTGAGTGTCACACTGGCCTTGGGAATTAGATGATCACACCAGCAAGGGAGTCGGGGGAGCCTGGGAGGAGAAGGGTCCGCCGACACAGAGGGCTCTGAAGTCAAATAGGGAGCCCGCTGCTTAAAATGAGTTGAGGATTGCAGATGAATATAAATACCTCTCAGAGTCATAAAGAAACTTGAGGTTGTGAAAGGGAACTGCTACCAATAATCTCTGAAGGATCAGAGAAAATGAAAGATGTATGAGACAAAGACGGAGGGTGAGAAAGACAGAGAAAGACGGGGACAAACCCCAGAAGAGGTTGTCCCAATTTTGGAAAACTTTAAAAAAGGTAGAATCTTGGGGCTTCCCTGGTGGCGCAGTGGTTGAGAGTCCGCCTGCCGATGCAGGGGACGCGGGTTCATGCCTCAGTCCGGGACGATCCCACATGCCGCGGAGCGGCTGGGCCCGTGAGCCATGGCCGCTGAGCCTGCGCGTCCGGAGCCTGTGCTCCGCAACAGGAGAGGCCACAACAGTGAGAGGACTGTGTACCACAAAAAAAAAAAAAAGAGAGAGCCAAGGGTCTTCATCTGGGGGTCACCTCTCCTAAAATGCCGGAGAACTCTGCTTTTGATCCTTTAGAGCATGCCATGGTAAAAACTGTGGTAAAATATAAATAACATAAAATTGACCATTTTAACCATTTCAAAATATACAGCTCGGTGGCATTAAGTACATTTACATTGTTGTGTGACCATCACCACCATCACGTCCAGAACTTTTTCATCTTCCCAAACTGAAATTCTGTCCCCATTAAACACTAGTTTCCCACTTCACTCTTTCCCCAGCCCCTGATAACCACCATTCCACTTTCTGTCCCTACGAGTGTGACTACACTAGGTACCTCACAGAAGTCGAATCAGACAATACTGTCTTTTTATGACAGGCTTATTTCACTTAGCATACTCTCCTCAAGGTTCATCCATATTATAAGATATATCAGAACTGCATTCCTTACTGAGGCTAAATACTATTCCATTGTACGTACAGATCCCATTTTGTTTACTCATTTGTCTGTAGATAGACATTTGGGCTGACTCCACCTTTTGGTATAGGATGCCATTTTTTATTAACGGTTTTCAATAGGGCTTAGGAGGTAGGCTACTGCACAATGGAAGGGATAAAGAACTGTTATATGACAGTGAAGATTCAGAAAGATCTCAAACTAGTAAAGTTCAAATGTGGATGAGACTCATAACTGTCTTTCCATATCCATTCTCCCTTCTTCTGTAGTAATATAATTTTTTTGAAAATTTAGATTATATTTCCCAGATTCTCTTGTAGTTAAGTGTGGCCATCTGATTACCTTCTGGCCAATGGAATATAAGTAGATGTTGATAAGTGTAATTTCCAAATCATGCTTTTAACAGGAATAAGCATGCTGCCTTCTTCCTCCTTCTTCCTCTTACTAGCTAGAATGCAGATCTGATGGCAACTGCTAGAGTAGCCATCATGCACCGTGAGATGAAAGCTACATGTTGAGGAAGACAAAAACAAGATAGAAGGAGCATAGGTTCCCAGCCTATGAAGTTGTCATGTAAAGTCTGGACCACTTATGCTCAGATAGTTACATGAAGGAGAAATAAAGCTCTATCTTGTTTAAGCCACTACCATTTTGGGTCTCTCCGAAATAACAAACACCAATATACTAGCTAATATTTCAGTCAACACTGAGTTATCTAAGATGCAAAATTATGTTTTTGTTTGTCCATCACTGTGTCATTTAGATACAGTGGGTGGGATTTTCCTCAAATTTGTAGACTATGTTTTATGGTCTGACCTTAAATAGAGACTACATGATGTACCCAAAATTCCCTTGTAAAGCTGAAGTCATGCTCTAGAGAAGCAGCATACATTTCCCATATGGTGTGCCCACCTCTGTGTATCCCGCTCTGTGGGGAGCAGCAGTGACTGAGTTATTTAAAGGTCAGACATTCTTCAGAGCAAACTGGATTAACTGGCCAGCACTGAAGCAATTCAGGTTGAGAGGGTACTGTTTTGGTAAATGAATTAGAGATAATCTTTTATGGGTTGATAAGAAGGTACCATGAGAATAAAGTATGGGTATTACAAAACTCTTCCTCCCTAGACAAGATCAAATAATTTAGTGAAAAATGATGTCCTCCAAATGAAACTATGGAGATAATAAAAAGATCAGTGATTTCCTGGGGGAGGGGGAGGAGGGGAGATGAACAGACAAAGCCCAGAGGAATTTTAGGGTATTGACAATACTCTGTATAATATTATAATAATAGATATATGCCATTATACATTTATAAAACCCATTATACATTTATATGCCATTATACATTTATATATGCCATTATACATCTATAAGGAGGTGAGTGGGGTTGTATAAACCCCACTCACCTCCTTATGGTTACCAGGGGGAAAGGGTGGGGGGGCAGGGATAGACTGGGAGTTTGGGATTGACATGTACACACTACTATATTTAAAATAGATAACCAACAAGGACCTGCTGTATAGCATAGGGAACTCAGCTCAATATTCTGTAATAACCTAAATGGGAAAAGAATTTGAAAAAGAATGGATACCTGTGTGGGTATAACTGAATCACTTTGCTGTACACCTGTAACTAACACATCATTGTCAATCAACTATACTCCAATATAAAATAAAAGTTTTTTAAAAAATGTAGGTTCGTCCTTGGTTAAAAAAAAAAAAGTGCCATTCCAGTGAATGATGTTGATAATGGGAGAGGCTATGCATGTGCAGAAATCTCTGTACCTTCCTCTCAGTTTTGTTGTAACCCTACAGTTGCTCTAAAAAATTAACTCTTTAATTAAAAAAATAATAATGTTCCCACCTCCATCTACTGAGCAGGTCTTAGGAGTAATGCAGTCAATGGGAAGTAATCTCATCTTCAAAAGCACTGGATGGGGTTGGGGGAGGAGGGGCAATGGGACTCTCTGAGAGGACTGAGCTCTGGACCCAACCATGAGGCCAACCCAACCCCTCCAACATTCCCTCTACAGGAGCCTTGACGGGAACCCAGTAGGGATGAGGGCTGGCGCAAGAAGGGGCGTTCTCAGCCGCTACACCCATCTCAGGGAGAATGTGGGACAGTGATAGCACCTGGGCCGGGGAGGGAGGATAAGGGGAATGGGAAGTTGGTGGTATTTCCTTCTGCATCCATGGCATCCAGTACTTGGCCCAGTATTGAGGGCTTGCTTCTGTCAATTCCCACACGTCCCTGCCATCTTGTTTTTCCAGCTGACTCAGGTGCCTTCTAGAACGAACTCCTCTCCCAACCCCGGAACAGCTCACACGCCTTGGACCTGAGTTCTGTAGCCTCACTTGTTCAGAAATGTGTTTTCCTGATGCCACACAAGGCTAGTCCCTGCTCAACTCAACTTCTCACCTCCCTTCTCAACCCCAGCCCTCAGGCCAACCTCTGCCACTTTCAAGTAGGAGGTTTGAGTATCAGATTCTTCAAGGGCTGTGCCCTTATTGTTTTCTTCCTTTGCACTTTACAGCAAACCTCCCTACACAAACCAGGATTATCGCACCATGACCGGCAGGCTAATGTGTTGGTGGCACAGGTGTCCCTTGCACCTCTACCCTGTGGGGGGAGGGGCAGCTCACGTTCTGCATCTTTTTTCTAATGGGTTCAGAGAAAGAGTTCACCACAGAAAACAATCTCAGGTCCTCAGAAGTCATGTAAAGAGGGTGAGCCCCATCTTTGGATCACCCACTCACTAGAGAGAGAACTTGGAGTATTCCTGTCCCCAGAGCCAAGAGATCATGAGGCACGTTCCCAGACCTTTCCAGGTGCTTATGTTGGAAACTAGAGACAGCCAGGGGCCCTGGACACAGGCCTGTGTTCTTGTGGGTGCCATGCCGGTTGGTTCCAGGTTGGTGGGTGGGCCAGTCTCAGTCCATTTCTCAGGTGGGCACAGAGAGGCGCATCACTCTCCACCTTGGATGAACTCGGAAGTAGAATGAAAAGCTTCTCTCTCCTGGGGAGGCCTTTCCATGACTCTCTCCTTCCCCCAGAAGGCCTTCTTTCCTCCCCAAAGCATAACTCCCTTCCAAAAAAAAAAAAAAAAAAAAAGGAAAGGAAAAAGAAGCTCATCCCTGCTTTGGAGTGACCGAAGGGAATCACTTTTCACTCTGATGGGCTGCACATTAGACCAGCAGGGCCACGATTGTTAACAATGCTTTAGAAGCTGTAAAGGGCAATGTGCAAATTAATAATAATTATCAGTCATACTTAATTTTCTCCCAGTTTAAAAACTTGACCTCATTCCACTTCACCCTTGGTGTCTTCCAGGGTCAGCATGGCCAGGCGCCCCCTGGGATGTCTGAAGAATCCTCAGAAATCCTCCAAGCATTTCATTGCCCGACTCCCCTTAAGACACAGCTCCTGATTGCCCCACAGCCTGCCTGGTAGGCTGACAGGAAGCCCCTCTGCCTTGTAAACACCATGTTGCAAACAGACACTTCCCTAGGCTCGTGTAAGGCGGGGTCACCAGCCTGGGAGTGGCTTGTCCCCGGGCAGCTCCCCAGGGCTTCCCAGCTCCCTGACTTAGAGAGCTGCTGCCTTGAATCTGAGTAACTTGGAGGGTGGGACAGACGTTCCCAAGGAGGCAGGGCTTAGCAGCTGGAGTTTGCCAGGGGCTCCGGGGTCTGAAGCCCCCCAGAGGAGGACATCTGCCTTGTCCTGCCCGTACTGGAGTGCAAAGACACAGGGCTTTGCCCCTTCAGATGCCCACAGAATCCAGGGAGATGCCTGGAGGGTGCATCCCCAGAGGATGACTGAACCCCACAAAGATCTCAGACATTAGCTACCAGGGCTGACCCAGGCCTCCTCTGTACTGGCTGATGTACCAGGCAATCATTCATTCACCAGACACGAACTGAGCACCACCAGATGCTGGCCCTGCGGTGGGGAGCTGGCACTGAACAGGATGGTTGGGAAGTTTTCCTCATCAGGAGGGGGATGCGAGAGGTAAGAACACCCATCAGGTCTTGGGGGACCTGAGTCAGGCAGTCTGGCTGGAGGAGAGGGTGTGGATTCATGGAGAAGATACGAAGACAGGACTCAGCTTTGAAACTAGAACACAAGACCTTGGACTTTGGACTTTCCCTAGGAGGCGGGTGGCACCAAAGGCTTCTGAGTATGGTGACGAAGGAGTTTCTTTAGAAGAATCTCCTGGGGAAGCAAGGAAGAGAGCAGGGCCCTGAAGGCCCATGAGCAGGCCTACAGTGACGGTGACGAAAGCTGAGTGGGGTGGCCAGGAGGACGATGGGGAAATGAGAAGAAGCGAGCACCCCGGGGGAAAGGAAGCACCATCAAGGCTGGCTGGAGAGTGGAGACAGGAAGAGGGAGGAAGGACTCAGAGGTGACTGCAACATCTCCAGACCAGGAGTCTGGTTTCACTAGAGACCCCCAAATGGGGAAGTCTGGAGAGGAAGCCTGCTCTGTGGATGAAGAGTTGGGCTGTGGGCGTGTGTTGATGTTGAAATGGTGAAAATGACCAGCATGGGCTTGGAGACAAGGGTCTGGGGTGAGGGAGCTAAGCACATCCAGGGCTGGCAAGAAGAGAAATGTGCAGAGGAACGCCAGGAGGTGCACACGGTGAGGAAGAGGCTCTAGGAAGGGGTGCTGGGCAGCAAATGCTACGGAAACTGCAGAGAGAGATGCATTTGGGAGGAGGCCATTGGAATCTGCCATTACAAGGCCACCAATGACCTCAGAGGAAGCCATCCAGTAGAGAAGCCTGGGCAGAGGGGGGCAGGGCACCACCGTGAGCAGGAGGACTTTCGTCTCTGCGAGTCTCGCCATGACATGGGTACCATGAAGGAAGGAGTGGGTCCCCTCTCTGCTCAGCCCATCAGGGCAGCTCCTACTGATGCACTCTTGGACAGCAGACTTTGAAAACTCATGGGGTGTCAGAATATACAGCCCATTGATCCAAGAGGGAACAGGCTCAGAGAGACAAGGAGGTGAGTGGGGGACAGCTAGGATGAGACAGCTCATCTTCCATCCCCGTCCTGGAGCCTGAACATCACACCACAGCCCCCGTGTTCTCTTAAGCACAATAACAGGCCAAGGAGAGCTCTGAGTTTTGGGTTTTCTCAAAATGAAACTCCCAAGATGTCAGTACAGAAGTGAATGCAAAATGCAAAGGCCCACAAAACGTTGGCTCGAAAACCCCAAGAACAAGAGGCCATTAATTCCCAGCACAACCTGGTTGGGTAGGTTGGTCCTGAGAGTTTATCTGTGACAGCCACACAGGAAGGTGACTCTGAAGTAGTCTACTTCACCAGGTGTTGGAAGGAGTCAAGAACAAGAGACCCCCACCACCATCACAAAAGCCCCTTCTCCAGCACAGGATATGGGCAAGCATCCTGGTGTCCACTCATGATTCCAGGGTCTCACCATGGACGGCTCCGGTTTTCTAACCACCAACAGGCTCCTGCTCTGGGGAAACGGGTTGTGAAGTAGGGCTGTGGGATTCGTAAGGGAACTGCCCAGCTTTGGGATCTGTTTATTCAAGGCCATTGAATTTCTTAAATTCAAATTATGTTCTCAGAACAACCAATTTTTCTACAGCCAGTATGACACAGCCACTGTGATTTGGAGAACTACCAACTCTTAGAAACGACGTGATCTCAGTCTCCATTCTCATGGCTTTAGTTTCTACATCTGACAGGTATTTTCCCTGAATACTTCTCCCAATGGGGAACTCACTACCACAAGGCCGCCCATTCCATTGTTAATCTGGTCTGACTTTCTCCAAGATCTTCCTTGTGGCGAGCTGAGGTCTATTTCCTTATAATTTCCCTTCATTAGTCCCTTTTCCTTCTTGGAGAATGACCTCCACAGGGCAGGTCTTCACCTTTTCCAAAGGATGTTGCCCTTCAAACATCTAAAGATAGATATGACTTCTCCCTTACATCCTCTTCTTAGAGAAAAACATCTCTCCATCTGTAAACATTTTGTATTATGCCATCACTATCTTGGTTACCTTTCTCCGGGTATAAGGTGGTTTATCTGCATCCCCACTAAACGCAGCACCTGGCCTTGAACTGCTCTCCAGATGGATGGAAGCATCTAAGAGTGGAAATGGGCCTTCCCTTAGCCAAAGGGGCAGAGAAAGTTGGGACTCATGGGAATTACTGGCTGACCGTTGGAGGCCCAAGAACCAAAGACGACTCTCAGGTTCCAACTTGGGAGCACTGAGGTGCTAGGTGTGTACGTGGGAGGACTGAGGAAGAGAGAAAAGGAGAGGAAGGCTTGGGGGCTGGGAAACCAAGAATCCAGCAGTGGAAGACCTAAGACCAGAGCTGTTCTCCCAGCTGCCAAGGAACAGATCATTCCCAGCTCTACAAGCTATCCGCAGGGTGCAGGACGAGATGAAATGCCTCCAAACCCAGCACGTCACAAAACCAGTGCATCACAACCTGACAACGGCAGTACAGGAAAGGAAAATATAGGCCGACCTTACTTGCGAGCATAGATGCAAAAATCCTAAAGGGAATCGCAGCAAATCAAACCTAGCACTGTACTGAAAGAACAAAACGCCTTGACCAAGTAGAGTTTATTCCAGAAGTGCAAGCAGAACAGGAGGAAGTTAATAATATAACATGTCATGCAAATCTATCTCAAGGTGAAAGAATACAAGAGTTTCCTAGTAGATGCTTCAAGTTGTAGTTGACAAACCTAACTTCCATTCATGCTTTAACAAATCCTTAGAAATGAGGAATTGAAGAAAACTTCCTTCACACGTGACACTTGACTTCAAGGCATCGGCTCTTAAAGAGCTGTGACCACATCAGTGAAACAAAGCCTCAGGCTCACGCCGGTCCCTGGGCACGCGGGAGGCCATGAGAATATAAACGGCAAAAATAGCAGCAGTGGCCGCCTCTCTGCTTCCTGGACAGTGTCTATTTGTGCGAATAGGCACAAACACGCACCTTCTCTGGTCTCATGGTCTCTGGCTTCTCTGGAGCCTTTAATCTAGCTCCCTGGTTGGGGGGCAGATCAGAGGGCTTCTTTTAAGGACACCACTAGCCAAAGTAATGTTCTTTAATCATCTTGGAAACGGACTGAATTCAAGACTTGACAATAAACTCAGAAAGCATGCATGTGGCTTGGGACCGGTCCCTGCACAGAGCCCCGAGATCACCCCAGGGAGTCACCAGTGGCCTCCTCTGCAGCCTGCATGTGTTCACTACCCATCATCACCCCACCTTGCCTCTGACAACAGCTGACTCCTGCGTGGAGCTGTGCTGGGCGTTAGCCAAAGAAATCAGTGAAGAGAAAGTCCTGTTTTCTAGAACAGAGGCTATTCACCTGGGTTCCGTGGTGGACAGCAGAGGTCTAAGAAGACCCTGAGGTTTTCTGCAAAACTTTGCAAGAGCGTGTGTGTGTGCACACGTGTGCCTTTTGCCAGGGAGCTAGGGGGTGGAGGAGATGATCTATCACTTTATCAGTTTTTCAAAGAGGCCCGTTATTGAGAAAGGGTTCGAAACTCTTCCATAAGAGCTGCAGGTGTGGATGTGATCTCACCCAGAAAATGCACTGAGGAGGTGGGTGGCCTCAGCCCGGCTGCATGGAAATGGCTGTGGGGAGAACTGCCTGACACGAGTCAAAACCACCAAGCCATTCAGGAACAAATGCTCAGACCCAAAAGCCAGAGGTACGTCCGCAGAGACCTCGTTGTCTTGGGAAGAAAACTTGGGATGAAGAAGAAGGATGTGAAGGCTGAAGAGGTGACTTCTTAGAGAATACACAAAATCAGGGTTGCTTAACCCTGCAAGGACAGCAGCTCCAAGACAGACAAAATGAAGGGCCAGTGGACTACGCGGTGGTTTTCTGTGGATGGCCAACATAAAAGCACACATGCAGGGGACTCCTGCGGGGAGCCCCGGCAGCAGCAACGAAACACGTTCTCTGGCGATGATCAGTGCAAAGGAAAAGGGAGGCGCCCCCTAACAGGGCTTATGGCCTTAATGTCGTGAAGCCAGACCTTGGAACATGGGGGAGGGGCAAGGAAGGAGGAGATGGGGCACAGGGGATGAGCCCATGGTCTATGCCAGAGTTATCTCACCTGGTTCTCGCAGGAGAGGAGGACCCCACACCCCACAGAGATGCCGAAGGGAATACCTGAGAGGGTGCACCCAAAGGGCGCTTAGTATGTGTCTACTCAGTGTTAGGAATTATTTTTCTTAGCATTGCTATTTTCTTCTATTTTGTATCTCTCAAGTCTCAACTCGAATGTGACTTCTTCAGGGAAGCCTCTCCTTAACCCCCAAACTATACTGGGCTCCCTTTCCGTACTCTCAGAGGACCCCATCATTGTCACGATTGTTATTACGTGATATGTGTCTAGTGTCCTGCCCACTAGACTAATTTCCACGAGGGGAGGAACATTATCTGTCGCCCTCAGGATCCTCAGATCCCAGCACATGCCTGGCACCCGGAAGGTGCTCCGTGCAGAAGTGCTAAGCCAAGGAACGACACGTTGGAGGTGAGGAAGGGGCCGTGGAAACCATCTCTTGTGCACTTGGAGGGAGACAGGGAAACTGACACCCAGAGACGTGCACGGACTCACCCAGGGTCACAGGGCTGGGAGCGGAGGAGTCGGGCAGGAACGCGGTCCCTTGACTCCACAAGAGGCAGAAGCTGCCTTTAGTCATCACAGCTCAGCCCTGCCCCCCAAGAGGAAACCACACAGACTCATTTGCCTAGGTCAACAACAACAGCAGCAAGACTGGAGGACACGAAAATGAACAGTGCACCACTCCCTCCGGACCCCACCCTCTGCCCCTCACACCACCCTGTACTCGCATCCTCCACTGTTGCTACGCGGGGATTTCTCACCTGAGAGATCCCGGGGAGAGATCCTGCAGTGGTGATGGCTGAACAGCCAGGCTGAGCATCAGGTGGCTCTGGTGAGCCAGCCACCAAGTCACTGGTCAGACCCTGCAGGCCAGACGGGCCAGTGCTCTGGTAGGACATGAAAGGCACGGTGAGGACGGAAGGATAGGGTGGCCAGTGCTATGGAGTGAGGAGGGGACTGGGAAAGACTTTAAAGATGATGAGGTTGGAGCTGGGCATCCAAGGATGAATTCATGGTTCACTGGGCAGGCAGAGGAAGGGAAGGGCAACGTGGAGGGAAGGAAGAACACGTGCAAAGGTACAGAGGTTTGCCCGAGCTTCAGGAGGTGAAGCAGGCAGGGTGAGCAGGGCTGGGGGGCAGGGGGCCTTGCTAGCCACGCTAAGGGTTACGGACCTCCTCCAGAGGGCAAGAGCAGCTCTGAAGGATCTGCAGCTGAAAAGCGACTTGCTCAGATTGGTTGCCTTACATCACTGTGGCAACAGGAGAGAGGCTGGACTGGGAGTTGGGGAAGGCTGGAGGCAGGCGTCTCCCACTGAGGACAAACTCTAAAGCTCAAGGCCATGTGCCCCAACTGCTAGACCCGCTAGACACAAGAAGGAGCCAGTGTCTGCTCTGTGCCACCAGGCACCCACTTTTTCCCATTCATCGGCCGGCCCCCACCCTCCAATCGCATGCACCTTGCTACAGCTATACCTCGCGTATCCGGAAGTCACTTAGTTGATAACCCAACTATCCATAACCTCCCAGCCACTAGCCTGGAAGCAAACAGAAAAGACCTGGAGACGGCCACGATTCAGGCCCCCAAAGTCATGCCCTACAAGCCACGATCTCCACAGGCACAGACAGGCTGCCACTTGGGCTGGGTCATCTCTGGTCATCAGCCCAGCTCTGGTGCTTCCTAGCAGTGCGGTCTCGGCCCCCAGTTTCCCCCCCACGTGAAATAAAGATAACAGCTGTAGCGACCTCAGAGTGTGGCTGTGAAGATTAAAGGAAATGGAGAAGTACTTAGCCCACTGCCCAACACCATGAAATTATAGCTAAAGGGGGAAAGGACAAAAAAAAAGATGACAGAAGTTCTGCCCCGAGCAGACCCAAGGTACAATATGGCAGGTAGAACCATTTGATATTTTCAAGAAATTATTAAATCACATACCGTGTGCTAGATTTACAAAGGTAAGCAACACATTTTACAAAGATTTCCTTTAAAACTGGATATCATGGGGCTTCCCTGGTGGCACAGTGGTTGAGAGTCCGCCTGCCGATGCAGGGGACACGGGTTCGTGCCCTGGTCCGGGAAGATCCCACATGCTGCGGAGCGGCTGGGCCCGTGAGCCATGGCCGTTGAGCCTGCGCGTCCGGAGCCTGTGCTCCACAACGGGAGAGGCCACAACAGTGAGAGGTCTGCGTAACACAAAAAAACCCCACAAAAACTGGATATCATGAAAGGTTTTGGTGTTTAGAAGGTAGAGCTACTGGAAAAGGTGATGTGTGCAAATTCACTTACAAGAATGACATAATTCTGTGTGTACCTGTGTACATCAAAAGCATCCCCCCATATCTGTAAGACACACATCGTGTTTAACAGAATTGAATAAGATGCCATCAGTTGGACCTAAAGACTGTCATACAGAGTGAAGTAAGTCAGAAAGAGAAAAACAAACACCGTATGCTAACACATATATATGGAATCTAAAAAAAAAAAGAAAGAAAAAAAAAGATCAGAAGAATCTAGGGGCAAGATGGGAATAAAGACACAGACCTACTAGAGAATGGACTTGAGGATACAGGGAGGGGGAAGGGTAAGCTGGGACAAAGTGAGAGAGTGGCATGGACACATATACACTACCAAATGTAAAATAGATAGCTAGTGGGAAGCAGCTGCATAGCACAGGGAGATCAGCTTGGTGCTCTGTGACCACCTAGAGGGGTGGGATAGGGAGGGTGGGAGGGAGGGAGATGCAAGAGGGAAGAGATATGGGGACATATGTATATGTATAACTGATTCACTTTGTTATAGAGCAGAAACTAACACACCATTGTAAAGCAATTATACTCCAATAAAGATGTTAAAAAATTAAATCACTTTTTCGACTATAGGACTTCTCACAGACTCTAGTGTGCTAACGTGCTTGATAAATCTCTAAGGAAGAAATAGGGTTTCCTATTTCATGAACTTTTAGACAGGAGTCCTCTTCTTTTTTGTGGAACATCTTGCAGGACAGATGGAACAGTTTTAGAAACTCTGATTTAGTAAATTAAAAAAAAGATGCCATCAATTGTAAGATGCACCATTATTTTGTGTGCCATTAAGGAAGAAATATTGCTGCCTATTATAATGGTAAAATACCACTGATGGTAAGATGCATCTTGATTTCAGAATTGTTAAAAAAAAGCGAAAATATGTACATCTTCAAATTGATGGAATATCCTAATATGTAATATATGTTTGCTGTGGGAGTGTCTCATCTTGCCTTTGGGCAGAAGTCAGATGTAGTCTTTTCTTTGTCCGCCTCCCACCCCATCTATGCCAGAAGCTCAAAACTCACACCTCTCCCTTGAGCTGCTGGCGACCACCCTATCTTGCCCCTCCAGAAGCTTCCTCTCTTAAGAAGCTGATCCAGGCTTTCAGCCCACCCACAG
This sequence comes from Mesoplodon mirus, assembly GCF_964341445.2. Lineage (NCBI taxonomy): Eukaryota > Metazoa > Chordata > Mammalia > Artiodactyla > Ziphiidae > Mesoplodon > Mesoplodon mirus. The sequence continues at coordinate 45,696,018 of NC_138994.1, read as the reverse complement.
ACAAGCACCAGACAAGCCTTCTGGTTCATAGAGGTCCCACAGGGCTGGCCAGCTCGGCTTCTTGGGATGAGCCTCTCTGAACTAAGACCAAGTCAACACTATTTGAGTGCTTGTCTGAACCCAAGCTGGGGCCTCCAACGCTGGGCTGCCCAGGCAAAGGCGACTGGCTCTCCTTCTCCCACTTCTCAGCCAGTAAACTTGTGATCAACCACTAACCTGGGACTACGGAGCAGCCTCCAGTGTGGAGCCTCCCCATCACGACCCTTCCAGTAACCCCAAACATGCTTTTCACCCAGTTAGCTTCCACTTGATTCTTCTCGAAAGAAACGAAAAGGGGTGCATGGGAGGGAGGGAGGGACAGGGAGGGGAGGCAGAAGGTCTTCTTCCACTACAGCTTGTGGAGAGAAGATAATTTGTCATCCCTCACCTAAGAGATTGGCAGGGGTCTTAAAATCCCAATGAGGCCCAGCATACAAAGACCCTGAGCTGTCCCTACCCAGCGTCCCAGCTAGTTATTCTCCAGAAAGCAGAGGAGGGTATCCTGAAGCAGGAAGAGAGAACTGGACCGTTTGAAACTGTCTTCTCTGTCTTCCTGGACCCACACCGCGGTGGCCACACTGAGGAAGCAGGTAAGCACAAGACGTCCACTCCCTTGTTCTGCAAACACGCAGGGAGCGGCTCCCTGTGCCAGCCGGGCCCGGCTGGGGCCCCCCGGCCTCCTTTCCACACCACACAGGGTTCCCAAGCTACGGCACCAGCCCCATCACTTCAGGAGCTTATTCAAATTTTAGAAAAACACAGATTCCAGGCCCCACCCTTGGAAAGCTGCGCTGTAGGGGGTGCCTGGAGAATGTGTGTTTTAACAAGTGCTGGGAACCAGTGCCCTACTGGGTGGTCCCAGGCCAGGAGGAAGGGCGGTGTGGAGGAGAAGACAGAACGACCACACAGGCAGGAAGAGAAGGGGATCCAGACAGGACCCTGGAGGCAGACCTGGCCTACTTCTGGCCCGCATTTCGCCTAAACCCTCTCCTCTCTGCAGGAGGCTTGTAACTCACTTGATACCACATCCTGCTGCTTTCATCTCGCCTTCCTTTTCCCTCTGAACAATCTCCTTCCTCCTACTGACCTGAACTTCTTGCTTATTTACCCCAGGCCTGGGATAGGCCAGCACGCACGCCCACGCGCACACACATGCACACACGCACACAGAGTCACACAGGGACACCCGGGGTGTAAACACGAATCCGCTGACAGCAGCCACTGTCTGGGGACCCGCGCTCGCTAGAGGTCCTGGTGGCTAAGGACCCCTTCTGCCAAGGCTCACCGAGAGAGCTCTCAGACGGGAGGGCAGACTCTTTGACCCCACGACAAAGGGCGGCCTTAAAAGAGGCAGCAGAAGGCTGTGGCCACGCTCGGACCGCACAGACACGGCCAGCAGTGGCTACTTAGATAAGGATGGACAGTCGCCGAAACGCCCTTCTATCTCCGGGATTACTGGGCACGTGTCTATGCGGATCCCGTCCCCGGCAGTGGACCCTATTCACGGAGCCAGAAGACAGCAGGCTCTGTCCAGCCCACCCGCTGCAGCTGATGCTCTGAGGGCGCAGGGCTCCCCGACGGTCCGCGGGCAACTCTGTCTCGGCCTCGGGCCCCCACGCGTGCCCTCCGCGCCCCCGCGCCCCGGCCACACACCTGCAGTCCCCGCTGGGCGCCGAGCCCCTCTCCAGCGGCGACTCCCTGCGACTCCGGGTACGGTCGGGACCACCACGCCCGAGCTGGAGACGCGCGCGGTGAGTCCCAGCATCTATCCGGGCTCCGCTCCGACGGCGGGCTGGGGGCGGGGCCACGCCGGGGCCGGGCCTGCTCGGGACGGGAGCGGGGCGGGGCTGGCCGCCCAGCCGGCCTCTAGCGCCACCTGGTGGCCGGGCAGCGTAGGCGAGGCGCCGGCCTGACCCAAGCGTCCTCGGAGTCTGGCCAGAGCCCGCCGCGCGCCTGAGAAGCAGCCCCAGCTCTGAGCCCGTCTGCCCTCGGAAGGAACAGCCCTGGCAGGGGGCGGGCACGGCAGAAGGGACGCCAGCAGCGAGCACCAGCGACCCCCCAGGAATGAGGTGAGGTGAGCCCGGGGGAGCGGAAGCGCGGCTTTGGCCGGGGCTGGATGGGTGGGCGGAGCAGGAGAGGGGCCTGGGGTGAGGGCTTCGGGGAAAGAGGAGAAAGGGGAAGCTCCGACGAGCTGCTTCCTTCTCTCACTGCGACCGAGCGCCCCCACTTCCTCCTCCTACTTCTATTTTCTTGAGGTGTTGTTAACATTTAAAATGTCTGCACCCCTGCTGTGCAGACGGGTGCCGTGACCCTCACCCTTCGGCAGAAACCTTCCTAGAAATACCAGCCGATCCAGACTTTGCGCACTGCTGCTCCAGCCTCTGGTCTGACTTTCTCTTCTTCCACCACCAGTGGCTGTGACTTCAGCCATTTCTCGGCTCCTGAAGGCGGGTTGGGGTAGTCTCCAGAGTCGAGGCCCTTTTCTGGCCGCCCTCTTTCTCCCCACAGGCCACGCGGCAGATGTAGTTTTACCGGAGCTGGAAGAACTCTTCGTGGGATCCCGGAAGTCACTGCACTACCCTGTGCCTCCGTTTTCTCATTGCAAACTGGGAATGAGAAGGTTGGCTACTGTGCTGACAGCCCTGGAAACGAAAGAATCGCAGTTTATGTCAGAGTTTGCAAAGGGCAAGGCTGGAATTTCCATTTCCACTCTTGAACGGGACTCTGTGTCACAATATCTGTTAGAGGCGTTCAAAATTGGCCACAAGATCAGCCGTTATTGTTGGTCAAAAGCCACAGCCCTACCTGAGGCGTTGAGAGATGTGAACGACAATGATTTTTCTTTTCCTGACTCGCTAAATACCAAGAAAAAGCAACTTCCCCAAAAACATAGAAACAGAAAGTACTCTTGGACGAACGCAGAGAATTGATTCCAGCCTACAGTTAGAGATGGGAAGGCGCCCAGAACCATCTAGTACTTCTACTCCTCATCCACCACCCGGACCTTCACACCCACCATTTTACAAATAAGGAACCAGAGTCACAAAGGCTGTGAGAGGATGTGCCCGAGGTCATACGACTTGAGAAGGGTGGCCAAGGGCTCTGGTCTCCCTTGTCCTTACTTTTTCCACCACAAAACAAGGAGAAGGGGGAAGATGGAGACAGCCCAGACATGGCCAAGTAGGGAAGAAGGGGTAGAACGGCTCTGGAAGCAGGAACTGAGTAGTGAGAACGACATGGCGTGTGCCAGATTGACGTGGTGGATTCTGAGAGCACTTTGAAAGCTACAGAGAGTGATAGAGAAGTTATGGCATCCTTGCCTTCTTCCATGTCTTTGGTGTTCCTAAAACTGAAGGTGGAGGAAAGCCGAAACAGAGGTGCCCATTAAGGTTCACTACCAGGGAGCTGAGCATCCCATGAAGACCACTTGGTCCCATCCCACATCAAAAGTGGACATTCTCTTTCTCCACCAGCAGGTGTGACCCAGGTGTTAAGCTTGCCTGTTATCCACCCCCACCCCACCCCTACTCTCCCACTCAGCTCCACCTGTGTCTCCCTGTCCCAAGAGGGCAGACCAACTGGGAAATATAATCAGCACCTGACACCTATTATCCAGGACTTAGAACTACAGCCACCCAGGACTGGAGCAGGGGTTAGACACTCAAATGTCTCCAAGAGCCAAACAGCTCAGACTCAGGGACAGAACTGGGGAGATGGTGTTCACTTAACTAGATTACGGCATTTCACGATAATATTGTTGATGCTCTGTGCCTCCTGAAACAAACCCTATTGACATTTCAGTCCTTTTTTTTTTTCTTCCAGTTCAGTAAGGTTTTCTTTCCCCTACACATCTTTTCCATATTCTTCTTATGAGTTTTTTATCTGGTGGCATCTCACATTGTATCCTTTCAACGGGCACACTTTGTGTATTAAACATTATAGGAATATTCTTCACTTCTGCCAAGAAATATGCATGCTCCCATGTCTCCCGAAGCACATCCCCCTCTTGGCCCCTTTTATTTTTCCACATTTGCTAGAGACATGATTACAAGGCATATTTCACTTTTACGCAATTCTGTTATAAGAAAAACTACTGCACAAATACAGAACATGGCAACCGACCCTTGACCTTGATGTCTGGGGACAATACAGTATGGAGACAATAGGGTGTGGAAAGAATGCAAATGAGGAGACCTCTAAAAAGCATCCCCCACTGAGGGGGGCAACTTCAGCTCACTGTGATCATGTGAGAATGCAGGGCTAGTGTGATCAGATTTTATAATTTGTAAAGAGAAACCAAAAACTGGAACTCTTAATATGAAATCTCCTGATTTTTAAATGCTGGAAACTAATTCAAAACAGTATTTTAAACTGCTTTGCAGGCCAAACCAGACATGACCTACTGACTTTCAGTTTGTGACATCTGTTCTATATTATACAGGTGGGAGCTGCACCAGCAAGACCTGAGTTATTCCCGTTAGTGTGAGCTAATTTGTTCCTACTGGCTCAGGAGATACAGTTTACACAAGGGGCCAGCACAGGGGGCTGTCAATGTTAAGAGTTTATTAATATTGTTCATCATATGAATAGGACAGAGGAGAAAAACCATATAATTATCCTAATGTGATGCGACCTGTTGAAAACTCTTAGTGACTGGGAGTAAAAAGACTTTTTCAAGATGATAAATGTATTTATTCCAATTCAACAGACAGTGTGATACCTAGTGATGACCTGGAATGGATAATATAGTCCTTAATAACAGGCAATCCTATGAAAACGAGGAGCAAAACAAGGATGTCACACTGAATAGTGTCAACCATATTCTGAAATTCAAGAAAAAACAATGAGAAGAAAAATAAATGAGACATAAACATGGGAAGGAAGAGTCAAGCTTACTATTACTTACAAAAGATATGATTGTCTAGCTGAGAAATACTGGCTAATGGACTGAGGAACATATAGAACTTATGGGAGAGCAGAGTAAAGTAGCTGGACACAAAAAATAAATATAAGACTTTCAGTAGTTTTCTGTACACAGCATTGACCAAATCGAAAAGAGAGCTCATTCATCCCAACAGCAAAAAAGCCTGAGAATAGGAAATTCAAGGGACCCAGAATAGCCCAAACAATCTTGAAAAAGAAGAAAAAAGTTGGAGGACTCAAGCTCCCTGATTTCAAAACTTAACACAAAGCTACAGATATATATCAGTGGAATAAAATTGTGAGTCTGGAAATAAACTCTCACATTTACAATCAATTTTTGATGAGGGTGTCAAAACAATTCAAAGGGGGAAAGAATTGTTTTTTCAAAAATGCAAAGCAATTGGATACCCATATCCAAAAAAAAAAAAAAAAAGAAAAGAAAGAAAAAAAAGCAAAGAATGAAAGAAAGAGAAAGAAACTGAATTCCTACTTCACACTTCACATGGAAATTAACTCAAAAGGAATCAAAGACCTAAATGTAAGAGTTAAAACTATAAAACTCTTATAAGAAAACATAGGTGTAAATCTTCATGACGTTGGACCAGGCAATGGTTTTTAAGATATGACATCAAAAGCACAAACAACCAAAGAAACAAACAGATAAGGTGGACATCATCAAATTTTAAAACTTTTGTGCTTCAAGGTCACCATCAAGAAACAAAAGACAGGAACTTCCCTGGTGGCGCAGTGGATAAGACTCCCTGCTCCCAATACAGGGGGCCGAGGTTAGATCCCTGGTCAGGGAACTAGATCCCACATGCATGCCACAACTAAGAGTCCACATGCCACAACTAAGGAGCCCATGTGCCGTAACTAAGGAGCTGGTGAGCCACAACTAAGGAGCGTTGGAGCTGCAACTAAGGAGCCTGCCTGCTGCAACTAAGACCTGGTGCAACCAAATAAATAAATAAATAAATAAATATTTTTTTAAAAAAAGAAAAGACAACCCACAGAATAGGAGAAAAATTTTTGCAAATCATATATATGATAAGAGACTTTAATCTAGAATATATAAAGAACTCCTATAAATCAATAATTTAAAAAAAATTGAAAAATGAGCAACAGATAAGAATAGATATTCTCCAAAGAAGATATATAAATGACCAACAAGCATGTAAAAAATTGCTCAACATCATTAGTCATCAGAGAAAGGCAAATCAAAGCCACAGTGGAAATACCACTTCACACCCATCAAAAAGAAAGACTATAACAAATGTTGACAGGAGTGTGGAGAATTTGGAACCCTCATGCATACACTGCTGGTGGGAATGTAAAATGGTGCAGATGCTTTGGAAAACAGTCTCACAATTCCTCAAAAGGTAAGCTACCATATGATCCAGCAATTCCACTCCTGGGTGTATACCAAAGGAAAGTGAAAACATGCACATGAAAACGTATGTACAAATATCTATAGCAGTATTATTTATTAGCCAAAAGGTGGAAACAACACAAATGTCTATCAACTGATGAATGGATAAATAAAATGTTGCATATTCACAAAGTGGAATATTATTTGACCATAAAGAGATGAGTCTTGAAAACATTATGCTAGGTGAAAGAAGCCAGTTCCAAAGGAGCACATTCTGAATGATTTCATTTATATGAAATGTTCAGAATAGGCAAATCCATGGAGACAAATCAAATTGGTGGATGCCTAGCACAGGGATATTGGAGGAAAATGGGGGAGTGAATGCTAATGGGTATGGGATTTCTTTGTTGTGGTGGAAAAATGTTTAAAAATTGACTGCAATGATGATTGTGCAACTCTGAATATACTAAAAACTATTTAATTGTACACTTTAAATGGGTGAATTGTATGGTATGTGAATTATATCTCAATAAAGTGTTACTTTTTTAAAACTATAGACTTTATTATGGGATACAAAAGAAGCCTTGATTAACAGAAAAACATTTTATGTTCTGGGATTGGAAAATGATACTATAAAAGATATACATTCTTACCCGATGGAGTATATAAACATAAAACAGTTCCAATCAAAACAAAGCTTTTGGTGGGAAGAGGAGAAGGAGATTGACAAAATGACTTCACATTTCATCATGAAGAATAATTGTGTGGGAATAGCCAAGAAACTCTCTCAAAAGTTCAGTCTTGAGGGAGGAGTTGCCATCTGAGATATGAAGATGTCCCATGTACCACAGAATGAAAGAGATTACATTTCTAGGAATCAGTCTCACAAAAATTCTTGTATATGAGAAAGAGAGAGAGTGTGTGTGTGCACACGCACCTGTGTGTGTACATACATACATAGGCTTCTAGATTAAAATTGGCAGACAGTACTGATAAAGGAAATAGTTCCTCCCTTTTTAATAATACAGAAATACTGGTCAAAATCTACAGCAAAAAATTTAACTACAAAGCCAAACTAAAAACCAATAAAGTGACATCTCCCAGATGAACTGATGCAGGAAGTAAAGAGATCAATGGGGCAAAATTGATCAGTTAGAAACAAACACAAGTATCTGAATGAATTTAATATATGATAAAGAAGATAGGATCATTTATCCAATAAATCAGCTAGGACGACTAATTAAACATTAGGAGAAAAAAGGCAAGTGTGGTTTTTGCCTCAAATCTTATACCTCCCCCCAGTCCTAATTAAAGATCCATATGTAAAAGTTAAAACAAGGGAAGTCCAGAAGAAAAAACGGAAATGTATATATGTCGTTGGAATTGTAGCTGGCCTTTTAAAGTGTGATGCCAAAATCAGAAATTATGAAGGAAAATATTGATTTGCATATAGAAAAATAACTTCTGTATGTGAAAAATCACATAAACATTAAATTAAAAGGCAAATGATATACTAGGGCAAAATGTTTGCAGCGAGTATAAAGCATACCACCCTAAATGTAAAATACATTAAAAAATTACATACCCCAAATAAAAGTGGTCTGAGCAGATTAGACAATTCACCAAAGATATACAAGTAGCTGTAAGCATGTGAAAAATGTTTAACTTTATAAGGAAAAAATGTAAATTTAAACAATGAGATATAAACTTCCATCTGACAACCAGGCACAGATAAGAGAAATTATATTACCCAGAGTTTTCAAATATTTGGAGACCCCAAATTCTCATAAACTTTCACTGTTAAGTATAAATTTGGTATTGAAACATATTAAAGTACATGTACTCTAAAGAGTATTCAGTAATTCTGCTTGTAGGATTTTATGTGAAGAAAAAAATAATTCATTCTTGTATGCCCAGGAATATTAATCATCAGTTTGCTTATAATTATAAGAAGTGATAAATTATAAGCAAAATTAATGTTTAAAAATAGGGAATTAGTTTTAAATATGATTAATTTTACAACAGTAAAATATTGTGAGCAATTAAATAATAGTATTATAGAAAAATATTTAATGACATGAAAAGGTGTCCATGAAATATTAAGTTTAAAATGTAGTTTCAAAATAGTATATAACTTTTTGACCTAAAGATTACATTTCTGGGAATCAGTCTCACAAAAATTCTTTTATATGAGAGAGAGAGAGAGAGAGAGAGAGAGAATGTGTGTGTGTATGTGTGTACATACATATGTAGGCTTCTAGATAAAAATGGCAGACAGTACTGCCATTTAGGAAATACTTCCTCCCTTTTTAATAATACAGAAATACTGGGTAAGGACTTCCCTGGTGGCACAGTGGTTAAGAATCCGCCTGCCAATGCAGGGGACACGGGTTCAATCCCTGGTCTGGGAAGATCCCACATGCCATGGAGCAACTAAGCCCATGAGCCACAACTACAGAGCCTTCACTCTAGAGCCTGCGAGCCACAACTACTGAAGCCCACAAACCTAGAGCCTGAGTTCCGCAATGAGAGAAGCCACCACAATGAGAGGCCCACGTGCAGCAACAAAGAGTAGCCCTTGCTTGCCACAGCTAGAGAAAGCCCGCATGCAGCAACGAAGACCCAACGCAGCCAAAAATAAATAAATAATTAATTTTTTTTAAAAAAAAAGAAATACTGGGTAAAGTCTAACAGCAAACAATTTAAATACAAAGCCAAACTAAAAACCAATAAAATGAAATATCCCAGATGAACAAACATACAAACAAAACAAAACAAAAGAAAACAAAACAAAATAGAACTCACACACACTACAAGAAACAACAAGAAAGGGGAAAAAAGAAACATAGAGAAAGTGAGACAAATAGAAACCAAGCTAAAATGGTAGAAACAAGTTAAAAGATATCAATAACCATAACAAATGTAAGTGGAACAAGGTGACTATTAACAGTCAGAGACTGTTGGATTGGATGAAATAAAATCCAGTTACTTGCAGCTTATATTAATATCTGAGGTATGAAGACACCAAGGTTGAAAGTAAAAGGATGAAAATAGAAATACCAAGCAAATACTAACTAAAAGAAAGGTGGTTAGTTGTCTTAAATTCAGATTAAAATAGACTTAAGTATTATTAGAGTAATACATTCTGGTCGTTTCATTCACCAACAGATAAATCTAAACCTGTACAAAACTAATCTTAAAAATCTAAATAATATATAAAACAGTAATTAATTCAACCTCATGGAGAAATTGAGAAATGTACCATCATTGTGGGAGATTTCAGCAAGCCTCTCTGAGTTATTACTACTTCAAAAGATAAAATGTAATAAAGCTGTAGAAGATTTGATCAAAAACAAACTGGATTTGATGAACACAGAACCCTGCACTCAATAATTTAAAAATGACATTCTTCTCAAGCACACATGCAGCAATGACTAAAATCATCACATGCAAGACCACAAAGCAAGTCTTCACAAATTTCAAAGCATTGATGTCATGCAGACCACATTCCCAGACCACAGTGCCATTAAGTTAGATATCAACAACAAAGACAGTTTAAAATTACCATAAACCTTGATATTTCTGAATAGCCCTTTGGTCAGTAAAAAAATCACAATGGAAAAATTTTTTTAATATTTAGAACTGAATGATAATAGAAAATATTACATATCAAAACTTGTGGGATACAGTAAAAGTGGTAAATAGAAGGAAATTTATAGTAAGTGCTAATCTGAAAAGAAGAAAGGCTGAAATTAATTAGCTAAGTTTCTTAGAAGTTATAAAAAGGATAATAGAATAAGTCCCCACCCTGCCCCTAAAAAGAGAGATAAAAATAAAAGCCAAAATCAAATAGAAAACAGGGAGAACCAAATAAAACCAAAAGATGGTTCTTTGAAAAGACAAACACACATCTGGCAAGATAAGAAATAGCACAGGAAAATAATATTAGGATTGTAAAAGGAGATGTAACTACAGACACAGTGAAGGTTATGAAAATTATGATACAATTGTTCAATAACTTCATGCTAATGCATTTTAAAACTTAGATGAAATGGGAATTTTTTTCCTAGAAAAAGTAATAAAACCAACTTAAGAAGAAATAGAACGCCTACAATTCCGTAATTTATTAAAACATTGAAGCAGTAATCTAAAATCTTTTCACAAAAACAATCTCAGACCCAGGTGATTTTACAGGTGAGTTCTAGCAAACTTCCAAGGAATAGTTCATTCCAAATGTATACCGACTGTTTCAGACAACTGAAGAAGAAGGAATAGTCCCCAAGTCATTTTATAAGGGCACCATAACCTTGATATCCAAACTCAATAAAGATAGTAGAAAAAACAAAAATTACAGGCCAGTTTTATTTGTGAATCTAGATGCAGAGATATTAGGAAGCTGAAAATGACTATGTATTATGACCACTTGGATTTATCCCAGGAATTGCAAGGGTAATTTGACACTAGAAAATTCTGTGGTGTCATTCATGATCTAAACAGTGTAAAAGGAGAAACATTGTGTAATTATCTGATTGGATACTGAGAAGGCATTTGGTAAAATTCTCAATTTATGGAAAAAAAAAAAAGGTCTTAGAAAACTAGGAGTAGAACTTCCTTAACCTGAAATAAGGTATCTATCAAATACGTATAATAAACAAACAGTTTTAATAAGAAAATATTGGAAACATCCTCTTTAAAATCAGGCAGAAGCTACAACATAGATGGACCTTGAAAACTTTATTCTAAGCGAAAAAAACCACTTACAAAGGATCCCATATTGTGTGATCCTATTTATATGAAATGTTCAGAATGGGCAAATTCATAGAGACAGAAAATAGTAACTTGGTGGTTGCTTAAGGGTAGGATGGTTGGGAAAATGGGAATTGACTGCTGATGGGTATGGGGTTTCTCTTTTGGGGTGATGAAAATGTCTATTTTAGTAATGGTTGCACCACTGTGAATATACAAAAAAACATTTAGCTGTATACTTTAAATACGTGAGTTGTATAGCATGTGAACTTTATCTCAGTAAAGCTGGGGGGTTTTTTTGGGGGTTTTTTTTTTGGCGATATGTGGGCCTCTCACTGTTGTGGCCTCTCCCGCTGCGGAGCACAGGCTCCGGATGCACAGGCTCAGCGGCCATGGCTCACGGGCCCAGCTGCTCCGCGGCATGTGGGATCTTCCCGGACAGGGGCACAAACCTGTGTCCCCTGCATCGGCAGGCGGACTCTCCACCACTGCACCACCAGGGAAGCCCTAAAGCTGTTTTTGAAAGAGTAGTTAATGAGTTATCGAATGTTGCCAAGAAGAGTAAATTTGAAATAAAAACATCTGGATTCAGAAAAAAAAGAATCAGGTATAGATAAGCAACAGGGATATACTGTATAGCACAGGGAATTGTACCCATTATTTTGTAATAACCTATAATGGAATATAATCTGCAAAACATGGACCCTTTTGGCAGCCCAATGAAGCCTATGGACCCTATTTCAGGATAATGTTTGCAGTGCATAAAATAAAACACATAGGACTCAAAAGAAAACAATTATATTGTATTACAGCTTCAATATAAATAAAAACAAATTGGAAATCTGATAACATCTGTGCTTCCTTATTAATGTGCTAAATAACATGCTCCAGGGACAGAGATAATAGCTGGCATAATTTCAAAGTAGTGATAAATGTAAATGATATTTCTGCAACAAGTGTAATGTGATATAAAAATACTTGTTAATTTATTGGTGATAAAGTCACAGTTTCTGTTTATTGGCACCCCTGTGGTTTGTTGCATACATCCATTATTGAAGGAAATGCTTGATTTCAGTTGGCAGTGATTGAAAATGAAGATGTATATTTTTCCCCTCTAAATTCAGCAACTCCAGGTTAAGAACCCTGAAGTGTGAATGGAAACTTACTCCCACTAGAGGGTGCTGTTATTTTAGAAAGAGGAGTTTATGCCTTTAGCTGAGGGAGAGTATTAACTACCCATGACAGAGTCTCCTGCCCTTTTCTCTGCCCAGACCTCACAGCCTCAGACCACCTCCTCCTCGCCTTCCACCCACCTCCAAACCCTCACAGGCACACTCGGTTGACAGTGGAGGTATAACTCTTGGTGTAATTGTCTGTGACACACACAGAGGCTTCCTGGGCATGAACCACCTGCCAGCCAGCACTCAGAGGGGTTTGCCAACACAGTGGGTGCCACTCAAGGCTGCCTGGGTCTAGGTCCTTGGCTGTACTGATAGTCCTGACTCCAGGCCAGCACGGTCAAAAAATAACCTGTAGGAATATCACAGTCTCTGGTTCCAGTGCCAGCTGCTCAGGCCCTGCCATCTATCCATCTGTGGCTAGTGGGGTGCCAGGCCTCACAGGGGCAGCATCTGATGAAATCTAAGGAGGACCAGTAGCCTTCTAAGTGCTTTCTGTGTAACATGTCATTTAATCCACTAACAACCTTAAAAAGTCAGTACTATTATTATCTCCACTTTAAAAGATGAGGAAATGGACATCCAGAGGCTAAATAACTTGCCTAGATTCAAATGTTAGGTACATGGCAGGGCTGGGGTTTCTAAAGCAGGTGGGCTGGGGTCTGTTCCTTAACTACTCACACTGCCTCTCAAATGATTTCAAAGCTGATAAAGTCGAGATAAAGACTTTCCTCAAAAAACATAAACTTAGAGTGTTTATCACCACTATATCTGCCTTACAAGAAATGCTAAAAGGAGTTCTTTAAGTCAAAACAAAAGGACACTAATTGGTAACATGAGACATGTGAAAATATATAACTCACTGGTAAAATAAATAGTCAGATTCAGGATACTCTAATACTGTAATATGGTGGTGTGTTAACCACTTAACTCTAGTGTAAAGGTTAAAGGAAAAAAGTATTTAAGATAGCTGTGGCTACAATACTTTGTTAATGAATACAGAATATTACAATATGTAAATGAGGAAATCGAAAACTAAAATGGGGGGAGGGAAGTAAAAGGGTAGAGTTTTTGTATGCATTTAAAGGTAAATTGTTAACAGCTTAAAATAGACAGCTATATCTGTAAGATGTTTCAAGTAAGCCTCAAGGTAACCACAAAACAAAATCCTATAGTAGATGCATGCAAGATAAAGAGAAGGAAATCAAAGTATACTACTCCAAAAAAATCATCAATTCACAAAGGAAGACAGCAATAAAGGAAGAAGAACAAAAGACCTACAAAACAGCCAGAAAACAATTAACAAGATGGCAATAGTAAGTCCTTACCTATCAATAATTACTTTAAATATAAATGGATTAAATTCTCTAATCAAAAGGAATAGAGTGGCTGGATGGATTAAAAAAAAAAAAACCAGACTCTATTCTGCCTATAAGGGACTCACTTCTGCTTTAAGGACACACATAAGCTCAAAGTGCAGGGATGGAGAAAGATATTTCATGCAAATGGAAACCAAAAGAGAGCAGGGGTAGTCATATATATCAGACAAAATGGATTTTAAGTCAAAAACTGTAACAAGAGACAAAGAAGATCATTATATAATAACAAAGAAGTCAATTCATCAAGAGGATTTAACAATTGTAAATATATGTGCACCCAACATCAGAGCACCTAAGTATGTTAAGTAAATATTAACAGACCTGAAAGGAGTAGTAGGAAAGAATACAATAATAGTAGGGGACTTCAGTACCCCACTTTCAACAATGTATCAATCATCCAGACAGAAAATCAGTAAGGAAACACTGGACTTGAGCTATACTTTAAACCAAATAGACCTAACAATCATATACAGAACATTCCATTCAACAGCAGCAGAATGCAAATTCTTCTCAAGTACACATAAAACATTCTTCAGGATGTTATGTTACAAAACAAGACTTACCAAATTTTAAAAGACTGATATCATACCAAGTATCATTTCCAACTATAGTGGTATGAAACTAGAAATTAGTAACAGAAAGAAAACTGGAAAACTCACAGATATGTGGAAATTAAACAGCACACTCCTGAACAATCAGTGGGTCATGATAAAATCAAAAGGGAAATAAAAAATAAAAAAATATTGAAACAAATGAAAATGGAAACACAACATGCCAAAAGTGATGGGATGCAGCAAAAGCAGTGATAAGAGGGAAGTTTATCGTGATAAATACCTACATTTTATAAAAGCTCAAATAAACAGCCTAACTTTACAAACTAAGCCCAAAGTAATCAGAAGGAAGGAGACAACAAAAATCAGAGTAGAGATAAATAAATTAAATAGGAAAGCAATAGAAAAGATCAACAAAACTAAGAGTTGTTTTTTTAAAAAGATAAACAAGACTGCTTAGTTAGACTTACCAAGAAAAAAAAGAGAGAGGACTCAAATAAAATTATAAATGAAAGATGAGACATTACAGTTGATACTACAGAAATAAAAAGGCTCATAAGAGACTATGATGAACAAATTGGACAGCCTAGAATTCATAAATAAATTTCTAGAAACATACAACCTACCAAGTCTGAATCATGAAGAAGTAGAAAATCTGAACAGACCAATAACTAGTAAGGAGATTTAAGCAATAATTGAAAACCTCCCAACAAAGAAAATCCTAGGACCAGATGGCTTCATGGGTGAATTCTACCAAACATTTAAGGAAGAATTAATGCCAGTCCTTCTCAAACTCATTTTACAAGGCCAGCATTACCTTAATACCAAATCCAGACAGGGATACTACAAGAAAAGAAAGAAATTGAAGAAAACACAAATAAATGGAAAGATATCCTGTGTTCACGGATTGGAAAAGTTAATATTGTTTAAATATCCATAATACCTAAAGCCATCTATAGATTCAGTGCAATCCCTATCAAAAAACCAATGGCATTTTTCACAGAAATAGAAAAAAAATACTAAAATTCTTATGGACCTGCAAAAAACTCTGAATAGCAAAAGCAATCTTGAGAAAGGAGAATGAAGCTGGAGGCATCACACTTCCTGATCTCAAAATGTATTACAAAGGTATAATAATCAAAACAGTATGGTACTGGCATAAAAACAGACACGTGGATGAATGAAACAGAGAGCTCAGAAATAAACACACACACATATGGTCAACTACTATTTGACAAGGGAGCCAAGAATAATCAATAAGGAAAGGATAGTTTCTTCAATAATAGTGCTGGAAAAGCTGGATATTCACATGCAAAAGAATGAAATTGGACTCCTATCTTACACTACACACAAAAAATAACTCCAAATGGATTAAAGACTTAAACATAAGACCTGATACCATACAACTCCTAGAAGAAAACATAGGGGAAAGCTCCTTGACATCAGTCTTGGATTTTTGGAAATTTTGGGATGATTTTTTAGATATGACATTAAAAGTATAAACACCAAAAGCAAAAATCAACAAGTGGGACTACATCAAACTAAAAAGCCCAGCAAAAGAAACAACAACAACAAAAATAAAGGACAACCTACAAAATGGGACAAAATATTTGCAAACCACCCATCTTTAAAGGGGCTAATGTCCAAAATATCCAAGGAACTCATACAACTCAATAGCAATAAACAAACAATCAGATTTGTTAAATGCACAGAAGACTTGAATAGACATTTCTCCAGAGAAGACATATAAATAAATGGCCAACAGCTATATGAAAAGGTGTTCAACCTCACTAATCATAAGGGAAATGCACATCAAAACCACAGTGAGATAGCACCCCTCATCTGTCCGAATGGCTACTGTCAACGAGACAAGAGATCACAAATGGAGAGAATGTGGAGAAAAGGCAACCCTGGCGTAGTGTTGGTGGAAATTTAAATTGGTACAGCCACTATGGAAAACAGTATTCAAAAAATTAGAAATAAAAGTACTATATGAGGGGTGGGGGAAATGAGGAGATTTTGTCTAAGGGTACAAACTTTCAATATATGATAAATGTATTCCGGGAATCTAAGGTAGGGCAAGGCGACTACAGTCCTCAATACTTTATCGTATACTTGAAAGTTGTGAGGAGAGCAGAGCTTTAATTTTCTCATCATAACAACAACAATAAGAGCAACAAAATGGTAATTGTGTGAGATGAAGGATGTGTTAACTAACCTTATTGTGATTAAGTATTTCATGATGTACATGTATCAGATCATCACATTGTACACCTTAAACTTACACAATGTTGTATGTCAATTATATCTCAATAAAGCTGTGCGGAAATTAATTTTTTTAAAAAAAGATACAACTCGGGCTTCCCTGGTGGCGCAGTGGTTGAGAGTCCACCTGCCGATGCAGGGGACACGGGTTCGTGCCCCGGTCTGGGAAGATCCCACATGCTGCGGAGCGGCTGGGCCCGTGAGCCATGGCCGCTGAGCCTGCGCGTCTGGAGCCTGTGCTCCACAACGGGAGAGGCCACAACAGTGAGAAGTCCGTGTACCGCAAAAAAAAAAAAAGATACAACTCTTAGAGAAAAACGTAGGAAAAACACTTTGACATAAACCACAGCAAGATCTTTTTTGACCCACCTCCTAGAGTAACGGAAATAAAAACAAAAATAAACAAATGGGACTTAAAAGCTTTTGCACAGCAAAGGAAACCATAAACAAGACAAAAAGACAACCCTCAGAATGGGAGAAAATATTTGCTAATGAAACAACAGAAAAAGGATTAATCTCCAAAATATACAAACAGCTCATGGCGCTCAATATCAAAAAAGCAATTCAGTTAAAAAATGGGCGGAAGACCTAAATAGACATTTCACCAAGAAAGACATACAGGTGGCCAAGAGGCACATGAAAAGATGCTCAATGTCACTAATTATTAGAGAAGTGCAAATCAAAACTACAATGAGGTATCACCTCACGCCAGTGAGAATGGCCATTATCAAAAAATCTAGAAACAATAAATGCTGGAAAGGGTGTGGTGAAAAGGGAACCCTCCTGCACTGTTGGTGGGAATGTAAATTGATACAGCCACTATGGAAAACAGTATGGAGGTTCCTTAAAAAACTAAAAATAGAACTACCATATGACCCAGCAATCCCACTACTGGGCATATACCCTGAGAAAACCATAATTCAAAAAGAGACATGCACCCCAATGTTCATTGCAGCACTATTTACAATAGCCAGGACATGGAAGCAACCTAAGTGTCCATCGACAGATGAATGGATAAATAAGATGTGGCACATATATACAATGGAATATTACTCAGCCATAAAAAGAAACAAAATTGAGTTATTTGTAGTGAGGTGGATGGACCTAGAGTCTGTCATACAGAGTGAAGTAAGTCAGAAAGAGAGAAACAAATACCATATGCTAACACATATATATGGAATCTAAAAAAAAAATGGTACTGATGAACCTATTTGCAAGGCAGGAATAAAGAGATAGACATAGAAAATGGACTTGAGGACATGGGGTGGGAGGGTGAAGCTGGGTTGAAGTGAGAATAGCATCGACATACGTACACTACCGAATGTAAAATAGTTGGCTGGTGGGAAGCAGCAGCATAGCACAGGGAGATCGGCTCGGTGCTTTGAGATGACCTAGAGGGGTGGGATAGGGAGGGTGGGAGGGAGGCTCAAGAGGGAGGGGTTATGGGCTTCCCTGGTGGGGCAGTGGTTGAGAGTCCGCCTGCCGATGCAGGGGACACGGGTTTGTGTCCCGGTCCGGGAAGATCCCACATGCCACGGAGCGGCTGGGCCCGTGAGCTATGGCCGCTGAGCCTGCGCATCCGGAGCCTGTGCTCCGCATTGGAAGAGGCCACAGCAGTGAGGCCCGCATACCGCAAAAAAAAAAAAAAAAGAGGGAGGGGATATGGAGACATATGTATGCATATGGCTGATTCGCTTTCTTGTGCAACAGAAACTAACGCAGTATGGTGAAGTAATTATACTCCAATAAAGATCTATTTTTAAAAAAAAGATACAGTTTTCTGAGTCTAAATGCTGGCTCTGCCACTTGGTAGTTGTGGGACTTTGGGATAATTACTTAACCTCTCTATACCTCAGTGTCCTCCTTTGTGTAATGGGGCTGACAATACCTTATTTCATAGCATTGTGGGCATTAGAAGAACTAATCCCTGTAAAGTTCTTAGAACAGGCTGGGCGTATAGTGAATGATCCATAAGTGCTGGCTATTGTTATGATTTTCTGACCACTCCAACCTGCTGTCTGACTTCAGGCCTTCACCTGGGCTGTTTCCGCCACTGGGAAGGCTCTTCCCCTCTCTCTTCACCTGGCTAACACCTTCTCATCCCTCAGGTTTCAACATGATGTCACCTCCTCCGTGATGCCCCAGTCCCCAGTCCCCTGTCCCACCCCAGCCTTTGTGATATACTCCTTCACTCCTGTATTACTTGTAATTCTCATCTCAGCTGCAATCACATAGCTGTTTGTGTTATTGTTTACTGAATGCCTATCTTGTCCCCCTAGACTGTACATCTTAGGAGGACAGGAACTGTGTCTGCCAGGTTCCCACTGCACCCAGAATGCCTGGCATACAGGAGGTGGTCACCGAATGTCTGGTCACTGGACACACCATGAAGGCTTATGGCTGCAGGTGCACGGATGCCTCAGTGAGAAGCCATCTGGACTGTTTTCTGCAGAGCAGAAATACACAGAGTTACAGGCTTCTGACAGTTTCGTTTGATGACGGGAAGGCTCCTGGGCCCTTCAGCTGCCCTTTTAAGACCAGAGAGTCTGGGAGGGAATTCTTGAGGCGTCAAAACCTGTGTCGTAGATGACCAGCTGGCCCCGACACATCAATCGACAGGAGTGATGGAATGTGTACGGAAAGATGCAGCTGCCCTGCTCAGGAGAGATCCAGTCTTGCTTTGCTAAACCAGCCGAATTCCAGGAATACCAACAGGGGGATTGGGTCATGTCTTACCTGCCTCTTGAGACAAACAAGCTGAAAGTTGGGGTGGGGAGGCAGGGGCTGGTGCCATAGCTGCCGAGAGAAAGGAAGGGCCAGGTGCAAGGACCGGAAAATGCCCCATAGCAGGTGGAGGTGGACGTAATTAATGGAGCTAGTGAGCAAGCCTGTACATGCCAGTATGTCAAAATCTTGTCCCCAGGAGCCCTGGGCTTGCTGGCCCCATCCCTGAGAAAGCAGAGCAAGAATAGCTTGAGATTGACATGCCAAGCAAATGTACAGCAGGAAATTCTCCTAAGCCAGGGGTTTGCTCAGAGGCCCTGGCCCCTGTGGCTAAAATCAGGATTATGTCTCTGCTGATTTACTTCCCAGCTGGGTTTTAGGAAAAGCCTCAAACAGACCACTGGGTTGTGCCTGAGATTGGCAGGCGAGACCAACCTCCCTCCTCAGGCCTCCTCTTCCTGGACAAAGAAGGGAGACACTCAGAGGAAACAGCCGCATCCCACAGCCTCCCTCTCTCTGGAACCCCCTTCGAGTCCCCACTCTGGTCCCAGACAAGTGTGTTTGTGTAGACTAGGGAAAAGCCAATGCCTTTTACAAGTTGAGCCCTAAGCAGATCGAGGGCTAGCTTTGCTAGAAATGCCCAAAGCAATTTTGACCCTGGACCAGTGGTTCTCAGTGGAGATGCTATTGTTCAATTGAAAATTTGTGGTGAAGTGGTTTTGGCTGTCACAGTGATGGGGGACACTACTACTGTTTAGTAGTCAGAAACCAGAGGTGCAGACATCTGCACTGCACACTGGGGACAATCACAACACAACTTCCCGTACAACTTTTAAATGTCCCACTGGACATTCATAAAGACGAAAAAACATCTGTGCCCCGAGCCTAATTTTATTTTGTCTATGAACGCAAAGGATTTGTTTTGTTTTGTCTTGATTCACAATTTTAACACACACCAACATTTCCAGGAAGGCAACTTGACCCACAACTGCTGACCACTTTGGAAAATCACGTTGCCCAGGGCAACGCCACTCAAGGTGTTTGAACCACCAGAGCAATACACCCCAATCAGGGACCATTTGTTCCCACGGTCTTCTTGGTAATTCTATTCAGAGCATTTACCCATTGAAATGCAGTTATTTGACTCTACCTGACTTTCTTTTTCTTTCTTCCTTATATTACCATCAGGGCATGGTATTGACACAGAGGAGAAATTATGTGTGTTATTTGTATTGTCTATAAATTTCATTTCAGGATGATAAGGGGGACTGTTACCAGATACGTGTAATAAAAAGGAGGAGGATGCTGTGGGAAAACACACACGGGCCTCACCGCCTCGGTTGGATGGCAGCACCTGGGCTGGTATGGATCTAACATTTTACCCAGACCATGCATTTTATTTGTACACATGCGCTGGTTTCTCTGGATAGGAGAGAACTTTTTTCCAGTGAGTGGCACCGATTAGAGAAATTTGCCGCACTGTAGGTGATATTACTATGTATAGTTCACAGATGGAACTGCAACCGCAGCTCTCCTTGCATGGTTTATCAAAGTCCAGAGTCAACCGTGCAAGGGACCCAGGGGGCCACTTTGGTTGTCCGAAGTGGTGCGATTGCGCCACCTAGTGGGACATAGGAAAGTAGCAGGTCTGTGCTTGACCCTGCCGATGGATAACAGTAATACCCCAGTAGTATCATCAGCTAGAACTTATGATAGCCTACCACGTGCTATCATTTTACATATATTAACTCATTTAATCCTACCATAATCCTAATGAAATAGGCACTGTTATCCCCATTGTGCACAGGGGGCAACTGAGGAACAGGGAAGGTAAGTCAATTGACTATGTCGGGTAGCTAGTGAGAGGCAGGGCTGGGATTTGAACCCTGGAGGCCTGGCTCTACAGTTGCTACCTTTTTTTTTTTTTAATTTATTATTTTTGGCTGCATTGGATCTTCGTTGATGCTTGCGGGCTTTCTCTAGCTGCAGTGAGCGGGGGCTACTCTTCGTTGCGGTGCGCAGGCTTCTCTTGTTGTAGTTGTGGAGCACGGGCTCTAGGCACGTGGGCTCAGTAGCTGTGGCACACGACCTTAGTTGCTCCGCAGCATGCGGAATCTTCCAGGACCAGGGCTTGAACCCATTTCCCCCGCATTGGCAGGCAGATTCTTAACCACTGCGCCACCAGGGAAGCCCTACAGTTGCTACTCTTAATTACTGTGCTATGGCCTTGCAAGTGACTGCTCTCTTGGGAGACCCTAATCTGAGAGTCAGACTACTGAGTCTGCAGGGCTATTTGCAGCCATTTGGAGGATTTCCAAAAGAGAGGAAGAAGAGTAGAAAGTTAATACCTGTCTTAGGACAGATCCAGAAAAGTCTTGCCTTTGTATGGGCCATGGAAATCTTGGTGCATAAGTGTGAAGAGGGTGCTTCACTCCTTGGGCAGATAGTAGGGCTCTGAATCCCCAAATTATACTGTAAGCTTCATGAGAACACAGACACGGTAAGTATTTTGTAATATAACATCTGTATTGAGATACAATTCACATACCATAAAAATTCATCCATTTAAAGTGTACAATACAGTGCTTTTAGTGTATTCACAGAGTTGTGTAACCATCACCACAATCAATTTTTATCCCCAAAAGAAAGCCCACTCCCATTAACACTCCCCCCAACCCCCAGCCCCAGGCAATCACAAATCTATTTTCTGCCTCTATGGATTTGCCTATTCTAGACATTTCATAGTAAATGGAACCATATAATATGTCACCTTTGGTGACATTACTTTCATTTGGCATACTGTCTTCAAGGTTCATCAATGTTGTCGCATGTATTAGTACTTCATTCTTTTAATGGCTGAATAATATTGTATTATATGGATATGCAACATTTTATTTGTCCATTCATCAGTTGATGAACATTTGGATTGTTTCCACTTTGGGGCTACTGTGAATAATGCTACTATGAATATTTGTGTGCAGGTTTCTGTGTGGACATATGTTTTCATTTCTCTTGAGTATATACCTGGAAGTTGAATTGCTGGATCCTATGGTAACTGTCTGTTTAACCTTTTGAGGAATTGCCAGACTTTTCCAATGGCTGCACCATTTTTTTCCATTCCCACCAGGAATGAATGAGGGTTCCAGTTTCTCCACATCCTTGCCCACACTTGTCATTATCTGTCTTTTCTTTTATAGCATTCTAGTTGGTGTGAAGTGGTAGTTCACTGTGGTAGGGCCATTGCTTTTTAGACTCCCAGGTCGTTGAAGCTGGATGGGACCACAGCAATCATGTAGCCCAATTTCTTCATTTTACAGGTGACACAGTGAATGTGAAGAGAGAAGGGACTAACCCTAGGGCACAATTAGTAAAGAAGGCAGTAATACAGCCCATATATATTTTTTCTTTTAAGAAAGTAAACTAAAGCCAGCTGGACCCCCAAAGATGAAAGGCTCTGAATGATGTTATTCTCTAAAACCTAGGAGAAATTTCTGCAACTATAAAAATCAGAAGATGATGAATCGGTTTCAGTTGTGTGAGAAATTAATCAAAATAAGCAACTCAGGAATGAGGAAGACGTTTACATAAAATAACGAAGACAGAAAACCTGAGTTAACTATTAATGCAGTTTGAAATCTCAACAAATGTCAAAAAATAATTTTTGAAAGAGAAGACACATGATGTAAAATTTTAATAATGGCCTGAAGCTAGAATCGCAGTTTATGCCTGCAAACGTGTGCCCTGCAGCGGCGGTGAGGTCGGCGGAGGGTCTCCAGGTGCCGGCCGCGCGCGTGAACTCGCCCCCCTGAGCTCGGAGGAGGCACCGGGAGAGAGGGTTACTCTCTGCGCGTCCCGGGCCGACCCCTGCTTCTCGCCTGCTGAAGGTGGAGTTCCTTCAACCTTCCCTCGGGTCCTCTTAAACTTTTGTTTCAGGAGTGTGAATATCACATTTCCCTAGTTTTAAGTGGCGACAGTTCTCTATTTTATCGCTTCAGTCATTTCAGCGGTGACTGGGGGAGGCGTGTCACTCGCCATCTTGGATCAAGGGCGAGAGGACCAGTTTCGCGCGGACTTAAGGCGCGTCCTGGCGTGATGACAGTGGGGACCGAATCGGAAGTCCTCGGACAAGACTTCTCAGTCCTCGCCTCTCCCTCCCCCACCCTCAGCATCCGGCCAAAGAGAGATTCCTCCATCCACCAAAGCTGGAGTGGGTAGGATGGGTGCCTTCCTCTTGAGCATCCTTGGGTCCCAAATCACACCCATCCTGTTCTCCGCTGGAGCGGGCGCGTTGGGGCGCCGAGTGGGAACGAGCGGCTGGGCTCTGCCTGGGGCGGGGTGGGGAGCAGGGAGCCGCGAGGGCCCGGCCGGCTTGACACCACCTGGCGGAGTCTCGGGGAGGAGTCTTAAAGGCGCGCGCTCTCCGCGCCCAGCGCACTCCAGCTGGAGCCGCCGAGAGCTCGCCTCCCTCTCCCGCCCGGCGCCTCGGGAGGTAAGTGCGGTCCGCCGAGCCGGAGTCGGGGCCCGGTGGGGTGGCCCGGGCCTCCGCGCTCGGGAAGCTTCGGCCGGGGCCACGGTGGCCGGGCGGCACCCAAGTTGTTTGAAGGCCTCGGAGGGCAGCTGGAGCGGCGAGCGCCTGGTAGGGGACGGAGGGGCGGCCGCGGGCCGGGGACGTCTGGGGGCGGCCGTCCCTGGCGATGATGCCGGGGAGTTACCGGCGCG
Source organism: Mesoplodon mirus (assembly GCF_964341445.2). Lineage (NCBI taxonomy): Eukaryota > Metazoa > Chordata > Mammalia > Artiodactyla > Ziphiidae > Mesoplodon > Mesoplodon mirus. Next base: position 45,672,125 of record NC_138994.1, on the reverse strand, counting down.
CGGCGCACGTTCCAGCCTCGGCCCCGCGCCCCGCTCACTTGGCGCGCTCCGGCCGCGCCCCCGGCGAGCCCAGCCCGCTGGAGCCGCCACCCCCGCTCCGCGCCTTGCCGCACGCCCGGGGCCCCGGCAGCCCGCTCGCCCCGCGGTCGCGCCCGGTCACGCCGGCAGGTCGCGCTCGGCGGCCGGCCAAGCCCTCCCCGGCCCCGCCGCGCCCGCGCCCGCGCCCCGGGCCACCCCGCCCGGCCTCTCGGCGCTGCGCCCCTCGCCTTCCCCAGCTCCAGTCGCTCGCTATTTTCACACCTCCCGGTGCCCCGGCCCCGAAGCCTGATTCAGTGCTTAGTAATTAATTTGGCGTTTCAGAATGGTCAGCGGGCTGGATAATGGGCGCATTCATCCCCCGGGCTAATCTGAACAGAGGTGGGAAGAAAGGCTTTCACAGACAGAAAATGCCATTCGCTGAGCGCTCAAAGGGGCTGTCACTCCCTGAATAAATCGCCGCCGCGCCCGCCGGCTCCTCTGGCCATTTCCATACAGCCCGGCCCGCGCCGCGGACCCGCCGGCCTCGGCCTCGGCTCCCGGGAATCACTCACTCGACTGCCTTCGACGGGAAAGTCGAGCGAGAGCGAGACCCAGGCGGGGCCCTAGGGGAAACGGGGAAGCAGGGGGTTCGGGTTAAGGCCGCAGGGGACAAAGAGCTTGATTAGAAAATCAAATGCTACACTAGAAGGAGGCGCAGCTAATCCGAGGCGCGGACGTTGGAGCTGAGCTGGGAGAGCGTCCGTCCCAAACCCCGAGGTTCGCAAAAGAGGACCCGCGGCCCAGAGCCGTCCGCGGCTGCCTGACGTCACACAGCAAGCTTCTGGATCCCAAATTGCAAATGGAATCCAGTGCACAAGCCGAGATCGTAGAGACAGGGCCCGCTGGTGCAGTCCTGACCCTCACCAGACGTTTGATTCCGGGTTCCCCGCGACAACAGCTCTTCGCCTGCGGGGCTGGGGACGTGACACCGTGCCCTCCGCCGCCTCCAGCTTGCCACTCCTAATGGGACCCTAGGGTCTGCCCCGGAGCATCAGCTGAGCGGGTGACGGCGGCTTTATCCTCTGACCTCGAGTCGCCCCGGCGAATGTTGAGCACAAACGTCTGCTGGCTCTGAAAACTGGGGCCTCCCCCTGGCGACGCCCCTTTCCCTCCGGCGAAGGAGGGTCGTGCGCTGCAGACGCAGCCCTAACCGCGACGACGGCGCCCCGACGGCGCCCCCAGCCCGGCTGCGGAGCCTTGGGGTGGGCAGGGTGGACTTGGCTCTCTCCAGGGTGAAGCTCCTGGCGCTTGATTTTCCTGCGGTGGGGGGACTCACCGCGCGTCCAGCTCACGGGGCCGATTTGGCCCTGGGCCCTTCCGCCTAGTGGGACCTTCCCGTCGGGGGAAGAGAAGGAGCTCTGGCCCTAAGGTCCAACCTCAGCGGGGTTGAGAGGCTGGAACAACAAGGGAAGTAGCTGGCGGGAAGAGACGTTTCTGGAATGGACAGATGGGTGTCAGGGATCGAATCCCGGCCACTCACCAACTTCTGAGCAGTCCCTCCTCCCTTCTGAGTCTCAGTTTCCTTGTCTGCAAAGCAAGGATGAAATGAGATCACACTTGGCTCCAAGTGTAGGGCCCTCGGTGGAAGGATTCCACACACCACTCACAGCCCACCAGCAGCACGCTCCCCGGGCACCTCCCCAAGTATTCACCAACACCTCTCCTCGGAGTTTAAGGACTCCCTCGATTTTTTCTCAGGCTGCTCTCACCTATGCTGCTTCTGGGTTCTGGTAGCCAACTCTCCTTGAAACCACACATTCTAAGAGCTGGAAGGGGCCTTTCAAAGATTCTCAGGCCATTGTACAGATGGGGATACTGAGACCCAAAGTGGCTGGCAGGTGTCATCCAGCTAGTCAGTCAGAGGACTTGAACTGGTGAAGATTTTCATGCAGAGAAGTGAATCTCAAACCCTGAGCATCAGCTCCCCCATTCCCACCCCCAAGCTTCTGTAGGCCATGGGGAGGGGCCCAGAAATCTACATTTTCCACAAGCTTCCCAAAGCCTTTCCACGCTGGTGGGACAGAAACTATATTTAGGGAAATCCAGCCCAAACTGGGCTCTTTCCTCAGCAGCCCTTTCCCTCCCAGGACCGCAGCCCCACCCCCCCTGCTTTCTGTGGCTCATATTTGATGGGCAGAACAGCCTTTACTGTCTCCCACCCCCACTGGAGGCCAGTGGTGGGTGGGGTGTACCTCTAGGAGATGCCTCGGGATCCCCTGAATGTGCAGCCTAGGCGGCGTCAGCTGCAGGGAAGCTGAGGACCCCGCCAGACGAGGAATGGTCCAAGTGGGCTGCGGGCTGACTGGGTGTTGGACCCCCAATCCTAGGGGCTCCTCTAACCAACGCGCTTTCACAGCTGGACCCAACTCTGTGCACGGCAGGCCCCACACAGACAGTACCAATGTGCCCAGAGGCACCCCCTTAGCCAGGCAAACCCGGCCCATGCCAGGGCCAGAGCAGCCCGTCCTGAGCCATCCGCAGCTGTGCCAGCAACAACCCAGGTGCGAGCCGTAGCCCAGAACAGCCGACACCTGCCCTTCACCAGGCTGGGGCTCAGAGGAGAGAAGGTGTGAAGGGGCGCAGGGGGAAGGCCTGGAAGAGTGGAAGAAAGTGGGGGGGGGCGGGGGAGAAGCTGTTAGGAACAGAGCGGGGCCGGGGAGGGGACGGGTCCCTATTTATGTAAGCCGTTTGTAGCTGCGGATTGTAAAACTGGTCAGGATTCTCTGGAGTAATTCATAGTGTTTGGACAAGACAAACATTGTTCTGCTTTAAACAAACCTCCAGAAAGGTCAGGCTGGTTCATCCCTGTGCTGCGAGTTGCTGAGACTATCCAGATGATGAGAAAATCAGATCCTAGCCGAGGGGGCCCAGGCAGAAGGCAGCCGCTTCCTGAGCCCTTTGGATCCAGGGTGAGGGCACCCAGCCCAGGGAGGGTCCTTGGCTCCGGCTGCAGAGGCCTGGCTCCCACTCTGCAGCCAGGAGACGTGGGGTGTGTGTGTTGTGTGTGTGTGTGTGTGTGTGTGTCACAGGTTAGGGTATGTCGACGATGCCAGGATCATCTGAGTTCTTGAGCAAGGCCAATGTGACCTGCAGTGTGAATCTTCTTCATGTGGGTGGAGAGTTACTGGGAATCAAAGGCTCATGGAGAGAGAATTCGATCCTCTGACACCAAGAAGTCTCCGCTCCTTCCCCAGGGACGCCCTGTGTGGGCCCCTCGGTGTTCATTTAGCAAACATTTCTTGAGTGTCCACTATGTACCAAGCTTTGTGCTAGGTGTTGGGCAAATAGTAGTGAGCAAGAAAGATGTTACCCCCAGTCGTGGAGCCTACAGTCTGCCTTTCCCTCCCTCCCCCATCTTCCCCAAGAAGAGAAACTTCTCACAATTTCCCTTCTAGCCTCTCCACCACCACCATCGCCTCAACAAGCTCCCTGGCTGAGACCCAGCAGACCAGTTCCCAGGCCAGGCCTGGCAGCGAGCAGAGCGTTCTGTAAATGGGAGCTGCCATCCTGATCGTGATTACGACTGTGGTCGTGACGATGGCTGTGGTCGTGACGATGGCTGTGGCTGTGATTATGGTTGTGATTACGACTGTGGTTGCTGTTATGAGACTCCACTCTTGAGGGATCTACCTTGACCCCAAGCTGAAGTGGATACTTTTTATTGATACTTATTATTCATGCTTGTTGACTTATTATGAATATTAATTGGTAATTAGGAAAGGATTATTGATGTGCATTAACACCAAAGTCCAGTCTTTCTGTAGTGCTAGTTGTTACCGTCCTGTACATGAGCTTCTGTTGCCCGGGGCAGTTTGTCATCCTCTCAAGAGGGTAGCATCCCTGTCATAACCATGGTGATGGTGGAGGCACTGGGTTACTGGTTCCACAGGACTTTATGAAAATTATATTTGTCTAGGGCTTTGGACACTTCAGGGTCTTTTGTATATGCTTTGATATCTATGGAAGAGATGGAAGGAAGGAAAGAAGGAAGGAAAGGGACAAATAATTTTACCATCCACATTTTTCAGAAGAGGAAGTCAAAGCTCAGAGGGGTGAAATGACTTGCCCACTGTCAGTTCACGCTGCTATAAACAGAACAACATAGACTGGGTGGCTAGAGCAACAGATGTTCATTTCTCCCAGTTCTGGAGGCTGGGAAGTCCAAGATCAAGGTGCCGGCCAATTTGGTTACTGGTGAGGGCTCTCTTCTTGGTTTGCAGATGGCTGCCTTCTTGCTGTGTCCTCACATGGGGGAGAAACAGGTCATGTTTCTCATGTCTCTTTAAAAAAATTTTTGTAATTAAATTTAATTAAAAAATTTAGATATAATTGACATGTCGCATTATATTAGTTTCGTGTCTCTTTTATAAGGACACTAATCCTATCATGAGAGCCCCATCTTCATGACCTAATTACCTCCCAAAGGCCCCACCTCCAAATACTATCACATTCGGGATTAGGGCTTCAAATGAATTTGGGGGGGAGGAACACAACCATTCAGTCCCTAGCAACCACTGTCACAGAGGTGTGAAGGTCAGGAAGTGTGTATGCTTGGAGCACAATCCAAGCCTGCACCACCCTACCGCCTACCCAAGCAGCTCCTGACAAACAGGTCTAGGGACCTGGGATCCCTGGGAGGCCTCATAAGCCAGGTGCTCAGCCAGAGGCAAGGAGGTAGCTCCCTAGGCTAGGTCATGTCCATCCAGCCTTGTGCCTAGTTTCTGGCATCGTTCTGGGGGCTAGCATGGTGGTACTCCCTGCCTGATGGTAGCATCGGTGGAGGAGAAGTCGCCTCCTTCCCTGCCACTCCTACTTTCCTGTAATACCTTATTTTAGTTCAATAATCCATGCACTTACTCAATCTGTTTGGAATCAATAGTCCATGTCTGTTTTCATCCCGCACCGCCTCTTGGAATTAGTCCCCTAAGTTTTCTCCCTGTGTGACGTGTAGACCAGTAATACCTCATTTTACTGACATGTGGGGAAAACAAGGTGTTCCACGTAATTGACTTTTGCAGATAACAGAAGCTTACTCCTTGAAGCATAGAAACTTTTTTTGGTAATCATTTCCCCCTCCAAAATCATGAATTTTTTTTCACTTCCCTGGTGGTCCAGTGGTTAAGACTCTGTGCATCCACTGCAGGGGGCGCCAGTTCCATCCCTGACTGGGGAACTAATATCCCATGTGCGCAGAACAGCCAAAAAACAAACAAAACAAAATCATGATTTTTTTCCCACCTAATTAGCAGAACTGAATTTAGCAGGTGTTCCCTAGGTGTGGTTGAAGGGGTGACCCACGATCCATTCTGAGGAGTCATTCAGAAGACGTCTTTTGGAGTATCGGCTCCTGGGCAATTCACTCAGCCTCCCTGCCTCAGTCTCCTTACTTGTAAACAGGGGAGCACTGGACGGATGCTCTCTACGAGCTGCTCCCACACTTTCCTAACTCCACTGGGCTCTCAGACAGTAATGCCCTTGGTAAGTTGGGTGGTTGCAAGACCTGCCCTGACCCCTGGGTGGTGGCTGGGATGAATTCTACTGTCAGCTGTCACTTCTCAGTGTGTCAGTGTCCCCCAGTCACCCATTCCCCTAGGATCTTGATCTGTGGCTCTTTGTGACCCTGGAAGAACAGAAGATGCCTGACCTCATAAACACTTCTAAGTGAAGAACTCTGGCTTCCCTCCAGACTGAAATCCCCAGATATCATGGCAACTCTTCTCTCAAAGGCCCGGGAGACTATTAACTTGCTTCTGGACTGCATTCTGAATTGTAAAGGGATGCTGCAACCCTGGCCTCCAGAAAGGGGGGTTTATGCTACCTTAATACAAACGGCAAGCACCTGGCAAGCTTATGTTGGAGGCACTGAACTCAGCCTTGCAGGCGTTAAAGAACAGGGCGATGTGGTCACACAGCCCATGGGAAGAAGACCCAAAGGAAGACTTCAGGAATGTTTCAAAACCACACTGTTAGCGCTCCCTCTTTTTGTTCCTTTCATTTAACCCAAGCTCGCCTTTTAAGGTTTGCAAGAGACCCGCTGAATCCTGGCATTCCTAGGATTTAGTGGTGTATTAGTTCCTATGGCCACTGTACCAAATTCCCACGAACTTTGGTGGCTTAAAACAACAGAAATTTATTCTCTCACAGTTCTGGAGGCCGGAAATTTGAAATCAGTATCACTGGATTAAAATCAAGGGCTGTGGTTTCTCCAGAGGCTCTGGAGGAGAATCAGTTCCTTGCTTCTTTCAGCTCTGGTAGCTGCCAATATTCCTTGGCTTGTGGCCACATCACTCTAATTTCTGCCTCTGTCTTCACGTGGCCTTCCCTCTTCTACTGTTTTGGATCTCCCGTTCCCTCCCTCTTATAAGGACGTGTGATGGCATTTAGGGCCCATCCCGAAAATCCACCGTGATCTTCCCATCTCAAGATCCTTACCTTAATCACATCTGCAAAGACCCCTTTTTGCCACATAAGGTAACACTCAAATGTTCCAGGAATTAAGAGATAGATATCTTGGGGGGTGGGGAACATTTTTCAGCCTACTGCGGTTGGTCACATCAATTGTCCATAATTTTGTGCTTTGATTAATTTTAATGAATCTGTAGTGCACTCCTATTCTGTGCCAGGCAGTCTGTTAAACACTGGGGATTCAAAGGGAAAAGGCACAGTTCCTGTCTCAAGAAGCTCACGGATTCTTCAGGGAAACAATATGATATTAAGAGCCATAGGAAAAGCCTCCAAGGCCTTGGAGGTACCCAGAATTCATCGTTAAGGGTTCAGATTCCTTATCAAAGTCTACAAGGTTCTGCATACTCTGGCCTGTATGGACCTCTCTGACCTTACCTCCCACCACTCCCCATCTCACTCACCAAGCCCCCACCAAACTGACCTTCTTCCCGTTCCTTACACAAGTCAAGCTCTGCCTCAGGACCTTTGCACTTGCTGTTTCCGTTCCCTGGAACGCATGGTCCCCCTGTCCCCCCACCGTATCCCCAAAGCTCCCTTCATCAGTTAACTCAGCTCTACTGGATCCTTCTCAGAGAGCCCCCCACCCCCAAGAACCTTGTCTAAAATCCACCTCCTCTCCTGGCACTCTGTCACCTCCTTTGCTTTATTTGTGTTCCTAGCTCTTATCACCACCTCCACAAGCATTTTGAGATGTGATGACCAGAACTTCCCAGAAGATCCTAAACCCAAATGCATCCTGTTCGTATTGCCCGTTGTCTTACTTTTTTGGCCTTAGTAAGACATTGAGCTAAATTTCAAGTGGATCAGGATGGGGCTGGGGTAGGGCTTCTTCTAGGAGGAATTTGTAAATGAAAGGAGCCATTTTTCATCTGTCACAATGACATGTGTGTGTGTGGGGGGGGCAGAATGTGACCGAGTGGCATTTAGTGGACAGGAGTCAGGGATGCTGAATGACTATTCTGCCCCAAATGCCAACAGCACCTCTGTGGAGAAACTGTCTTAAGGAAAGAGTTTGTATTTAGTCCTAAAATAGTATTTTTCAATTGCACTTGATAACCTTTCACCCTAGAAGAGTATTTCAAATTATTTCTCCCCCAATACATCACCTTCTGCTAAACCTGTCTGTGTCCCACGAACCACCTGCACAGCTTCTAGAGATCCTGCAATTCACCGTCTTCCTCCTGATGTCACTCCAGGCCCACCTCTACATTTGCTGGTTTCACTGAGGGGACACCCTCCTTCAGATTTTGTGTAAATGTTCAGTGAGCCAAGCCCCAACTCTGGGCTCAGAGGTCCCCCACAATTTTCCCCACCCAGAGAATCATCCTTTTATTTGCACCCTTTGTTTCCTTCCTCCAAGGCCAGTCTTCCACCCATGACAAAGCTTCCCCAGACGGTGACCCATTTTCTTTATTGTAATAGTGTTCAGGGTGGGACCTTGTCAAAAGCTTTGTGCAAATGAAAATAAATTACATCTGCTGGTTCCCCTTATCCACAGGCATTTTTCACCCCTTCAAAGAGCTCTGGTAGATTAAAGGATTTGGCGGATTTGGGGTTTGTATGGGTTTCTCTGCCCAACTCTGGAATCCTCAGCCAAGAAGCCGGCAATAGGGGAGGGCCTGAGCGAAGATGCAGTTAAACAGCACTGACGCAATGGACAAACCCCCCAGGAAACCTACATACTATACCTGCTTGCTCTTACACGCTCTAAAACCCTTTCCAGAACAGTCGCATCTCCTGACATTCCTATCGAGGAACCTGGGATCCCTTGAGCAATCTCCATGAGGCTGATCAGGGGAGCTGGGCTCTCAAAGCCTCGAAATGAGAGGAGGCCCCTAAACTCTTCCGGGGTGAGTGATCTGAGGATTATGAGTAGTAAAAAACCAAAAAAAATCCCAAACACCCTCAACCATCATATATTGAGCATCTACTCTGCCAGCTTCTTTCTTTTTACAGGTGCATCTTTCTAATCACCCTGTCAAGCCTATAAGGTAAGTGTGATGACCCCCATTTCACCGTGAGAAAACTGATGGGTTTCCTCCTCGATGGCTGAAGCAACTTGCTCAGGGTCACACAATTAAGTTGTGAATTGGAATCAAGGTTTGTCGAAGTCAAGTTCTTTCTGTTTCCGAAAGTAACACAATCAATCCAGACTCCATTGAACCTTCTGGGGAGGCCAGGTGCCTGCATCAATTTCCTCTGCTGCTACAATTTCCAGTCTATGTTGGAAGTCCTGGGAACCACTTCATTTAATGTGTGTTCTCTTAACTGGACCAGGTGTGCTCAGAAGCACAGTCAAGCCAGGTCACAGCTCATACTTCTGGTAGACCTGGATCCCCTCTCCTGTCTAGAGATGGCTGAGACCCATTTGTATCAGATAATGTCAGCCAAGCCCGTCTTGCCCCCAGGTGCTGACTAAGAGCTCCAAATGCTGGAACCAGACCATTTCAGTTCAAATCCCTGCTCTTCTATTCATCAGTGATATGAGCTTCAGCAAATTACTTTCCTGAGTCTCAGTTTCCTCCTCTGTAAAATGGAGCTAATAATATCCCTATCTTATAAGGTTCTTACAAGGATTATGAGTTCATGACTGACAAAGTGCTCAGAAGAGGGCTTGGCACACAGCAAGCCTTATATAAATATTTGACTTCAGAAGTAAAACCCTCACGCAGTGGTTGAGAGTCCGCCTGCCGATGCAGGGGACACAGGTTCGTGCCCCGGTCCGGGAAGATCCCACATGTCGCGGAGCGGCTGGGCCCATGAGCCATGGCTGCTGAGCCTGTGCGTCCGGAGCCTGTGCTCCGCAACGGGAGAGGCCACAGCAGTGAGAGGCCCACGTACCGCAAAAGAAAAAAAAAAAAAAAAAAAAGAAGTAAAACCCTCAGTCATGCCCAAGGTGAAGGTCCCTCAGGTCATCTCATTTCTCCAAAGCCCGGACTCTCTTCCTGTCCTCCTTCCTTGCAAACCATTAGCCTGTGCCATCTGGTGCCCGCCCCCCCCCCATTATGGGATGTTCCCTCCCCTGCACCTTCACCCTGTTCACTGGTTGTCCCCAATCCCCAAGCCGCCTTCATGCTTACCCCCAAGCCTGGCCCTCCCCTGAGGCCCCACTCACGCTGTTCAGTGGGGCTGTTCTTCACCCACACCACACACACCCAGTGCCCAGGCAGGGGGAGCTGTTTTCCTCTTCAATCCCCATTATTCTTTCCATCTTCATGAAAACGATGGCAACCCCTGCTCCTTTAAGGCCAGAACCACACAGTTGTTCCCCCATCCACATCTCATCCATGCCATCTCCTCCCCATCGAGGTCACTCTTCTCTTTCTTTGAAGAGGTTGATGCCGAAAGCTCGGCCTCTGTGCCCTGGTGCCGAATCGAATCTCAGAGACAGAGTTCTGGGTGAAGTAGAAAAGAATAGCTTTATTGCTTTGCCAGGCAAAGGGGGACACAGCGGGTTCGTGCCCTTCAAGAACTGTGTGTCCCAACCGGGGGAATATGGTGAGGACTTTTACAGCAATGGTTCAAGGGTGGGGTTACTGATAAGGATCAGGCTCTGTGCAGGGCCTGTATTCCTTTAATCTGGCCTCAGGTAATCTGATCTCTGAAGAATGCTTCATCAAGTAGTTAGCGTCTTCCATTTGTTGGGGGTTTAGTTCTGCAAAAGAGCGAAGATATTGTTATGTGTATCCCTTGAGGCGAAACCAGGAACCTGTCCCAAGGCTGCACTATTTTTTCTTGACTGCTACCCCTTGTCTCTGCATCCCCTCCCTTCCCTGATTAGCAACTGTTTGAACCTGCCCTTTGGAACTCAGAGGTCGTGGAGGCTGAACAGAAAGGCTCTCGTGCCCAGGAGCCCCACAGGGTGCTGCTCGGTTTCAAGATCAGCATCTGGGTCAGCAAGCCCAGATGCTGGTCCTGAGGATCTTTTATCCCTGGTGGGCAGGCCATCTGGTCAACCTCCCCATCTTCAGACACCTCCCCCTCTGCTTCCCAGCAGAAACCCTCCTCTTGCCCTTGGCGGGTCTTGTCATCACCCACAGTTCAGCTTTGTTCCACCTCTGGAATCCTCGGTGCAGGCATCCAGTTTGGGACCATGGTCTCCTCAGTTATTCCCACCTCATCACTTCTATCTTTCTGACCCTCCAGACCAGCTCTGTCTAACAGAACTTTCTGTGATGATGGGAAATGATCTTTTTTTTTAATTAAAAAAATTTTTTTTGTCCACACAGAACATGGGATCTTAGTTCCCTGACCAGGGATTGAACCTGTGCCCCCTGCATTGGAAGCACGGAGTCTTAACCTCTGGACCACCAGGGACATCCCAATGGAAAAGTTCTTTACTGGCGCTGTCCAAGTCAGGGGCAACGGAGGAACTTAGCTTTACATTTTATTGAATTTTTACTCATTCAAGCTGAAATGGAACATGTGACATGTGGTTATTGGCTACTGTCTTGAACAGCGTGGGCTCTGGCCCCCGGCCTCTCTGTTTCTTCTCCCCTCAGTGGCCTGTCGTCACCACCTTATCTCTTGAGCTTTGTCTCCATGGTCCATCACATCAGCCACATTGTCCCTCTGTCCCACCTCCTGGAAAAAACCTTCAACTCTGGATTAATCCAACGGTTCTGCTTTCTCCAGGTCTACACAGGGGCCGCTGAGCACTGCTGGGGCATGGCTTTGCTGGGTGGCATTCTCTCTCGTAGATGGTCACCAACTGCAGTAGGTCTTTGAATTCTGCCCAGCAAGCATTATCCCCTTCTCCATAATGACCCAGTCAAGACTTCCTGCCTTTCCAAATCTGCTCCCTCGCTCTCAGCAGGTGGCATTACTTCCTATTCTTTTGTAACAAGAGATGCTTTCGGACCACCTGACCAAGGCTAGTTTTATCTGTCTTCAACCTCCTTTGGCTTCCTATCAACATTTAGGCATGTTCAAATAGCCTTATCTTCTATACAACAATAAAAAAATCCCAACCTTCCCTCAATCCCATGTCACCTTCCAATCACCCTATCTCTTTCCTGCCACTTGTTTTCACACTTCTGGAAAGTTGTCTACCCTTGCTATCTCCACTTTCTCACCTCCCGTTCACTCTATAACCTGGGGCGGTCTGGCTTCTGTCCCCACCACTCCTCTGCCACTACCAGGCAAGGTCACCAAGGACTTCCTTGTAGTTCAATCCAAAGTACTCGTTCAGATCTTATCTTGACCTTGAAGGCATGCAACACCGCTCACCGCCCCTCCTTCCTTGGAACTTGCCTGTTGTTGTCTAGGACGCCTGAGTCTCCTCGTTTTTCTCCCTCCTACTCTGGCTACTTCTAAGTTTTCATGAAACGGCCACATTCTTGTCTCCCTAAGGCGATCCTCAGGCTTCCCACGTAAGGCTTGGTGCCAAGAACGCGGGCCCCGCCTCCTGATTGCATTCCTAGCCCAAACACCTGGGAATGTGTTTTCTCACCCAAGAGCCTCACTGTTGTGTTTTGAAACACCAGTCTGTACTGTGAATCCCACAACTCAGAGCCTGACACGCCTTTTGGGGTGTGTATTTATAACCCCCACTTTGAGAAGCTCTCACCACACTTGGACATCTGTTTTTTTGCATTTGTCCCCTCAAAGGGCAGTATGCTATAGGGACACCGATGAATTAGAAGGCGTCAGGAGAGGCTGCAGAGTGGTTGGCAAAGTGTCCTGCAAGAACTCATTAAAAGAACCTGGGGTGGGGAGGCTTCCCTGGTGGTGCAGTGGTTGAGAGTCCGCCTGCCGATGCGGGGGACGCGGGTTCGTGCCCCAGTCCTGGAGGATCTCAAATGCCGCGGAGCGGCTGGGCCTGTGAGCCATGGCCGCTGAGTCTGCACATCCGGAGCCTGTGTTCCGCAACGGGAGAGGCCACGGCAGTGAGAGGCCCCCGTACTGCAAAAAAAAAAAAAAAAAAAAAAAAAAGAACTGGGGGACTTCTCTGGTGGTCCAGTGGTTAAGACTCCACGCTTCCACTGCAGAGGGCACGGGTTCGATCCCTGGTTGGGGAACTAAGATCCCGCATGCCGCATGGTGTGGCCAAAAAAAAAAAAAAAAAAAAGAACTGGGAACATTTTACCTAGAAGAAAGAAAACTGAGGGATGATAGATGGCTGATTTCCAACATTCTAAGAGGTGAAGAGTTAGAGCCTTGGTCACGGCAGCTGTGTGGAATTGGAATGGAACCAACTGTACAAGTGGCAGGGAGGAGGGTTTTCCCAGAACGTTGTGGACCTCCACGACGCAAGGTGACAGTCCTACCCACCAGGATCCACCGCGGAAGATAAGCTTAGACCTAAGTGATCACAATAAAAGTGGAAAGTGCCCCACCTCACATACACACATGCTTCCTGAAGACCACTGACCTAAGCTCAGCTGGCGAGGTGCACCCCAGGGAGGATAATTTCGAACTTGCTGCCACACAAGGTCCCTCAAAAGCTCTGGGACAGAAACAACATAGCAAGAAGAAGGCTTCAGAACGCTGGGCAATCCAGTCTTGAAGATACTCCAAAATAGACCAAGTTGGGTGGGCAGTGAGTGGGGTACCCCAATGTACCTCTTTCAGACCCATCCTTGTCAGGGTGTCTTCCTGACTTGTGTTTTGTTGCGATGCCATTGGCTTACATTATGGCCCATCACAGAAACTCTCCGAGAGCTTCAGGGATGGTGAGGATGTTTGCTTGTTACCTCACACTGTGTTCTCTTTATAAGGCCCCCCAGGAGAAATTCCTGTCTGATTTTAGTACCAAGAGTAGTAATTCTCTTGAGTAATAGGTCTGTTTTTATCTCATGGACACTTGAAATTGTGTAACTGACATAGTCTCCTTTTCACTTTGGCTGTGGGAAAGCTTAGGGACAAATTTGTGGCCCACTCCCAGAAGATGAATAGGCATCCCAGGAACTGTTTTACCTTTATTCCCATCTCTACTTTGCCTTCCCTCTTGGATTTTCTTCTCTTAGCTCTCCTTATTTTACTGTACACAATCAAGAACAGGCAAGCAAAAATAAACAAAAATCACCAGTAATCTCACTATCCAGAGATACCCACAATTAGCAATGTTGTCTTTTTATGCTTATTTAAAAAAAAATAAAAATGAGAGTATACTGTGCCTAGTGTTTTTTGGGGGGCATAGTGTTTTGTAATTTCCTTTTTTCATTTTATAATATGTCACGAACGTCTTTCCATGTGATTAAATGTTCTTCTTTAAATAACTTGAAATTTCTATGAAAAGCTAGCAATTTAATACTACCAATTGACATTTCTACATCCCCTTACTGTGTGCCTGGCTTTATGTACATTCACATATAAATTTATATGACAGTACACCCATGTAGATGATCTAAGTACAATATTTATGTACACATATTCTAAGCTATAATATTCATATGTGTTAACTCATTGATGCTCACAACCTAGTGAGATAGAGATTGCTGTCACCCTTTTACAAATGAGGAAACCAAGGCACAGAAAGATGCAAAACTTGCCAAGGTCACGCTCTGGCTCCAAAGCCTGTGCTCCTTAACTGCTGTGTTGCCTTTCAGTATGCCATTGGGATTTCACAGTCCACAGGGTTAAACATTAAAAAAAAAAAAAAAAAGAAACATTTATCTCCTTCCACCTCACTTTCTAATTTATGTTATTTTGCCTTGTTTTAAGTGCCTTGTAAGTCACCTGAAATCCCCCTCTGCCACAAGGCAAGGCATAAATAAACAGTGTAGAGAATGGTACATGGCACAAGAAGGCAAAGTTAAAATGTTACCCCAGGGTAGGGGATGAGTCCAGACTGTCCTGCAATGGAGTGGATTTCTTTCTTTGAGCTGCGGTGAACTCCCATCCCTGGAAGTTCACCGCAGCCCAAGGGTGCAGTGAACTTGGGTGGCTGTCTCTCAGGGAGGCTGGGGAAGGCCGAGGTCCAAAGAGACTGAGCTGGGCCAGACTAGCCCTGAGGCCCCTTCTTAGATTCCCAGAGTTTATGAGAATACCAGTAAGACAAAATGAGGCACTCAATGGAGTGAATGCAGCAAGTCAGCTGTTGGGCCAGAACCAGGACTCTGGGCTTTCAAGCCAGGTCTATTACTAGCTCACTCATCTAAAAGTAACAACCGCAATTCAGTTCCAAACTCTCAGCCCTGTGTATTCTTTCCCCAAAGTGCTTTGGCTGCTGCTGCAAGATGGCCAAAGGATGCTATTACTGTCCTCCCCCCTTTCGTTAAGGTGGCAGAGAAGGAGGCAAGGAGAAGCTGGGTGGCCCCGAGGATGCCCCATGAGACTCGAATTGGGTGGGATTATCCATTTGACAAATGTGGAGAGGAAGGAGCCAAGTTTCTATGCCTGAATTTGATGTTTACTAGCTGGCAGATCTTAGGCAAGTTTCACCTCCTGAGACCTCAGTTTCCTCATCTGCAAAATGAAGCTTAATACCTACTCTGCAAAGCTGTTGTGGGCTCCCACAAGATAGTATGGGCCACAGCACCCTTAAACACTGAGCCAGTAAGTACCTACAGGGCTGCCTCTGGATCTGGGGAGGGCTAGGCTGCCCCCAGCCTGAGCCTGACAGAGCCGTGTGGGAGGGGCGTTGGCCAGTGCCCAGGTGCTGTCCCGCTTTTTTCCCTCTTCACCCTCCAGCCCACCACAGCTCCCCGGGCAGGAAAAGGGCCGCTTTCCCGACAGATAGGCCCACCGCACGGTGACAACTGTGTGGGGGGGAGGGGGGCGGGGGAGCAGCTCTTTCTCTCCGGACCCCAGGGGCTTCGGGCGGGAGGGGTGAGCCAGCGGAGGCTCCATCTTCCTCGGCTCTTCCTTACGATCCCGGGCTGTCTGCCCACGGGGCACGGCCCTGTGCGCGGTGCCACCGGGGCCATCAGGCCGGGTTAGAGGAAGGCCCGACCCCGGCGCAGCAAAGAAAACAAACACAGATGTGTTTGCCTGGGACCAAGAGGGAGTAAATCGCCCCCTCCCCCCGGCCTGCGCGCTCCCCCGGGCGTGGGGCCGGCGGAAACCTGCGGGGCTCGCCGCGCAGCGCGGGGCCGGGGCTACGCGGACAGACCGCGGCCGGCCCCTCCTCCCTCCGCGGGGTGCGCGCCGGGCCCAGCCCCCTCTCCGGGGTTTCCCCGGGCGCTCTCCTTGCTTTCCCTTTGTCTCCGCTTCTCCTTCTCGGGCGCCCCGGTTCCCACCCGCTCGTGTCCTCGCTCTCTCCGGGTCCCGGGCCGCTTCCCTTTAACTTTCTTCTTTCCCGGGGTTAAAACTTTGCTAGCGAGCGGGCGGCTGCTCGCCGACGTTATTGGCCGGCGCCCCGCCCGGCGGCCCCGCCCCCCGCCCCCGCGCTCCCCTCCGCCCCCCACTCCCTGCGCGAGTGGCGGCGGCGGCGGCGGCGGCGGAGCCTTCGGGGGCGTGCGTGCGTGTGTGAGTGCGCGCCAGCCAGCGGGAGTGTGTGTGCGCCCCGGGCGCGGGCTGGGCGGCACTCGCACCGCGGCGGGAGCGCCGGTAGCCGGGCGGCCGCGTCGTCACTCGGGCGGGAGAGGCGGCGGCGGCGGCCGGGCCGGGGCTGGGGCAGCGGCGGCCGCGCCGGGCATGGAGCTGGCAAGCCCGCGCTGAGGCAGGGCGCTCCTGCTAGCAGCCAGCGAGAGGCTCTCCGCCGTCCGGCGCGCGGGCTCCCCGGCCGGGGCCGGGCAAACTTTTCTTTCTCTTTTGCCCTCTCCTGAGGTAAAGTCCCGAACGCGGACTCGCCGGCGTGGGTGCGATCTGGGACAGCTGAACGGGACCCTGGGCTGCGGGAGGAGGGGGCGCGGGCCGTGCGGGCTCGGGGGGGCCCACGAGCTGTCCTGCATCCGAGTTTGGGGTGCTGGCCGGCTGGCCGCGGACGGGCGGACGGGCGCGGGCCGGACCCTCGGGCGGCGTGGAGGCGGCGGCGGGGAAGCCGAGCGATGGCCCGCGGCCCCGGCTCGCCGCCGGCCGGGAAAGAGAGGCGCGGGTGGTGCGGGCTTGGGGCCCCCGGATTCGCCTGCCCCCCCGGGACGCGGGGGAGCGAGGCGGGAGTTCGTTCGGCCGCGGGCTTGGTGCGGGGGAAGCCGGGCATTCGCCCGCGTCCCCGCTCGCCGCCCCGCCGGGGGGTGGAGGGCGCGGGGCGGCCTGGCTGAGCGCGGCTCCCCTCTCTCCGCAGGCGCCTTCTGCGGCGGGCGGACCGACTCCTCGGCGCGGCGGGGCCGGGGCAGGCTGGACGCAGCATGATGCGCGCAGTGTGGGAGGCGCTGGCGGCGCTGGCGGCGGTGGCGTGCCTGGTGGGCGCGGTGCGCGGCGGGCCCGGGCTCAGCATGTTCGCCGGCCAGGCGGCGCAGCCCGACCCCTGCTCGGACGAGAACGGCCACCCGCGCCGCTGCATCCCGGACTTTGTCAACGCGGCCTTCGGCAAGGACGTGCGCGTGTCCAGCACCTGCGGCCGGCCCGCCGGGCGCTACTGCGTGGTGAGCGAGCGCGGCGAGGAGCGGCTGCGCTCCTGCCACCTCTGCAACGCGTCGGACCCCAAGAAGGCGCACCCGCCCGCCTTCCTCACGGATCTGAACAACCCGCACAACCTGACGTGCTGGCAGTCCGAGAACTACCTGCAGTTCCCGCACAACGTCACGCTCACGCTGTCGCTCGGCAAGAAGTTCGAGGTGACCTATGTGAGCCTGCAGTTCTGCTCGCCACGGCCCGAGTCCATGGCCATCTACAAGTCCATGGACTACGGGCGCACGTGGGTGCCCTTCCAGTTCTACTCCACTCAGTGCCGCAAGATGTACAACCGGCCGCACCGTGCGCCCATCACCAAGCAGAACGAGCAGGAGGCCGTGTGCACCGACTCGCACACCGACATGCGCCCGCTCTCGGGCGGCCTCATCGCCTTCAGCACGCTGGACGGGCGGCCCTCGGCGCACGACTTCGACAACTCGCCCGTGCTGCAAGACTGGGTCACGGCCACCGACATCCGCGTGGCCTTCAGCCGCCTGCACACGTTCGGCGACGAGAACGAGGACGACTCAGAGCTGGCGCGCGACTCGTACTTCTACGCCGTGTCCGACCTGCAGGTGGGCGGCCGCTGCAAGTGCAATGGCCACGCGGCCCGCTGCGTGCGCGACCGCGACGACAGCTTGGTGTGCGACTGCAGGCACAACACGGCCGGCCCGGAGTGCGACCGCTGCAAGCCCTTCCACTACGACCGGCCCTGGCAGCGCGCCACAGCCCGCGAGGCCAACGAGTGCGTGGGTGAGTGGGGCGCCGCGGGGACGCGGGCGGCGGGCGGGGACCCGGGCGGCTGCTCCCGGGCCTCGCAACCGAAGGTTCCCGAGGATCGCCCGCTTCGTGGATGTGGTGGGGATGGTGGGAGGCGCGTACCTGGAAATCCTGCACCGCGGAGCGCAGAGAGCTGGTCCGCTCGCGCTCGTGGCGCCGGCCGTGGACACTCGGGTTTGCGTTCACTGTGCTGTGCGAAGCCAAGATGCGGGGAGAGGGCTTTGCCGAAAATTTGCCGACCGGTCCCCCTAACCCCAGATCCAAAGGCACACACTCTTTGCCTTCCCCTCAGTTTGGCGGGACCCTGGCGTCCACCTCCGCCCCACCCCGCCTCCCCTAGGGCTGCAGCTGCGCGCGCTGTTGGCGACCCCGGCCCGGTTCCCGGGAAGTTCCAGCTCCACGACCACAAATCCCTTGGGAGATGGCAAAGGGATTTGCAGTTAGGGGCCAATTCGGTACACGACGACTATCACTCCTGCGTCCTCCATTTGTCTTTCATGGTTTGAAAATAGATACATTTTTTTCTTTTGGACAGCGTGTTTGTGTTAGCAAAAGAATGATGTGATTTAAATTAATTACTATCTACAGATTACAAAAGAGAGTTCACTAATTATTTTAAGCTAATTCAATTCCGCTCCAAAAAAGAAGTATACCAGATTTTTTGTTGTTGTTGTTATAGTCAGGGTTCGGTGAAATTAAACAGTTCCGAATTAACTAAGGGCCCAGATTCTCGATTTCATGGGGTTTCAGTTCCTGAAAGAGAAATCTGACAAAACCAGCACTGGTGGATACTGTTGGGTCGGAAATGAGGCTTTAAAAAAAAAAAAAAAAAAAAAGGATCCGTTCTGTTTCTGAATCATACGACTTTGCTGCTGTAGAAACTCTGAGGCATCAGTTTCTCCCCAGGAGGACAAAAAAAAAAAAAAAAAGAGGGGAAAGGTAGTAAGACCATACTCTGCTTTTCCAGTATGAGACGTAAATGCCCTGTTGGGTGTTCATCTTTCGTGGAATATAGATGTTTCCTCCCCCTCCCCCCAGCCCCACACAGCCGGTGTGAGTCTCTTCAATTGCTTCGGCCTCTGAGGCACATTACAAAGTTTGCTGGTCCCCACAAACACACGTTTTGAGGTCTGGTTCTGATTAATTGTGTCATGTTGTTGTCGAATAGTTTGTGCCTCATGACTGTGGATGTAGACTTTTGGAATGGAAAACATGTTTTGGAGAAGCCCGGTCGGCACTGAGGCCCAGGCAGGCGTCCTGGTCTGAAGAGGGCTGTTCTCCTGTTGCGTGGCAGGGCCTCCATCTTTGCACTCCAAGTGTACGCTTTTGCAGACCTAACTGTCCTTCCCCCTCCTTTAAGGGACGGAACTGGTTGCCTGTTGGAAGAGACTTTTCAGGATTCGGTGGCGAGATAGTGGTTACACCCCGGCTTAGTCGTCTTGGAGGATTAAAACTCCTTTGATCTGCTCCATTCCTTCAGAACTGTTGGTTTTTCCCATTTCTTCTCTTTCTTCTCCCCTTTCCTCTTTTCTTTTCTTCCTTTTGTGCGTAAAAACCTTTTATTGACATTTAAAAGGCCTCCCAGGGTTTTGCTATCAGTTTTAGTATGTATGTGCATATGAAAGATAACTTCTCATTGTCACCAGCACGATCTGATTGGAAAAAACACAAGTGAATACATTGAGGCAGATAAACTGGCTATGAAGGTAGCATTTTACTGGCTTGAAGATTTCTCTTAGCAGGGGTGGTATTGTTCAGATACCACCCACCCCCATCTCTCCCTGTCAGTTTATGTAACCCGCAATTGTTATAACAATGGCCATGTACTTGAAATAATTTCTATAGTCGAGGATTTTGTCTTTTGACCAAAGCACTAACTCTGTGCACAAATTGGATTGACCGGGGTTTTTTTTTTTTTTAAAACCAAATTGAGCAATCAACGTATTAACTAACGTAATTAGTAAGCCTTTTTGTTCAAAAAGTTTAATTAGGCCTAATAAGTACATAATCTACATGACAAATAATCGGCTAGCAATATTTTCTGGTTTTTACTGAAGTTATTTTAATTCTCGGTAGTTAAAGTATCTTTAAATCTTGCCAATTATTCAGTCATCTCATAAAAGCCAAGCCAATTCAACGATGTTAAAGTTATTTATAGTTTCCTTTTTGAATAGATGTTCTGATACCTCGTAGATATAGCCTCGGGAATGTCAGGTTGAAGTTCCCATAAAGTCTTAATTGAAGTCTTAGTGATTTTTCCATCATTCCGCAAAAGAGAAAGCCAGCAAAGACAATTTAGAAGTGATTTACAATTAAAGGTCGAGCTTTTTATGAAAAGGCCCTGAAGTGGAGATATGTGAATGAATTAGTATTTGACAGGTGTTCTGAGACACTACAGGGCACTGTGCTAGGAAAAAGCATTAATGAATCCTTCAAACACTAACTTTTGTACTCTCAGCGGCTCAGATTTTTTTCCCCAACATAATCCCATCTTGTGAATTTCACACTGTTGACATATTAAGTCAAGCTACCCAGATTATTTACAACTAAGGCAAGGTATATTTTTAATTCTCAAAATGAGTTTTGATTAAAAATGAAGCATTATCACTGTCTTTGCCTTTCTAAAATAATGAGACATGACATAATAAAGTGGCATCGTTCCCTAGGTTAACCCTCTCATCCCCGCTCCCTCCCCCAGTCCTAAAACTTGGGGAAAAATGGATATTATTATTTGACTAAATGGTTCTACACAGGGCTGAGGTGCTTTCGGTTTACTAAGAAATGCATACGTCCTATCCGTTTTCTTTGGTCCAGCTTTCTTTTTGGGGTTGTTTCAAGGTTAAGTTCTCTATGGAATAAACATGAACTTTTGTAAGGTCCAATTTTATTTTAAATGCAATTTTGGACTTCTTCCGGAGAAGAAAAAACCCAAAACAATATGAAAGAGAAGACTATGTATAACGTTACGGCCTCGACAGCTCTCCGTGGAATAACTAAATACTTTCTTCCGCCCATATGTATCAGCAGTGTTCGCATGCTCTTATACACATGTGCATTTATATTCATTGTGTAAAGAAGCATCCATGCATGGTGGTGGGGGGTGTACATTCAAGAGAAAATGCATGAACAGTTTTAAACCACCTGGGTTGCTAGGCCCTTTTACCCCTCTTCCTTTTTTTTTAAAAGAGCATCTGAAGACCATATTGTGTTTCATAAATTATTGACATCAGTTTTAATCAGTGTCCCCCTGGCGTCGGAGCTGTGTTAGTATTTAGTGCCTGATGAAGCATGCTGTTTAATCTTACTGTGGGGATGTCAGCATGAACCCCTGCCTGGTTTGTGACAGGGTGAGCTTATGAAAACTCGTTTTGCGACTCACTCTATGGCTTGGCGTTGCCCAGCTGAAACCCAAAACCCACACAAAAGACGTCTCTGCAAGATGAGCACCGTGCTGGGCTGGCCTCCTATGGTCATGGGTACCTGCAACATAATGCTCGTAATTGTTTAAACATGGCTTTGGGAAGGGGTTCCTCAGGCTGTACATGGCTCTGGTGCTTGGGCCTACCATCACCTTCCCCGGCAGGAGAGGGAGGTTATTTGGGAGGCGTTGCCCTGAGAAATCTAATGCCCCGATAAAGACTCTTGCAAAATCAGAAGGCTAAAATGATTTGCTGCTCAGTCTGGTACATAGGGATAGATAAGTGAATGCTTTTATACTCCTAGTAATTATTGTAATTATTGTCATAATAATTACATAATGTAATAATAATGTTAGTTATGATTAACCCTTGAGGGCTTATTTTTTGCCAAACACTCAGATTAATTTAGTCATTTAATCACTGTGACTATGCTAATCATAGGCCCTATTATTGTCCTTATTTTACAGAGGAGGAAACCATAACCGAGAGATATTAAATGGTTTACCCAAAGCCATATAGCTAGTAGGTGGTGGAGCTAAGACTCCAGTCAGATGCTTTATGCCTGGTTTTATTGCATCCTCTGTGCTGCCTCCCCATAGAACGGATGGATGGATAAATGAACGGCAGTTACATGTACAGGCCGACCTAAGAGATATTGTGGGTTCAGTTCCAGACCACGGCAATAAGGCAAGTCACACGAATTTCTCGGTTTCCCAGTGCCTATAAAAGTTGTTCACACCATACTGTAGTCTGTCAAGTGTGCAGTAGCATTATGTCTAAAAAAATGTCCATACCTTAATTAAAAAATACTTCATTGCTAACAAATGCTAACCATCGTCTGAGCCTTCTGAGAGTCATAGAAGTAACATGAGAGATCACTGATGACAGATCACCGTAGCACACATAATAATAAGGAAAAAGTTTGAAATATTGCAAAGAAGTACCAAAATGTGACACAGAGGTATGAAGTGAGCAAATGCTGTTGCAAAAACAGCGTCAATAGACCTGCTCGAGGCTGGGTTGCCTCACACCTTCAAGTTGTAAGAAACACAATATCTGCGAAGTTCAGTAAAGCAAAGTGCGGTAAGGTGAGGTCTTCCGGTAGAGGAGAATTCGAGGAGAATACTCAGAACAGCCTATTATTTAGCAAGCTTGATACCTCTTGCTAGAATCGGAGGTGTGTTGTATTGCATGACGTTATGCCATATGATATCATATGTCATACTCATATTTATTATGTTCATACATACTTAAATATGAAATTGTATATAAGAAGTCGTCCTTGATTGTAGCCATCAGGCCTAGTGGGAGCTGGGAGTTTTTAGGAATGTAAGTGAAGAGGGTTTAAGCACCTTTGTGTGGGTTCTCAGCGTGCACAGGTGTTGCTGATGGCCAAGTCTTTCTTTTCTTTTTTTTACTTTTTGGCCGCACCCTTCCTTTCTTTTCTTTTCTTTACTTTTTGGCCGCGCCGAGCAGCATGTGGGATCTTAGTTCCGGACCAGGGATCGAACCTGCACGGGAAGCACGGAGTCTAAACCACTGGACCTCCAGGGAAGTCCTGGCCAAGTCTTTCTTGATTTCAGGGCCCATGATGCCTCTCAAAGGTGGTGGAACAGAGCTCGTAATCAGAAAATCCTTTCCAAGAAGCCCTTCTCCTTTGTCCCTAGTTGTTTCTCTGGAACACACTGAAAAAAGTCTAGGAAGTGGCTGGGGAGTGTTGTTGTTAAAGAGGGGGGTTTAGTGGCGTATCCTGGTTGCCGGCGTGGTGCTGGTAGGTACCGGGCATGTGTGTCAGCGGCACAGGACTGTCATTTATCGCTGTTGGCCCCATGGCGGCTGGAGTGAGGGTCTCTGCTGGGGTCCTCATTAGCACCTGGTGGGCCCGGAGGCTGCTCCCCGCTCTACCCCGAGAAGCCAGACAGAGCCGTGTCAAGGTGTACCTTCTGGGGTGCGTCTGTGCCTTTCCAAGGCTTTGCCAAGGTCTCCTTTGGCCCTGCCCAGACTTCTCCCTGACTTCCTTCTCCTGTAGAAAAATGAGATCCTCGGAAAAGTATTTGAGACTTTATGGCCAGAGTAAACATTGGAAAGGCAGTGGGTTGAAATTCAGATGTTCCCTGGAAGGAATCCCCTCATTTTCTGCTCACAGCTGGTATCGATATTTCCTTCTTGAGATGAGTTGTGCTTTTCATTAAGTAAATTTTTTGTCTTGGGATTAAACCAACATTGTATTCTTAATAGACTTTTATGTTTACACTTCAAAAGTCCACTGGGTTGTTATTCGTGTTATCTTGATGGCTTCCACAGCGTCTGCTATGCACACTGGCCTCACCAAAATAAATGGCTCTCTAGGGAACTGGATTATAAAACGGTCTTATCTGTCGATGCTCTAGTACGGGTATTTTTGTGAGCCAGTATTTTTTTTTTCTTTCTTTCAGAAGTGATAATCATACCTTGGGTTTCTGCAGTGCCTTTCATTAGAGGAAGGCTGGAGGTCTCGGAGAGCTTTTGAAATGCTCAGGTTTTAAGCCTAATACTTGAAGAGTGGCCTACAGCATTTTGCCTGTCATCTGGAAAGACACACATCAGCCCTTGTGGTCTCCGAAGCCTCAGAAGATGTGGCATTGGTTTGGGTGGCCCAGGAGTTAGAATGCCTGTCCGGGGGGTGTTGGGTTGCATCCTGAAGGCAGACCACAAACCCCTACTAAGTGCCAGGCATCGTACTAGGTGCTTTACATGTGCCTTATGTCAGTGAATCAGATTTCCATGAAGGAAGGCTTTCGAAACCCGATGTCACTGCCACCAAAGGGCAGGTTTTTAAAATTTTTATTAGTTTCTGCTTTATAACAAAGTGAATCAGTCATACATATACATCTGTTCCCACATCCCTTCCCTCATGCATCTCCCTCCCTCCCACCCTCCCCATCCCACCCCTCCAGGCGGTCACAAAGCACCGAGCCAAAGGGCAGTTTTTACACAAACAAAACTGAATGTAGACGGGGTACATCTTGGCTCATTCAGTGACGCTGTTGCGTACACAGAGAGCAGGGGGTATCAGTGGCACTTGTTTCGGGGGCTGATCACATAAAATCCATGTCCTATTTTAACCATCTCCGAGGGATGGTTCCGAACGATGCCTGAAATCATTGAGCTGCCTGCGACAGTCCTTGGACACAGGGCTGTTTGCCTCCACGCTGTCTGCTGTCTTGAGGTTTGATGTGTACAGCACGTGAGGAGTTCAGGATCGCATTTCTGTGGTCTTATTCCAAAAATGTAGCTCTATTATAAACTCAGAATTAGATTTTCATTTGCCTTTGGAACGTTATATAATTTATGTGAATTTCCCCTAAGTCAGAAGGCAGAGACCCATTCCACTTGTCAGTTCCTTGCCTGTAGAGATAATACTTCCTTCCCATCCCCAGCTCCTGGGAGACCTTGGCTGGGTGTGTGTTTAGCCCTGACTATATTATTTTGTGCCAGTTCTGCTCTCTGACAGAGAGAAGGGACTGTGGTCATGGGATGGATGAGAAGTGAAATGCCTCTTGTCTGAGCCTTTTCCAACATTTAAGCGCCTGCCCCAAGCCTCCTTTGCGATGGATGTTTCTATCTGCTGCATCCACTGGCATTCAGAGAACAAGGGAAGATGTCATCAAGGGGACGGGTGTACCAGTAGTTCAGAAGTAGTGCCAAGGGATGGAGAAGTGTGTTCTCCCTTTGCCTCTGGCGGGGTCATTCCTGGAGATCCTGAGTCTTCTGCCATCAGGGTCATTGTATTAGCTAGAGGTAAGGTTATAATCACGTTGCAGTGCATTTGTACATATAAAGACAATCCAGAAGAAAGATTTCCTTGTAGGTATGGCGGGCTTCTAGGTTATTTGAAGGGGTGAGTTTTTCAGAGGTCAAAGTAAATTTGTTGGGTGAGAACCTTGAAAGGTAGAAAGTAACACTGAGAGGAACAGAAAGGTCACTATATCAACTGATAATCAATGAATCCTCCCAACTCAGCCTAGAAGGAGGCTCTAGAAGTCTGTCTCTGTGGGGGATTCAGGACTAGCCTATGTAAGATGTGTGAGGTATCAGCCTTCTGTGCAGGTGGTCCAGTTTTAGTTGAGGGCCCATTCATGCCCGTTCCTGGCTGGTGCTATGGCTAGATTTTCTAAATTTTCCCCAGTCCTTTACTGCCTCCAGATAAGAGAGATTTTTGGTTGTCATGTCCAATTTTTCACACATTCCAGAGGCTCCACACCAAAGTTAGACAATCTGTAGGACCACAGGCACCTTTAAAGGGGCTGGGTTTGAATAAATGAGTCTTAGGTAACAAGGAAATAAGGTAGATTCTCTTTTAGTTTCCTGAGCACCAATATGTTGCATTACGTTCCATATTTGATGGCACATCCCAAAGGGATGGACACTTCCCGCTGCCTGATTATGGTTGTTGGGGCTTCTGATTTTGTCTGTTCCTGCTTGGAGTGGCTGTGGTGAGTACTTGGCAAACGCATCACCCCTTCCCAATTCTGAAACCAGGGCAGACATCACTAATCAATCACAGCACTCTTTTCTCCTAAGTCCAGAAATAGTCTTAGGGTATTAGACTCCTTTTCAATATAATACCCTAGGCAGCCGTTACTCCTTAGAGTTAGCCTAGGAGATAAAAACTAAGACAGTTTTGGTCCCGGGAGACCTTCCCCTGCTCCCCCAGCCTGCAGGCAGAGAAGTACACTGTAAGTGGACGTTTCTGGAGCAGTCAGTGGTCAGGTGGCTCTGTTGGGTCTGGGGATGTAAAGCAGTGGGAAGTGATGCCCTCACCACAGGTGGGATGCAGTCTCATCGGGCCTGAGGCTGTTCCCACCCGAGAAGTCAGGCCCTGGACCCCACACCAGGTCTGCGTGGCATCGGGAGACAGAACTCTACACAGGCAAGGGCTCTGCTTACATTTGGGCTGACACAGAAAGTGCCGATCAATAACAGCGCCAGTCCCAGCATGAAAAAGGAAACACATTGTGTTTACAGATACGGAGCTTGGCCTCTGAAACAAGAAAGTACCTTTGGATCGGGTGCCCCAGGGCAGGGCTGTTGGACAGCGGCGCCCCTGCTCTGAGTTCTGCGGCCAACGCGTTTCCTCTCCCCTCAGCCAGACCTCAGAGGTGGGCACGTTGGTCGAAGCCAGCTCTTTCTTCCCAGACCCAGCCCTGTCTCACTCCACAGCTCAGACCTGGGGAGAATTCATTGTGAGAAAGTGCTCGACCTGCCCAGCTGCCACGAGGAAGGAAATTGCTTCTCACTCCAATCCACAGAAACCCATCGTGCTTAAACCAGGAGTGGGGGCAGATCTGCCATCATTGCTACCCAGACATGCCAGGGGAGAATGGGACTGGACATCCTCTGCATTTCTCACCCCAGTTTGTTGTTGGAACCGAGGTGAGGGAGATGTTTCTTGTTTTATTTTATTTTATTTGTTTTTTGGTATTTTGGCCACGCCGTGCGGCACGCGGGACGGTTCCCCAACCAGGGCTCAAACCTGGGCCTCTGCAGTGAAAGCGCCAAATCCTAACCACTAGGCCACCAGGGAATTCCCTGTTTCTTGTTTTAAATCGAAGGTGTCTGCAGAAGAATGTGACCCACGTTGAAGTGAAAAGCAAGTTCTGATTTTCCTGCTGCATGGAAATGGTTCAGTTCTAAAATCAAGATCAGAGAGCACAGCGTTCTACTTAATAATATATGAAATACCAAGATGTGTGTATAATTAGGCGTTATGGTTGAGAGAACCCACCTCCAGCTTCAGACTGCTTGGGGTGAAGTCCTGGCTCCACCCCCGCAGTGTGACCTTGGGCGTGTTATTGAAATTCTCTGTGCTTTCAATGCCTTCTGTGACCTGGGGGGCTCCACTGAAGACCACGCTGGTATATGGGGTACAGTGCCGAGTGAGAGGGGCCCTTGCATTGTGCTAGGGAGGGGGCTCAGAAGAGGGGCATAAGAAGGAGACCCCCGAGGCAGGGTGCTCCTTCTAGACTAGGGGCTTTCTTTTTTCTTGTTACTTTTAAAAAAAAATTTTTAATTGAAGCATAGTTGCTATACAATATTATATAAGTTACAGGTGTACGTATAGTGAGTCACAATTTTAAAGGTTATATTCCATTTGTAGTTATTATAAAATATTGGCTATATTTCCCATGTCGTACAAGATATCCTTGTAGCTTATTTTATAACTAATAATTTGTACCTCTTAATCCCTCACCTCTAAATTGCCCCTTCCCTTCCCTCTCCCTACTGGTAACCACTAGTTTGTTCTCTATATCTGTGAGTCTGCTTTGTTTTGTTTGGTTTGGTTTCGTTATATTCACTAGTTGGTTGTATTTTTTTAGATTCCACGTATAAGGGATCTCATACAGTATTTGTCTTTCTCTGTCTGGCTTATTTCACTTAGCATGATGCCCTCCAAGTCCATCCATGTTGCTGCAAATGGCAAAATTTCATTCTTTTCTATGGCTGAGTAATACTCCATTGTATGTATACATATATTTATTCATTCATCTGGTGATGGACACTTAGTTTGCTTCCATACCTTGGCAATTGTAGATAATGCTGCTATGAACATTGGGGTGCATGTATCTTTTTGAATTAGTGTTTTTGTTTTTTTTGGATATATACCCGGGAGTGGCATTCCTGGGTTATTAGGTAGTTCTATTTTTAGTTTTTTGAGAAACCTCTATACTGTTTTCCACAGTGACTGCACCAATTTACATTCCCACCAACAGTGTACAAGGGTTCCCTTTTCTCCACATCCTCGCCAACACTTGTTATTTGTGTTCTTTTTGATGATAACCATTCTGACAGGTGTGAGGTGATAGCTTATTGTGGTTTTGATTTGCATTTCCCTGATGATTAGCGCTGTTGAGCATCTTTTCATGTACCTGTTGGCTATCTGCATTTCCTCTTTGGAAAAATTAGACTTGGGGCTTTTTTTTTTTTTTTTGCAGTACGCAGGCCTCTCACTGTTGTGGCCTCTCCTCTTGCGGAGCACAGGCTCTAGACGCGCAGGCTCAGCGGCCATAGCTCACGGGCCCAGCCGCTCCGCGGCATGTGGGATCCTCCCGCACCGGGGCACGAACCTGTGTCCCCTGCATCGGCAGGCGGACTCTCAAGCACTGCACCACCAGGGAGGCCCAGACTTGGGGCTTTTTATCAGCACCCTCACTACTGCCATGCTCTCTTCTAAACATTCTGCAAATATTATCTTGTTTAGTCCTCATAACAGCCTTATGAGGTGGGTTCTATTATGAGTATAATTAAGTCAATTTCTTCACTGAAGTATAACATAATGTACAGAAAAGCACACGAATGCTTAGTGCACAGGTCAAAACTTTTCATGATGTAGACACACCTGCATAACCAGCACCCCAGATGCTGCCCTGAGTGCCCCTCCAGTCACCACGCCCCTTACCCACCATGTGTTGAATTGACTGTTTTTGAACTTCATGTAAATGGAATCATATTCTGGCTGCTTTGGCTCAGTAGTACATTTGTGGTATTTATCCATGGGTAGTAGTAGTTGTATTCGTTTTCATTGCTATGCTGTAGTGTTCCATGATACCCATGTATAAATTTATTTGTTCCATTTATGGTGGATATTTGGGTTGTTTCCACATTTTAGCTATTAAAAATAGTGCTGCCGTGGCTGTACTTACTCATGTCTTTTGATGCCTATTTGAATGCATTTCTGTTGGGGATGTGTCTAGAAGTGGAATCTCGTGTCCTAGGGTAGGTATCCGTTCAGCTCTAGTACATTGTGTTTATCTGTTGGTCACACGTTTTGTAGAAAGCGGTTGTACACATTTACATGTATACACCATTTTACAGGTGAAGAAATGGGGGCACACACAGGGTACATGCCTTGCCCAGGGTCTCATAGCCGGCAGTGGTGGAGTTGGGGTTAGAATCTAGGCAGTGTGGTTCTGGTGTCTTGTTTTCCACCACTGTGCCTGGCTGCCTCTCTCTTTAACCTGTATATACCCTGTCAAGGAAAACTGTTAATACTGGGGGCAAAGGTGACTTTGGGCCAGTCCCTTCACTTGTCTGGGCCTTGGTTTTCTCTTCTGTAAAATGAGGGGTTGGGCCACGAAGACCGTCTTGAGCACTCACATTTCTGTGCCCCAGTGGACACACCTCCTTCCTGAGGACTTTTCCCAGCTACATTACCCACCCCTTCCATTCCCATCTCCACCAGAGGCAGCTCTACAGTGTGAGCAATGTTATTTCCCACCACCTCCATTCCATTGGGATGCCCTCAGGAGACTGCGCAGGCTCTGATTGGAGGACTCACTTGGGCCTGCCCTTCAAGACTTCCTGGAATTTCCTCATCTTTCACTCACCAGCTTTTACACTGGGGAGCGGGAGACATGGGACCTTTGTTCCATCTTTGCCCTCTGGCATGTCAGCCACCCAGCCTTCTCTCTTCAGTCATGCGTGTTCAGCTGAATGAGTGTTCACAAAATCAACTCACTTGTGTAACTAGCTCAGCCATCAAGAAATTAGATATTTCCAGAAGGCCTCTTTATGCCTTTCACACCACCACTGCATTGTGTAGCCACCATCTTGACTGCTAACACCATAGATTTCGTTTTGCCTGTTCTTGAGCTTCACATCCATGAAATCAGACTGTGTTCTCTTCAATACCTGCCTTCTTTTGCTCAGCAATATTTCCTAATAAGTAGTCTTAATCATAACTTACCCTCTAGTCCTTTTTAGTTTGATGGATGAGCACAGTTTCTTGGAGGTACTGATCCTTCTGCTTGTTTTGTCGGCTCGCCTTTGCTCATGGTGAATGACTTTCCTCATGTGTTTGGCACTGACTGTGAGCTTTTCTTTATTTGGGATTTTGTGGAATTCCCACGGGTCTTCGTTCTGGAAATGTCCCTTCTGAGTGATTTTGCATTTGATTTTGCCAGACATCCTGGAGGTATCATTGGCTTGGGACTGCTTTTTCCATTAATTAATTATCTCAGAAATTCCTCTATCAAATGAGGGGTATGTATTTGGCCTCCAATGATTTTCAGACCTGCGGTTTCATTTTCTCACTGAAGACTCTTTCTTCCTTTACTCAGGAGTTTTGGGGGACTTCCCTGGTGGTCCAGTGGTTAAGAAGCCGCCTCCCAATGCACGGGATGTAGGTTCAATCCCTGGTTGGGGAACTAAGATCCCACATGCCGCGGGGCAGCTAAGCCCACGCGCCACAACTACAGAGCCCACGTGTGTGGGAGCCCACACGCCACAACTAGAGAAGCCTGTGTGCTGCAGTGAAGATCCTGTGTGCCGCAACTAAGACCCGACACAGCCAAAAAAAAAAAAAAAAAATTTTGGGTAGAGACACATTTTGCTGTCCGATTTTTAGTCCCCTTTTCACTTAGGGTGCATTTGGAAGGTCCAGGCTTTTGACACACCTGGATTACTGACCCTAACGGGTCTCCCTGCCTCTATCCTTGTCCCCCAAGCTTCCAGTCTGTTCTTACTGGTAGTTCCCTCTGCCCAGATATCCCAGTGGATGGCTTCCCTGACTCCTTCAAATCTTTGGTCAGCTGTCATTCCTCAGTGCAGCCTGACTATCCTATTTAATGATCCTAAAATAGCCCCCTCATCCGTGTCTGTCTGTCTCTTTCACACACACACACACACACACACACACACACACACACACACACTCTTATACTTCTCATCACCTTTATCCTGCTCTACTTTCTCCTTTCTTCCCCCCACAATGCTTATCTCCTGACATACTATTGGGTTGGCCAAAAAGTTTGTTTGGTTTTTTCCGAAAGATCTTACGAAAAACCCAAATGAACTTCTTGGCCAGCCCAATATTTAATTTAGTTATCTATTGTGTTTATTAACTATCTTCGCATCCTGCCACTTGCTCTGTTCTAAGGCACTTGTTAATTTACATAAGGGCAGGAATCCTTGTCTCTTGTTCACAGGGAACCTGGCATATAGTAGGTGCTCATTAAATATGGTGAAGAAAAAGAATGCAGGGCCTCCTTTCTAACTCCTGGCCTTTTAAGACCCAAGGTCTCATCTCATGTGTGCAGGTGTTAAAAACTCAAGCCCAAAGCCATTAAGGCCTGTCTCCAGGTCTGATAGCCAGTCTTCCTTTCCCCTTATCTCTCTCCTCCTTCCCTTCCCTCCTTACTCACAAACACTCCATGGTTCCTCTAGCACTTGGGGATTTCCTTTTATTGCTTGTGAGATATACCATGCATTACATATTCTTAAAAATTATTTTCATCTAGTATTTCTGCAGTGGTCGGGCTTCTGCATTAGCTCAGTATACCTTGTTGCCAGAACTCAAAGTCCTATATTTTAATCTTTGTCCACCTGGAATTAATTGCGACATACGGTGTGAGGTAAGGATCCCTTTTTTTTAGCAAACATTTAGCCAGTTATTCAATGACAGTTACTGAAAAAAAATTATTCTCAGCCATTTGAGATGCCATATTATTAAATGCTTAAGTATTATATAAACTTGGATCTGTTTTCTAGATTTCCCATTTTGTTTCACTGATCTGTTTTCCTTCCACTGCCTATCTGTTTGGATAGTGCATTTCATTTCTGGTGTGCTCAGCATTTACTCATTTATTCTTTTTCATTTGTTCTTTTTGGTTATTCTCATTGCTATTCTTATGTATTTATGTATGTATGCATGCATGTATAGGCTTTAGATGAGTTTATCAAGTTTCAATACAAACGCCATTGGTAATTTGGTGGCACTGTAGTTAAAATGAAGTTGGTGATAGTTGATAACTTTTTTTTTTTTGCCACACCGCGTGGCATGCAGGATCTTAGTTCCCTGACCAGGGATCGAACCCGTGCCCCCTGCAGTGGAAGCACGGAGTCTTAACCACTGGACCACCAGGGAAGTCCCTACATTTTAAAAATTGTAACCATAATCAACATGACTGTTGTACTTAATGATTTCATTATTTAAATGTCTCCGTTAGGGTTGTTAGGATACCAAAAGGGTAGGATGTTAAGTCTAAATAAAATCATAGATTGACTGTCTTCTGGATAAATTTTTAAAACAGTATTAGTTGAAATTCAATAAATTGCACATATTTAAAGAATGTAATTTGGAAAGTTTGACATATGTATTTACCTATGAAACCACAACCACAGTCAAGATAAAGAACATATCCATCATCCTCAAATGTTTCCTAATGCTCCTGGGTAATTCCTTGCATACCTTCTGCTGTTTCTATCACTGTGCTTTCTATCATTTTATATTAGTTTGCTTTTTCTAGAGTTTTATATAAATGGACTAATATGGTATGTATTTTTTTGTCTGGTTTTCTTCAGTTTTCATGATTATTTTGAGACTTATCCATGATGTTATGTACCTCAATAGTTCACTCCTTTTTACTGCTGGATAGTAGTCCATTGAATGGAAATACCAAAACTCATCTATTCATCTGCTGATAGACATTGGGTTGTTTCCAGTTTTTGGCTTTTACAGGTAAAGCAGCCGTGAACATTCTTATACACATTTTTGCACAGACATATGCTTTCATCTCTCTTGAGTAAGTACCTAGGAGCAGAATGACTGTGTGATATGGTAGTATATGTTTAACTTTTTAAGAAACTGCCAAACTGTTTTCCAAAATGGTTGTACCACTTTACATTCATACCAGCAGTGTGTGAGCATTCCAGTGTCTCCAACTGCAGTTCCTCAGCAGCATTTGATACGGTCAGTCTTTTTTAATTTTAGCCATCTCAGTGGTTATAGAGTAGATAACCTTTACAATTTTAAGTCTTATAATCCAGAAGCATTGAACATTTTCATTTATTCATGTCTTCTTTTATGCCTTTCTGTAGCGTATATAAATTTCTTTATATTAGCCTTATACTTTTTAACAGAAAATTTATTTCTTTTATTACTATTATGAAAGGAATTTTTTTCCTTTCTCATTTTATTTTCTAACAATATTGCTGACATAGGAAAGTTGTTGATTTTTATATAAGTATTTTGCAACCTGCAATTTTACTGAACTCTTTTAAAATGAATTCTCATAGTTTTTCCATTCATTCTCTTCTCTCAAATTTCTTTCATATTCAGTTATAGCCCACAAATCATGAATATTTTAGCTCTTTCCGTTGCTTGGACTTATTATTTTTCTTGTTTTGTTGCATTGGATAGAACTTCAAAGTAATGGTATATAATAATGGTAAGATACACCCTTGTGTTGATCCTGACTTGAGTGAGAATGTTTCTAGAATTTCATCATTAAGTATGTTGTTTGTTACTAGTTTCAGATAGATCTTTATTGTGCTCAACGAAATGACCTCTATTCTTGGTTTACTGGGAGGTTTGCTCCTTTTTGTTGTTTTAAATCAAGAATGTGTGGAATGTTAACCCTTTAGATATCAATCAAAATGATCATATAATATTTCTCCTTCATTATATTAAATAATGAATTACATTAATTGTTTTATAAAATTTTTAATAGCTTTATTGAAATATAATTTACATACTATACAAGTTACCATTTAACACATACAATTCAGTGGTTTTTAGTGTGTTTATAAAGTGGCGCAACCATCACTAAAATTAATCCCAGAACATTTTTGTCATCACCAGAAGAAACCTTGTACCCATAGCAGTCACTTTCCATTCCCTCTTACGACTGTCCCAGCCCTAAGCGACCACTAATCTACTTTTGATCTCTATGGATTTGTCTATTCTGTACATTTCATATAAATAGAATCATACAATATGTGGCCTTTTGTGACTGACTGATTTCAACGAGCATAATGTTTTCATGGTTCATTCATGTTATAGCATGTGTCAGTATTTCAGTCCTTTTTATGGCTGAATAATATTTCAGTGTATAGATATGTCACATTTTATTTATTCATTCTTCAGTTAGTGGACATTTGGATTGTTTCCACCTTTTGGCTACTAGGAATAATGCTCCTATGAACATTGATGTACAGGTTTTTGTATGAATATGCATTTTCATTTCTCTTGTGTATGTACGTAGGAGTGGAAATGCTGGGTCATATGGTAACTCTATATTTAACTTTTGAAGGAACTGTCAGACTGTTTACCAAAGCAGCTATTCCATTTTACATTCTTACCTGTAATGTATGAAGATTCCAATTTCCCCACATCTTCATCTATGCTTACACTCTTTCTTTTTGATTATAGCTGTTCTGGTGAGTGTGAGGTGCTATCTCATTGTGGTTTTGTGATTTTCTAAATTGGAACTATTCTAGCATTCATGGAATAAAGTTTATTTGGTTATGTATTATTCTTTGCTAATATTTTATTTTTGATTTTTGTATCTGTTCAAAAGTGTAATTTGTTTGAACTTTTTCTCCGTATATTGCCTTTTGTATCAGGGCTGTTCTGACCTTATAAAATGAAGTGAGAAGTTTCTATTCTCTTCTATGCTGTGGAATCATTTAAGTAGCGTGAGAAATAACTGTTCCTTGAAGATTTGCTAGAATTAGCCCATCTGGGCCCTGTGCCATTTTTGGAAAGAGTTATTTGATAACCATTTCAGTTTCTTCCATGCTTATATGTTTATTCAGGAATTTTTCAACTGCTTTCTGAGTCAAATCTGGTAATTTATTTTCCAAGAAAATGATGATTTACCCAGATTTTCATTTTTTAAGCATAGTTGTATATAGTAATCACTAAAAATGTTTTTTAAAACTTTCATATATGGCTATGTCACCGTTCTAATTTCTAATAATGAAATATTTATTCTCACTCTCACTTTGCCTAGATTTCTTTGTTTGACATTTTTGAAAATGATGATAATAATACCTGATAATATCCGTTGAACACTCACTGTGTGCCAGGCCCTGTGCTGAGTACTTTGTATGCACTGTCTAATGTTCAGAATCTTGACAACTTTGTGAGTTGAGTACTATTATTCACATTTACAGGTGGTTAAGAAGTTCAGACATTTAACTTGCCTGATGTCACACAGTTACAAAGCCCAGAGTTGTAATTCAAACAGGATTTCTCTACTATTCTCAGTCAGAGCTCTTATATGCTATTTTAGTCTGCCACTTACTTTTTTTTTTTTTTTTTTTTTTTGCGGTATGCGGGCCTGTCACCGTTGTGGCCTCTCCCGTTGCAGAGCACAGGCTCCGGAGGCGCAGGCTCAGTGGCCATGGCTTACGGGCCCAGCCGTTCCTCGGCATGTGGGATCTTCCCGGACCAGGGCACGAACCTGTGTCCCCTGCATCGGCAGGCGGACTCTCAACCACTGTGCCACCAGGGAAGCCCTGCCACTTACTTTTTAATGTTTTTTTTAATTGTTTCTAATTTCTGTTTTATCTTTATTAATTTCTTATTTAGGCTTTTATGGTCCTACTAATATTTTTAGTTGAATGCTCAGTTCAACTAATATCGTTATTTTTTTCTTATTCCTATTTAGCAGTACAACAATTTAGGCAATGACTTTTCATTTCTATAGTAGCTTTGACCACTTACCCTTGGTTTTGATTTGTACTGCTCTCATTGTCACTATTTTTCCAGTGACTGTGTCATTGTAGTTGTGATACTCTTTTTGTTTCTGGAGTTATTTATGAATTGGCTTTTCATTTCCAGGGTATTAAGTCCTCAAAATATGTATTTTGTTATTAATGTCCAATTTCATTTTATTGCAGCTAATACAATTTTTGTTTTGTTTCATTTTTAAATAATCTCATGTGTGTACCTAAGGTCACTTCTGTTGCTATTCCATGGGAACTGGAAGAGAACTCTGTTTTTAGGGTACAGAGTTCAATATATTTGTTAAAATCGATCTTACTGATTATATTCTTCAGATACTCTGTATCCTTGTTTTATTTTTGCCTACTTGGAGCAAAAAGACAATATTAGTGGGAGACTGACATACCACTCTAAGTGTTTAACAACTTAAGTGACAAAGTCATCCAAACTTTTAAAAATTAAGAGGTGGGCAAAGCCATATAAGGCTTTGAACACAAAGTAAAAGCAGGGGTCACAAAATAGTATCTGAAATGTAGAGTTCTGAGCAGAATGCATTAATAAGGTAAAGCTCGTTGTTTTATACTGATATCAGAAAAACTGCACCATATCATGAACTTGAATGGAAATCACCTGGGCCTTGGTTCGGTGGTGAAAAGAGATGATTTTTCAGCAGATGATTCCTAGTCCCTTCCAGCGCTCTCATTCCATGAGGACGGTTTGGGCTTCCCTCTTCAGTGGTGCCAGGAAAGGAATTAACCGGGAGTTAATGACTAGAAGCAAAGAATAGAACAGGATGATTCCTAGTTGAGACTGGAGCAGTTTGAGCTGACAGCTGGGGCTGGGTTTTTTGCTTTGGCTCATTCCTGTCTTTACAGGAGCATCTGCCTCATTGCCTCTTGGCCTGGCAAAGGAGATGTGCTAAAATAGAAATCAGTCTGCAAGGACAAGATGGTGAGGCCACAAGGACTCCCTGACATAGGGTGCCACCTCCTGTAATGAAATATGACCCTGATGGCTGGGTTTGGCTCTGTAATATGCCCCCTTCCCCCACCCCCGGGAGCTCTCAGCTCTAGGAAAGAGCATTTCCATAGACAGCTACCTGCAGGAACGGGCAGGTTACCCAGCTCCATGCCTGCCTCTGTGTCCCCTCATCCTCTTGCCAAGAGATGATTAATTCATTGAACAAAGAGGGGAAGGTGAAGAGAGGCATGTGTTTCACAGGATACCAGGACCATGAGAAAGGCTGAAAATTAATGAGTTAAGTATCTAATTTAAGAAGTTAGGGAAAAATGAACAGAATAAGCCAGAACAAAGTGGGGGTGGGGAGGAGATTAAAAACAAGAGCAGAAGTCAATGAACTAGAAAACAGATATTCAACAGAGAGAACCAAAGCCAAAAGTTGGTTGTTTGGGAAGACTAATAAAATAAACAAATATCTGGAAAGATTGGTAGAGGGAAAAAAAAGAGAAGGCACAAATAAACAACATTAGGAACGAAAAAGAGGCATAACTAGAGATCTGGCAGAGACAAAAAAAATAAGGTAATACTATGAACAACTTTATGCTAATAAATTTAAAAAGTGTAACCTCTAGCATCTTGATCCAAACCCTTGGAGTATTTCTCATAGAATTGTAACTAGACGACCTACATCACAGTCTTCTATGGAACCAAATCAAAAACAGATAAAATAGACTTCATCAGAATTTGAAACTTGTGCTGCAAAGGACACCATCAGGAAAATGAAAAGACAACCCACAGTATGGGAGAAAATATTTGCAAATCAACTCTCTGAAAAGGGTCCAGAATATATAAAGAATATAATATATAAAGAAATCTTAGAACTCAACAACAAAAAGGCAAAATAAATTTAAAAACAGGCAAAGCACTTGAATAGATCTTTCTCCAAAGAAGATATACATACACATGGCCAATAAGCACATGAAAAGATATCAACATCATTGGCCATCAGAGAAATATAAATCAGTACCACTTCACACCCACTTGGGTGGCTAGAATCAAAAAAATAATAACAAGTGTTGAAAAGAATGTGAAGAAATTGGAACTCTCATGCATACACTGCTGGTGGGAATGTAAAGTGATGTAGCTGCTTTAGAAAATTGTTCCTGAAAAGGTTAAACATATGAGTTACCATACAACCCAACAATTCCATTCCTAGGTATATACTCAAGAGAAATAAAAATACAGATCCACACAAAAGACTGTACACAAATGTTCACAGCAGCATTATTCATAATAGCCAAAAAGTGGAAATAACCCAAATATCCATCAACTGATGAATGGATAAAGTTTGGTATACCCACACAAAGCAATATTACTCAGCCATGTGAAGGAATGGAGTACTGATACATGCGTAAACATGGATATACCTTGAAAACTTCATGATAATTGAAAGCCAGTCATAGAAGACCACATACTGTATGATTCTCCTTATATGAAATATCCAGGATAAGCAAATCCA
Organism: Mesoplodon mirus; assembly: GCF_964341445.2. Classification (NCBI taxonomy): domain Eukaryota; kingdom Metazoa; phylum Chordata; class Mammalia; order Artiodactyla; family Ziphiidae; genus Mesoplodon; species Mesoplodon mirus. The sequence goes on along the minus strand of NC_138994.1, from coordinate 45,633,919 downwards.
TATAGGAAGCAGATTAGTGGTTGCCAGAGATTGAAGGGAGGGGTGAGTGGGGAGTGACTGTTAAATGGGTGTGGGGTTCTTGTTGGAGTGATGAAAATGTTCTAGAATTAGATAATGGTGATGTACAACCTTGTGAATTGTACACTTTGAAAGGGTAAATTGTATGGTATGGGAATGATATATATATATATATATATATATATATATATTTTTTTTTTTTTTCGATATGCAGGCCTCTCACTGCTGTGGCCTCTCCCGTTGCGGAGCACAGGCTCCGGACGCGCAGGCTCAGCGGCCATGGCTCACGGGCCCAGCCGCCCCGTGGCATGTGGGATCTTCCCGGACCGGGGCATGAACCCATGTCCCCTGCATTGGCAGGCGGACTCTCAACCACTGCTCCACCAGGGAAGCCCGGGAATGATATTTTTATTTTTAAAAACTTGTGTGGAGTGGGAATGTTTATTAAAATGTATATTTCCAAGCATTTCTCTGGATTAATGAAGTCACATCTCTGGGTGTAGGGTCTAGAAATCTGCAATACTTTAGATGAAACCAGTGCACAGGGAGGTTTAAGAATCACTGTCCACTTTTACTTTTAGTAGAATTCCCATTAATAAATGTAAAAAAGAGTGATGGAAATAGAAAATCACTCCTTGGGAAAAAAAAATCCCTGTAATAGTCATAGAGAATCACAATGTCTGCTACAGTTACTGAGTGAAAGTATGATGAGGCATAGAAAATTTACATAGTGTCAAAGTATCTCTCCACAATCTTAAAAGGAAAAATAGTAACTTTATAGTGAAGAAATCGGGCAGACATCACTTTAACCAAGTTATCAGAACTAAGAGAACCAATAATGGGACAGACTGACATCATGTGTCACCCAATACACACTGAGAGGGAGACAGCATTGCTTCCATGGGATCTTGCTAAAAATATGTAACCTGAATTTCATCCTGAAGAAACATCAAATAATCCCAAACGAGAGCCATTCTACAACGTAACTGGCCAGTACTCTTCAAGTGTATCAAGGTCGGGCTTCCCTGGTGGCACAGGGGTTGAGAGTCCGCCTGCCAATGTGGGGGACACGGGCTCGTGCCCCGGTCCGGGAGGATCCCACATGCCGCGGAGCGGCTGGGCCCGTGAGCCATGGCCGCTGAGCCTGTGCGTCCGGAGCCTGTGCTCCGCAATGGGAGAGGCCACAACAATGAGAGGCCCGTGTAGAGTATCAGGGTCATTAAGGACAGAGCAAGACTGGAGGACTGTCATATGCTGGAGGAGAAAAAGAAGACAGGAGACCTAAATGCAGTGTCCGATGCTGGATCAGATCCATCCTGGACCAGAAAAGGACATTAGTGGGGCAGTTGGTGAAGTTTGAATAAAGTTTATAGATTAGGTTTCAGTTTCCTGGTTTTGATCATTATGGGATGGGTATGTAAGAAATTAACATTTGGGGGAGCCGGGTAAAGGGGACACAGGAATTCTTTGCACTGTTTTACAACTTTTTTTGTAAGTCTAGAATTAATTCAAATTGAGAAATTAACAAGAAACCACCATCCTGGAGGGTCATGATTCTCAGTTTGAAAGGCATTGGTGTAGCAGGAAGATTTCTGGCTTTGGAATCAGACAGGCCTCAGCTGAATACCCTTACCATCACCTGCCATCTAGATCTTGAGCCTCTCAGCGTCAGCCTGTCATCTGAGAAATGGGATTAATCACGTCCATGCCCTAGGATTGTTGGAGGGTTCAATGAAAGGATGTAAGCAAAATACTAAGTACAGCCCCAGCCTGTATCACCTGCTCAGGAAATGCCAGCCCTCCCCCACGGTTCAGAGTGATTCTCCCACTCAATCAGCCTCAAGTCCTTCTCTGGACTTGGAGTGAGAGAATCGTTCCTCTGGGCTGGGCTGTTTGGCCGGGCAGGGAGTCTAAGCACCCTGGCTGGGCACCTGAGAAAAGGTGCATCACGGGAGGAGGCTGGCGGTTTGACCAGGGTTGAGATGGGGAAGGAGTCGGCCTGGGGAGCTTTCTCACAGGCTCCCCTTGGCAGGCTGCTTAAAGTTACACCAACTTTAAACACAAAGGGTTTTCAGACACAAAGGAAGGCTCAACCTGGCCAGTGCCAGGCCTGGCTTGGCATTCGAATTCAGAAATCCAAGTCCTCAGAGCTCACAGACAGGCCAGGCCATCCCAGTAGCTCTGCCCCCACTCCAGGAATGCCAAGAACCTTCCAGAGAGCTCCCCTCACAGGCCTGCTCCCATCATTGACCCCCGGTCCAAATTAATTAGAGTAAAGTAAGAGCCGGTTCCCTGCAGGCGTTTATTCTGCTGACAGCTGAGACCCGGCCACAGGCCCAAAGGTGGTGCCCCTTCCACCTGCCTCCATCTCTGCTTCTCCCCACTTTGCAGCATGTGGGTGGGTTGTGCTGGCGTGGTTTTCTTAATGGCTTATTTTAAAATAAAACAAAGCAGGTCGTGTTAGTTTCCCATTGGGTCGGGAACTTTAGGTAGTTTTTCAGCCCCTGTTTTTACATAGAATCCTCCGTGGTCTGTCACTTGGGTCCCCCACCGGTGAGCCAGAGTTAAAGACACGATCAGAGAACATTGGAAGGACTGAGGACATTTTAAATGTACTCTCCCTGTGACCCTGCAATTCCACCTCTCTATGCCCACCCTAGAGAAACACACAAGGGCACAGAAAGGTACCTGAAAGTGTTTGTCCCAGATTTATCTAGATCTGCATCTCTACCTGTCTATCATATCTATCTTTCTATCATCTATCCATCTATCTATCATCTATCTCTATCTTTATTATTTTAATCTCTATATATCTATTGTACATATCTAATCTAGATCTATTTCTTTCTTCCTTCCTTCCCTCCCTCCCTTCCTTTCTTTATGTCTGTTTCTACATACACACAAAGAGAGAGACAGAGAGAGAGAACACAGCCTGAATGTCTATCAGTAAGGAAATGGCTAAATAAACTGGTCTATTCACACCCTAGAATATAATGCTGTGGGTAAAATCATAAATGTATGCATGCGCCCAGGGACAGGACTGCATAATATACAGTATGATACCACTTAGGTATCAAAACAAGACCCTGCCTCACCCGTCTCTGAAGTGTGGCTACCTCCTCCTCCTCCTCTGTCTAGCCCTGTCATAGCTCTGGCGCTTTTGGGATAGCACTGGTTTCAGGAAATTTGTGACTTAATTGAGTTTGTTGTTATTATGTGGATTATTAATTTCATTTATTAAATTAATGAAGAACCAGGCCCGGAGTTGATTCTTTCTTGGTGCTGAACTGGACAATGTCATTGGCGAACTGCAGCCTGTGGGCCTGTTGCCTGTTTTGTCAATAAATTCTCATTGGAACACAGCTACGCGCATTGCTTACAAGTTGTCTGTGGCTGCTTTCGGGACAACAGCAGAGTTGAGTAGTTGCAGCAGAGACCCTGCAGCCCGCCAAGCCTCAAATAGTTATTATCTGGCCCTTTCACAGAGAAAGTTTGTTGAACCTCATCCTAAACCCTTATCCCAGACCACCCCATTTCTTCCACGACCTGGGGGAGATTGAAAGGAATTGGCCCTTCCCGCTGCCGCTGTATAGCTCAGTGGGGTTTGGAAGAGCTGTTTGTAAAAACCCAGACTAATGGACACTTTATTATGAATTAATCATTACAAAAGTCACTGCCTCCCCTCGCCTCTCCAGCACACACAGCCCTGCAGCAGCGCCTTATCCAGTGTAGGTCCTCAGTGGGCATTAGCTATAGGGACTTCTGAAATGCACTGTTTCCTAGGTAGCCCCCTGAAGCAGACTCGATCCCTCCCCCAAGGACAGGCCTTTGGCTGTTATCTTTGTGTCCTCAGGGCCCAGCAGGATGCTGGCACTTAGCAGGTGCTTAATAAATTTATAGTGGATAAATTATCAATGAAAAGTGTTAAAAAAATAGTCATCTTCAGTCTCTGGCCCCTGGGGTGGCCTATTCTGAGTGCATTCAGAAGAAATTAAGGAAATCTGTTCCCCTAAATGAAATGACCAAGCAAATGGCTCACAGGGCTAGTGCTTCCTGGGTAAAAAAGAAGCGTTTTGCCTCCTCTACCCAGGGGCAGATGAAGGCGGAAGCAGGCCCATCTTGCCATGAATGCCTTGGCCCCCCCAGGTCCAGGACACACAGGCCATCATGTTCTTCAAGGCTGCGGCTGTACTTTCTCCAGGGACCTGTGGTCACCTGCTTGCTTTAGCGGGGATCTCCATCAGGCACCTGACATCCTGATGTTTTAGGCTGGATATAGAAAATGTGAGGCTGCCATGAGAAAGGGGAACCCCGCTGGATGGGAGCTAAGGGACTGACCACGAATGAGTCTCTCTCCCCAGGAAGCTAGCAACTGGGGTAGCCTTTTCAGAAGGGTGTTTGTCCGATTCCCAGGCTACTTTCAGCAGCAGGGTGGTTATCTAGAACAATGTGCCCCACAGAGTGACGTCCCTGATGAGCTGACGTGTCAACTTCGGAGGAGTCACTTACTCAGACCTCTCTGGAGCCTGGAGACACTGCTACGTGTGCCTCCCGCCCAGGTCTGTCCCACCTGCCTCGCGGGGACATGGCTTCTGCTTTCTCTTGGAACAGGGATGGAGGGCACAGTAAGGGGGCGGCGAGAGAAGGATTAACCCCCTCCCCCCCGTTTGTTCTATAATGAGGATATTCATCTTGCCTTGTGTGTGGGGGGGTCTTTCATTGGGATGAAAAAGTTTCCTGTGCAGTATTTATCAAAAGAAAGCGGAGGAGAGAGAAATTCTTCGGAACTAGAGTGGGAGAAGGAGAATACACGCTGACTATCTGAAATGAGAGCACCAGCAGGGTTTGGCGAGGGAGGAGGGAGATTCTGTCAAGTGGCTGGGGGTTCGGGGGCTGCGTTGCAGCCCAAGCGGCGGGCCCGGCCCCGAGGCAGCAGCTCATGGCCCCCTTCCCCAGGGACCACCTCCAGCCGGGCAGCACACAAGAGCTTTGGGATGCTAATGGCCCTTTAGGAATGCTAAATGGAGCATTTCGGTCTCCACGAAGGGGCAAAATGAGCGGAGAAAGAAATTTTAGTTTTGAAGTTTCCTTGGGGGAGGACCAGACAGTGAGGGTTTAAATGGACAGCGTACAAGTTTGATCTGTGCTGTGAAAAACGAAGAATCAAGGGCACATGTCCTCTTGGCAGCATCTTGGTTGGGTTACGTGAGTACCAATGCGGATCAGCAGAGGCTGGATCCGAGTTTGCTGGGTATCAGGGGCCCCCTCCCCTACCCCCAGCAAAGGGCAGCGGTTTGAGCTGAGGACCACTGGGTGGGTGCCCGCCTGATCTGAGGCCCTTCTCCCTGCCTCGCTGCATTCATGCAGCCAGTCCCCCATGCATGCACATGTTCTTTCTGCCCATTCCCTCACTTATTCATTTTCTCATTCACTCATCTGCTCATTCATTCATCTGGCCAATGATTAGTTGCTGAACGCTGTGTCCAGGTATAACAGGGAAGACCTAAATCGGACTCCACGATGGATCTGTTTCCTTGACTTTAACCTTTGCTTTTCATTGCTTTTGTTATTAAAATCATACATAATGGCAGGGAACCCTGCCCCTCTGCTGTACCGCTCTGACTCTGCCCACCTGTGGATGGCTGCAAGAAAGAAGAAACTAACACTTACTCTCATGGAGGCTGGTTATTCCAGATGTTTTGCAAGACTGATGGCCCTTCTACTTTACTTCCTCACCGCCTCTCCCTCTCTAACTCTGTAAAAGAAACTGGCATCCAGACCCCGATAAGATGGTTTTTTGGAGACATTAGTCTGCCATCTTCTTGGGTCTACCGGCTTTCCGATAAAGTCGTCTTCCTTGCCTCAGCAGCTTGTCTCCGATTCATTGGCCTGTCGTGCGGCAAACAGAGCGAGCTTGGACTCGGAAACACAGGCAGTTCTGAAGGCTGCAAAAACCACAGTGGACAAGCAGGGTCTCTGCTCTCGTGAAGTGAATGGTCTATGGGAGAGGCAGACGGCAAAGAAGTAAATGATGGGAGATCATGGCAGGGAGTGCGTGGAGGGCGGCGCCTGGGGAGGCCTCCAGAGCAGGAGCCTTTGAGCTGAGACCTGAGTAAGAGGAGGCAGCCTTGTGGAGATTGGCGGTAAGAGAAGAGAGAATTCGGGCAGGAACTTGCCATGTTTGAGGAGCAGAGAAAAGACCAGTGGGAAGGAAGGGGGTGGGGTGGGAGACGAAGGCAGGAGAGCCGCCATCAGATGGGCTTTGCTGTCAGAAGCCTGGAGTTTATTCTGAGGACTGTGGGAAGCTCTTGGAGGGTTTCAGGTAGCTGCTGGGGGAGAAGGAGGGCAAAGGAGAAGCAGGGAAGGGACCTGGGCTGGACAGTCTGATGGCTCTGAACCAGGGGCTGCCCAGCCTGAGGTGGAGAGTGGAGGGGGGCAAGTGATGCCGGGGCCGGCGTGGGGCCAAGGAAGGGCATTCTCGTGGCTCGGGGCACCGTCCAGAGGAGGAGTGAGGCCATTAGCCCAGCTCATCGGGAACATGCTCGTGATGACGGAGTTTGAAACAGGCGAGCACTTAACCCAGCTTGCCTAGGCTCTGCCCAGAGTCCAGAAATAGGATTCCCACCCCATGAGAAGCAGCCGCTGGGGCCAGAGCCCGCAGGGCACACTTGGTAGGAGCAGTTATCAAGCACTGATGGAGCCTCTTGCTGAAAGTGAAGGTCAGGGTGATCCCACCTGCAGATCCAGCCCGCAGCCCCGTCCAACTCTCTCTTCGCACCTCAGCCCCTGTTTCTATCAGACACCCCCTGCCCTACAGGGCACCCACATGGGCCAGTAGGGAGGGGCTCAGGGTGCTTCGTGGAGCCTCAGAATGTAACTTGGACAGGTTCTCTTCATTGGCCTTTCATCAGTTTCAGTGTGGGGCACCTGGGAGAAAGAAAATGCTCAGCTGCACTTCCCTGGCGGTCCAGTGGTTAAGACTCTGCTTCAAATGCAGAGGCCCCGGGGTTCGATCCCTGGTTGGGGAACTAGGATCCCACATGCTGTGTGGCGTGGCCAAAAACAAACAAAAAAATGCACAGCTCTCGATGAGATGTGGGAATACTCGGAACGCCTCTGCTCTTGGCCAGATGGTTGTTAAGGAGTTAGCCTGGTCCTAGTGCCCTGGGACCCTCTCTGAGGTCAGTGAGGATGCTTTGACCCTTTGGGTCACTCGTGACATCAGGAAAGCATGCTTCAGGCAGGTGAGGAGCGTGGAGGGTAGACGGGAGGCCGGGAGAGCTCGCAGCAGGAAGGCTGGGATCCAGGAGAGGGGGCAGGCTGGCCTGGGTCAGCGGCAGAAGGGGTGGGAAGGAAGAGTTGTGGTCTTTTGAAGAGGAACTGCTAGGATTTGGGGCCAGTCCAGTATCAAGGATGGAGAAGCTGGCAAGACAGTCCAGAGAACTCGGACAGAGCAGGGTGCTTGCTGCGGCCGTCAAGCAAAGACCCTCTGAGATATGATAGGTTTTGCCTTCTTTCCCCACCTGCTTTTGGCTGTGCCGAGCGGCCTGTGGGATCTCAGTTCCCTGACCAGGGGTTGAACCCAGGCCCTCAGCAGTGAAATGGCAGAGAGTCCTAACCACTGGACCTACCAGAGAATTTCCCAGGATTCTTTCTTCATACAAAGTCTCATGTGGAAACACAGTGTGGAAACCGTGTAAAAGTTGAGCTGCACTGGTTGAAGGAGGTGTTGGTGAAGGGGGGGCTGGGGTGTATCATTTTCATTTCCCCTCCCCCCCCATTCCGCCCTCCCAAAGGACCGAAGGACGTGTAGGGCCCTGGGGGATACAGTTTGTAAAGAGCGGCCCGCCCAGGAGCAACTTATACAACCGTTTAATTTTGACCTCACTGAATTTACTGCGTAAACAGCAGGCCCTGGGGTATGTTGGCTGAAATAATTTCATCACTTGATCCTCGATTTGACGTGTGACTGGTTTGATTGCGCACAGATCCCTGGTGACCCTCGAGTCTGTTTCCTAGTGATTTCCCAGGGATATCACTGTCTTGCTTGCTCTTTGCTTTTCTTGTCGGGGTAGGATCTGCTTTCCAGGGGTAGTAGTGTGACCTGTCCGCCTCTTTCTGGGTGATCCATTTTCACTCTTCTTAACACATCTTCCTGCCTTCATTGATTTCTTGGGTATTTTCCATTCCAGAATACTTGGCCTGCTGTTCCTTCCTTGTTTTTACAGTTCACCTGCTGATTGCAGTTTACAAAACATCTCCACAAGCCATCAGGTGGACAGGCAGGCTCAGGACCAACTTGCCATGATCAGGTTTGAGAGGACCTATGTAGGAAAATTTTCTGGAAAATTACACACGGCCCCTTTAAGTGCAACACTTTTAATTTCATCTTAATCATTTTGAATAACAGTCTTTCTGAAATGCATCTTATACTCATCTGCCTTCTTGGACAGAGCCCCCCCAAGCACAATCTAGCTTTCCTTTTTTTTTTTTTTTTTTTTTTGCGGTACGCGGGCCTCTCACTATTGTGGCCTCTCCCGTTGCGGAGCACAGGCTCCGGACGTGCAGGCTCAGCGGCCATGGCCCACGGGCCCAGCCGCTCCGTGGCACGTGGGATCTTCCCGGACCAGGGCACGAACCCGTGTCCCCTGCATCGGCAGGCTGACTCTCAACCACTGCGCCACCAGGGAAGCCCAATCTAGCTTTTCATAATGACTCAAGTCATCTGCACAGATGTCGTTTATTGCTTTATGTTGAATGCAGTGTACAGAAGCGTGTTGGACCCTAAAAGGTCCTGGATGGCCAAGTCTGTTACGTGTGTGTGTATGTATGTATGTATGGCTGCGTTGGGTCTTCGTTGCTGCGCGTTCTGTATTTGAGAGCGGGGGCTACTATTCATTGCAGTGCGTAGGCCTCTCATTGCGGTGGCCTCTCTTGTTGCAGAGCACAGGCTCTAGGGCACACGGGCTTCAGTAGTTGCGGCACATGGGCTCAGTAGTTGTGGCTCACAGGCTTCCGAGTGCAGGCTCAGTAGTTGTAGCACATGGGCTTAGTTGCTCCGCAGCATGTGAGATCTTCCCAGACCAGGGCTCGAACTTGTGTCTCCTGCATTGGCAGGCGGATTCTTAACCACTGCGCCACCAGGGAAGCCCTGGATGGCCAAGTCTTAAGAGTTAGCGTTGTATGTTAAAAGCCTCACTTTTCCGATCCATAAAATGGGTATATTTATACCTGACTTACAGGATTTTTGTGAGGATTAGAGCCCATATAGGATACTTGACCCATGGTAGGCACTCAAAAAAAAAAAAAAAAAAAAAGAAACGTAGCTTAAGAAAAAAGGATAAAGAATGGCAACAGGGACTTCCCTGGTGGCACAGTGGTTAAGAATCCGCCTGCCAATGCAGGGGACACTGGTTCGAGCCCTGGTTCGGGAAGATCCCACATACAGTGGAGCAACTAAGGCCTCGCACCACAACTACTGAGCCTGTGCTCTAGAGCCTATGCTCCGCAACAAGAGAAGCCACTGCAATGAGAAGCCTGTGCACGCAATAAGAGTAGCCCCCACTTGCCACAAGTAGAGAAAGCCTGCGTGCAGCAACGAAGACCCAACGTAGCCAAAAATAAAATAAATAAATTTATTAAATAAAAAGAAAAGAATGGCAAGAGATGCTAAGGAGGCTAGATGTTTTCCATTGTGAAAACCAACTTACTGGTTTTCCATTTTACTGTGTTTGACCTGATTTTGGTTTTTGAGCCCCAGGTATCAGGAACCCCACCCCAATCCCAAAGTGTTTGTCTTTAAGGAGTTGAGGGCAAGTGAATGTGAGAGAGGTTGATGGTGTAGTGGCTTAAGAGCCCACACTTTGGAGTCTGACTGCCTGAGTTCTAATCCTGGCTGTGTCACTTCCTGGATGTGTGGCTTTGAGCAGGTTTCTTAATTTCTCTGTGTCTCAGTTTACCCATCTGAAAAATGGGGATAACAGTAGTACCTACCTGGCAGGGCTATTATGAGCATTAAATTTGGTAATACACATAAAGCAGTAAGGCCTCGGTATTATCATTCATTGTAATTCCTGCCTACTATGTGGTAATGCCTATCTACTATGTGGTAATGCCTACCTACTATGTGGCGGGCCCAGGCCCCACTGGGTAGAATATGAAGGTGTCTGAGGCATTGTTCCTGCCCACAAATAACCCTGGGGGAAACGGAGCCGGTCCGGATTGAGGAACTCATGCAGGTATCTCAAACGATAAACAGAATTACCGTGCAACCCAGCAATTCCATTCCTAGGTCTGTACCCCAAAGTATTGAAAGCAGGGAATCAAACAGAATCCTATACACTGAAGTTCATAACATTATTCACAATAGCCAAAAAGGAGGAAACAACCCAAATGTCCATTAGTGGATAAATGGATAAACACAATGTGGTATATATATATATATATATATATATATATATATATACACAATGGAAAGTTATTCAACCACAAAAAAGAATGAAGTCTCGGGCTTCCTTGGTGGCGCAGTGGTTGAGAGTCCGCCTGCCGATGCAGGGGACATGCGTTCGTGCCCCGGTCTGGGAAGATCCCACATGCCGCAGAGTGGCTGGGCCCATGAGCCATGGCCGCTGAGCCTGCGCGTCCGGAGCCTGTGCTCCTCAACGGGAGAGGCCACAACAGTGAGAGGCCCGCATACCGCAAAAAAAAAAAAAAAAAAGAATGAAGTCTTGACACATGCTGTTATGTGGATTGAACCACAAACATTCCGCTAAGTGAAAGAAACCAGATACAAAAGGTCACATATTATATGATTACATTTATGAGAAATATCCATAGAGACAGAAAGCAGATTAGTGGTTGCCAGGGGCTGGAGGGAGGGAGGGTAAAATGGGAAGTGACTGCTTAATGGGTATGGGGTCTCCTTTGGGCGTGTTGAAAATGTTTGGAACTAGACAGAGGTGATGGTTGTACAATATTGCGAATGTTCCAAATGCCACTGAATTGTATACTTTAAGTGGTTCATTATATATTATATGAATTACACCTCAATTAAAAAAAGATTCATGCAGATGGGAAGACCCCAGAAGGTAAGTCCAAACCTCCAGGGCTGTGTGCCACTCAGTGAGTGTGTCTGTGAGCACTGAGGCCCAGGGAGGGGAGTGAGTGGCAGGGTGGCAGAATGACATTGGTCAGAGGAAACAGGACACACTGCACTCAGAGTGCATGTGTGTCAATGTGTATGTGTATATTTATATAGAATACTAGCCATTTGGATTAGGGTAGGATAAATAAGGAAAAACTATATTTTAATGTGGAAGATGTCAATTGAAAAAAAATGCACAACCTGAAAGTTGAGAATTATGTTTTTTTTTCGGTGGACTGTCTAAGGATTTAAGCCCAGAAGACATCCTCTCAGATAGTTCTGAGTGACTGGTCCAAAGAGGTAAAGGAAGACTCAGGATATATAGGAGTTTTTGCAAAAGAAACCCAAAACAAACTGGTAGTCGGAACATCAAAAGATAACTGATAATTAAAGAAAAACAGACACCTGAAGTTAATGAATTTAGCACTTTTCTATGCACGGGAAGATGCAAGAGTCTGGGCTCATTGAAATCATTCCTTTGATATGCACCTTAACCATCTAGGGCCAGTATTTTGTTTTTTTTAAAAAAATTATTTATTTATGGGCCTCCCTGGTGGCGCAGTGGTTGAGAGTCCGCCTGCCGATGCAGGGGATACGGGTTCGTGCCCCGGTCTGGGAGGATCCCATATGCCGCGGAGCGGCTGGGCCCGTGAGCCATGGCCGCTGGGCCTGCGCATCCGGAGCCTGTGCTCCGCAACGGGAGAGGCCACAACAGTGAGAGGCCCACATACCGCAAAAAAAAAAAAAAGAAAAAGAAAAAAAAAATTATTTATTTATTTATTTATTTATTTATTTTTGGCTGCGTTGGGTCTTTGTTGCTGTGCGCTGGCTTTCTCTAGTTGCGGCGAGCGGGGACTACTCTTCGCTGTGGTGCGCGGGCTTCTCCTTGCAGTGGCTTCTCTTGTTGCGGAGCACAGGCTCTAGGTGCGCGGGCTTCAGTAGTTGCGGCACGCAGGCTCAGTAGTTGTGGCACGCGGGCTTAGTTGCTCCGCGGCATGTGGGATCTTCCCGGACCAGGGCTCGAACCCACGTCCCCTGCGTTGGCAGGCGGATTCTTAACCACTGCGCCACCAGGGAAGTCCCCACTCTGCTGTTTTTCTCCAGTCTGAATCCCCTCATGGTGCACAGTCAGAATGGGGCAGGTGGCTGCAGTGCCTGATGGCTTGATAGCCGCAACATCCTTTGTTTACTGATATGGCAGGTAACATTCTTTTTCCACAGTTTGTTAACTGCCAAGTGAATGGTACCAACAATGGGCTTCGGGACACGTGCCACCGACAACATAGGGTGTCACAGTGCTTTTTTTTTTTTTTTTAAACTCGTCTACTCTTGGATACTTCTCAGTTTTGTTTTGTTTTTAATATTTATTTATTTAGGCTGCACCGGGTCTTAGTTGGCACGCAGGCTTCTTAGTTGTGGCATGCGGGCTCCTTAGTGGTGGCACACATGCGGGCTCTAGTCCCCCGACCAGGGATCGAACCCAGGCCCTCTGCATTGGGAGCATGGAGTCTTACCCACTGGACCACCAGGGAAGTCCCATCACAGTGCTCTTTGCAGGACCCCAGGTTGCTCATCTGTTTTGTTGTCAGCTAGCCAGCCTTCAAGTGGGGTAGTCAGGAGCGGGCAACAAAGGTTTCAGAGAAAGTCATATTCAAAGCATAAAATGGAGAAAATTCATTTGCCACTAATTACTCTGCTGCATTTACCTTAATTGAGTCACCTTAGGTTGCTTTGCACTGAGGAAAGACCGCTCGGGCCAACCAGGAGAGCCTCACAGTTCTCAGGGAAGTGGAGAAGGCCTGGGAGAAGCCCTGGGAGGGCTCAGTCTGGGTGACTGAGTTCCCTTTCCTCGAACATGGAAGACTTGAGTGGCAGTGGGAGAATGGGCTGTGGAAGGTGGCGGATTCTAGGCAGGTGAGTGCAGTGAATGGCGATGGCCCCAAGGGAAAAGGTGGAGCTGGCAGTTTCAGGGAACATCCAGTCAGTGAGAGAGTCCAGCTACCACCTAGGCTGGGAGTGGGAGAGCAGTAGGGCTGGAGCAGAGAGGTGGCAACAGGCAAGATGGTGCAAGATGGAGGCCAGGTTAAGGAATGTGGGATTTACCTGGCAAGTGGTTGTCACGTGTCAGCAGGCATCAGAGTCACGGATGGCTGGAGCCCTCCCCAGGATTCTGTAGGTCTGGGGTGGGGCCTCAGAATTTGCATTTCTAACAAGCTCCCGGATGATGCTGGTGCTGTTGGTCTGGGTACCGCACTTAGAGAACCAATGACAGGCAGTGTGGAACCAGGACCCATTGTGGTTTTTTTTTTGTTTTGTTTTGTTTTTTTTTTTTTTAAACGTGGTACAAATGTTTATTTTTCTTCAAGAAATTCCATAGCTTTCAAACATTTTTAACAGCATCAGTGAACGAAAATAGGTTAAGAACCACTGTGAGTGAGTTTTGTTTTTGGTCAGAGTACTGTCACCTCCTCACATATTGTTTATTTATTTATCATCTGTCTCTCTGCAGACTGGAAGATCCATGATCACAGGTTATTATTTTTTTAACACCTTTATTGGAGTATAATTGCCTTACAATGGTGTGTTAGTTTCTGCTTTATAACAAAGTGAATCAGTTATACATATACATATATCCCCATATCTCCTCCCTCTTGCGTATCCCTCCCTCCCACCCTCCCTATCCCACCCCTCCAGGTGGTCACAAGGCACTGAGCTGATCTCCCTGTGCTATGCGGCTGCTTCCCAGTAGCTATCTAGCTTACATTTGGTAGTAAGCTAGGACCCATTGTTAGTAAGGGATAAGCTTGGGAACCACTGGTGACCACTGGGTATGGCTGTGAGAGCAGTAACTTGTTAAATCAGGTGGTTTTCCTGCTCAATCAATCTCAAGTCTCAGTAGATCTTTAGCCCCCATATGTTCAGCCTGCTAATGAAAAAAATCTTCAAGGTCACTGTTATATTTTGACAACCACAGACTTTCTTGGTATGAAGTTTCCCCAACTCCACATTAGGGGCTCTAGCCTCACAAGAGATTTTTTTTTTTTTTTTTGCGGTACGCGGGCCTCTCACTGTTGCAGCCTCTCCCGTTGCGGAGCCCAGGCTCCAGTCACGCAGGCTCAGCGGCCATGGCTCACGGGCCCAGCCGCTCCGTGGCATGTGGGATCTTCCCAGACCGGGGCACGAACCTGTGTCCCCAGCATTGGCAGGCGGACTCTCAACCACTGCGCCACCAGGGAAGCCCCTCACAAGAGATTTTTATGTCCCTTCCAGGGCTGGAGAAGCAGTCTAGAAAAATGTTGTTTCTGTGCTTAAAGTGCTGAGACATTTGAACTCAGATCCTTTCTGGAAATGTCAGTGATTATTGGGTCAGAATGTTTCTCGAACTTTGGACACATTTTTACGACCCCCAGCCCCCACCCGATATCCTCCTACAGAAATACAGCTTCTCCAGGTGTGCATCTAACGCTTGCTTCTTTGCAGCCAGCCGAGTCTGTAGTTAAGGGAAAAAGCCCTCCTACCCTTGGTTTCAAAAGGTTTTGAAATGCTAATTCGTAGCCCTGAAATATTCTGACAGCCTTATTCAGGGCCATCAGGCACCTTGATTTCTTACAGTATTATGAAAGGTAAATTGCTGCTACCCAAGAAGTCACCCTGCTTTTCATGAGAAAGCTCAGGAAAATAGCACATAAAATTATGTGCAGGCATTACATTTCAGGTATCACGTGATGAGGATATCTGACACCCAGTATATCCGTAGGTTTGACAGTGTCAACTCATAGTAGAAATCTAATAGATTTGCCAGCATTGCCTTTCTGTTAGAAAAAAGATACAGGGTTGTGACGAACATTTTCAGAATTTGTTCCACGCCTATCTAAAATCCAAAAGCACATCTTTTTGAACTTCTACTTTTCTATTTCAACTGAGAAATTCTGTTCCAGGGATGAGGCTATCAGGGCCTTTTTTTGTTTTAAAGGAAAGACTCTAATTTTCATGCATCCTGTAGCCTTTTATAGATGTCATTAATGCCTTTTATAGATGTCATTAATGCCTTTTAAAGCTTTTAGATATTTTGCCACAAAAAGTACAAAATGGTGTTTCTTCATGGTCCAAGCTCAAAGGCGGGATTTAGTCCACAGTCTAAAGGTTCCATGCTTTGCTGTGAAGGAAGTTAGCCTGTGTGTTTAGTGGAGTAAAGACTCTCTCTCTATATATATATTTAATATTTATTTATTTATTTGGCCGCGCTGGGTCTTAGTTGAGGCATGTGGGATCTAGTTCCCTGACTAGCGTTTGAACCCGAGCCCCCGGCATTGGGAGCGTGGAGTCTTACCCACTGGACCACCAGGGAAGTCCCAAGAATCTCTTTTAGCCAAGACTGAAGGAGCCATTGTCATAGCCCAGTGTTCATGGGAATGAGAGAAATCCATCTGGTCACTTTGCCCAGGGGTTTCCAGTATGATTTTTGTATTTTTTTTTTCAGTCATTAATGGGATGTAACACAGAGCATCCTGAGTTACAAGACCCCTCATTTGGCTGTTTCTTGTTCAGGATCTAGTGGGTAGTTGTGGTTTGTTGCTGCCCTCGGTTGAGTAGGAAAGAGGGGTTATATTGTCTTGTAGGGTTGTAGAAACCAAGTCATTGGGGAGGAAAATGAGTGTACTGAGTAAATAGTCCTATTTACCTTGCTGATTACAGTAATGGGTTAGGGCTGTTTGCATATAAATCCATGCATGCATCCATGCATCTGTGGATTCACGCATCCACCCGTTTCCTGCCTAGCCTTCTCTCCCGGCTACTCCTCCTCTAACTGTCCTCCACGTCTAGGAGTTCACCCCAGAGTTCTCTCCTCTCTGTGTGCTACGCGTTCTCTCTATAGGTGACCTCCTCCTTTCTCTTGGCTTTACAGCAAGCCATGTAAAGCCTCTCAGTTTTACCTCTCTGGCCTGGCTTCTCTTCCAAGCTCCAAACCCCACCACCCCTTTTTCTCACCTCCACTTGGCTATCTAATAGGGACCTCAGGTTGTGCAGACTACATAGGAGAGTTATCCTCAGTTCTCAATTCCTGGGAATTCCCTGGTAGTCCAGTGGTTAGGACTTCGTGCTGTCACTGCCCAGGGCCTGGGTTCAATCCCTGGTTGGGGAACTAAGATCCCATAAGCCGCGAGGTACAGCAAAAAAAAAAAAAAAAAAAAAAGAAAAGAAAGAAAAATCTCAATTCCTCTTTCTCTCTCACCCCACACCCTCCAGTCAAGTCAGCGCTGAGTCTGATCAGTACTTTCCAAAATATTTCTAATCCGTGTATTTCATGTCATCTCTCAGGCTATGCCCAAAGCCTCTTCCTTGTTCTCCTGCTTCCTCTCCTGTCCTGGGTTCGATCCATTTCTACAACTGCAGCAGGGAACATGTGAACCCCTGAGTGGCTGCCGTGGCACTGCCATTCAGACCCCTTCCCTGCTGGTGTGATGCCAGCCTGCGTCTGCTTGTGCCCTCCCCTCACTGCAGCCATGCTGGCCTCCCGTCTTTAGACTCGCTGAGCTCCAGCCTGCCATTTTCTCTCTCCCTTTGGCTGTTTTTTCTTATTCCTTGGATTTCAGCTCAAATGCCTTACTCAGAGAGGCCTTCCCTGACCCCCACGCACCCAGATTGTCAGGGTGTCTCGTTTTCACCATCTGAAATGATCTCATTTTCATATTTGTTCATTTGATGCCTGTCTCCTGACACTAGACTGAAAGTGCCATCAGGGCAGCCGCTGAGTCTACTTTGAGGTCTCTGTGTCCTCGTCCTGGGACCAGGCCTGGGTGCAGCGTGTGAGCTCAGTAAAAATCTGCGCTAACCGAAGGAAGGAAGGTGTGAATGGCCATTAGCAGGACGCTGCGCTGGGCGCCTGCCAACATGTGGATTGTGCCCAAGTGCTAGGGAAGTATGTGGGCATTTAAATACTTTATCATTTACTGCCAAGTTCCAAGAAAGGCATGAGAGCTGGATTTAAACAAATCATGACAATATACACAGTTGACCATAAATGCACAAACTTCTCATTTATCATTTTGCTAATCCCACCTTCCCTGCTCAGTTATCTACCTTTAGCCTGAGATGATGTACATTCGTCTGTGTCTGAAGAAAGGGAGAAAATATATACCTGTAGAGGAATGCAGTAAAACAGACACCTTAATGTGGATGTATGCATGAGACCTTAAAAACGGGTAAAATGCTGTAAGATATTTTATTGTCTGATTAAGAAAATCGCTCGTTGTATTAAAGACATCACAAGCTTGCACTGATGTTGGTTGCATTCCATGTAGCTCAAACAGGAAATGCAATAGCAGATATTCAGAATCGTTGAATCGAACCCATGCATCGTAAGTCAATAGTCTGGAGAATGGAGTGTTGGCAGGGTTGCAGATGGACATGGCAGTGACTCTTAGGGTTTTCATTATAATAAAGACGTTTGTTAGCGGAGTAAGGCACGTTCGAGTGAATCACATGCTGCGTGCATTCATTCACACACCCACTGTGCACTGGCACACCGCCATCTGAGTTGCCGTCTTCTAAGATTCTGATTTTCCATCCCAGTCTTTTACAGAATCACGTCCAAAGTCTTTTGTGTGGAATTGGAAGCCCTTTCCAGTCTTTCCCAAATGCCCATCTTTCTAACTTCATTAGCTACCTCCTGTGTCCCACTGGGCTTGCGCTGCACAGGCCCCCTCGGTCCTGGGTCTGGAGTTCTTCCAGGCGGCTCCGCCTGGCTAGCCCCTCAACAGGAGAGATGCGGGAGGGGGAAGAATGTGATGTCCATGGCTCCTCAGCCAGGATGCTCCTGCCCAGGTGCTAGATCCTCTGGTGCAAACCCACTCACTTGCTTGCCTCCATGGAGCTCAGATTATGTCTCCCAGCACAAAATCTTTTTTTTTTTTTAACATCTTTATTGGAGTATAATTGCTTTACAATGTTGTGTTACTTTCTGCTGTAAAACAAAGTAAATCAGCTATACGTATACATATATCCCCATATCCCCTCCCTCTTGTGTCTCCCTCCCACACTCCCTATCCCACCCCTCTAGGTGGTCACAAAGCACCGAGTTGATCTCCCGTGTGATGCAGCTTCTTCCCACTAGCTATCTGTTTTACATGTGGTAGTGTATATATGTCCATGCCACTCTCTCACTTTGTCCCAGCTTACCCTTCCCACTCCCCGTGTCCTCAAGTCCATTCTCTACGTCTGCGTCTTTATTCCTGTCCTGCCCCTACGTTCGTCAGAACCTTTTTTTTTTTTTTTTAGATTCCATATATATGTGTTAGCATACGGTATTTGTTTTTCTCTTCCTGACTTACTTCACTCAGTATGACAGACTCTAGGTCCATCCACCTCACTACAAATAACTCAATTTAGTTTCTTTTTATGGCTGAGTAATGTTCCATTGTATATATGTGCCACCTCTTCTTTATCCATTCATCTGTCGATGGACACTTAGGTTGCTTCCATGTCCTGGCTATTGTAAATAGAGCTGCAATGAACATTGTGGTACATGACTCTTTTTGAATTATGGTTTCTCAGGGTATATGCCCAGGAGTGGGATTGCTGGGTCATATGGTAGTTCTATTTTTAGTTTTTTAAGAAACGTCCATACTGTTCTCCATAGTGGCTGTATCAACTTACATTCCCACCCATAGTGCAAGAGGGTTCCCTTTTCTCCACACCCTCTCCAGCATTTATTGTTTGTAGATTTTTGATGATGGCCATTCTGACTGGTGTGAGGTGATACCTTATTGTAGTTTTGATTTGCATTTCTCTAATGATTAGTGATGTTGAGCAGTTTCATGTGTTTGTTGGCAATCTGTATATCTTCTTTGGAGAAATGTTTATTTAGGTCTTCTGACCATTTTTGGATTGGGTTGTTTGTTTTTTTTTGATGTTGAGCTGCATGAGCTGCTTGTATATTTTAGAGATTAATCCTTTGTCAGTTGCTTCATTTGCGAATATTTTCTCCCATTCTGAGGGTTGTCTTTTCATCTTGTTGATGGTTTCCTTTGCTGTGCAAAAGCTTTTAAGTTTCATTAGGTGCCATTTGTTTATTTTTGTTTTTATTTCCATTTCTCTAGCAGGTTGGTCAAAAAGGATCTTGCTGTGATTATGTCATAGAGTGTTCTGCCTATGTTTTCCTCTAAGAGTTTTATAGTGTCTGGCCTTACATTTAGGTCTTTAATCCGTTTTGAGTTTATCTTTGTGTATGGTGTTAAGGAGTGTTCTAATTTCATTCTTTTACATGTAGTTGTGCAGTTTTCCCAGCACCACTTATTGAAGAGGCTGTCTTTTCTCCACTGTATATTCTTGCCTCCTTTATCAAATATAAGGTGACCATATGTGCATGGGTTTATCTCTGGGCTTTCTATCCTATTCCATTGATCTATATTTTTGTTTTTGTGCCAGTACCATACTGTCTTGATTACTGTAGCTTTGTAGTATAGTTTGAAGTCGGGGAGCCTGATCCCTCCAGCTTTTTCTTTCTCAAGATTGCTTTGGCTATTCGGGGTCTTTTGTGTTTCCATACAAATTGTGAATTTTTTTGTTCTGGTTCTGTGAAAAATGCCATTGGTAGTTTGATAGGGATTGCATTGAATCTGTAGATGGCTTTGGGTAATATAGGCATTTTCACAATGTTGATTCTTCCAATCCAAGAACATGGTATATCTCTCCATCTGTTTGTATCATCTTTAATTTCTTTCATGTGTCTTGTAGTTTTCTGCATACAGGTCTTCTGTCTCCTTAGGTAGGTTTATTCCTAGGTATTTTATTCTTTTTGTTGCAGTGGTAAATGGGAGTGTTTCCTTAATTTCTCTTTCCGATTTTTCATCATTAGTGTATAGGAATGCAAGATATTTCTGTGCATTAATTTTGTATCCTGCTACTTTACCAAATTCATTGATTAGCTCTAATAGTTTTCTGGTAGTATCTTTAGGATTCTCTGTGTATAGTATCATGTCATCTGCAAACAGTGACAGTTTTTCTTCTTTTCTGATTTGAATTCCTTTTATTTCTTTTGCTTCTGTGATTGCTGTGGCTAAAACTTCCAAAACTATGTTGAATAATAGTGGTGAGAGTGGGCAGCCTTGTCTTGTTCCTGATCTTAGTGGAAGTGGTTTCAGTGCTTCACCATTGAGAATGATGTTGGCTGTGGGTTTTTCATATATGGCCTTTATTATGTTGAGGTAAGTTCCCTCTATGCCTACTTTCTGGAGGGTTTTCATCATAAATGGGTGTTGAATTTTTTGAAAGCTCTTTCTGTGTCTGTTGACATTATCATGTGGTTTTCTCCTTCAGTTTGTTAATATGGTGTATCACATTGATTGATTTGCGTATTTTGAAGAATCCTTGCATTCCTGGGATAAACCCCACTTGATCATGGTGTATGATCCTTTTAATGTGCTGTTGGATTCTGTTTGCTAGTATTTTGTTGAGGATTTTTGCATCTATGTTCCTCAGTGATATTGGCCTGTAGTTTTCTTTTTTTGTGACATCTTTATGTGGTTTTGGTATCAGGGTGATGGTGGCCTCATAGAATGAGTTTGGGAGTGTTCCTCCCTCTGCTATATTTTGGAAGAGTTTGAGAAGGATAGGTGTTAGCTCTTCTCTAAATGTTTGATAAAATTCGCCTGTGAAGCCATCTGGTCCTCGGCTTTTGTTTCTTGGAAGATTTTTTTTTTAACATCTTTATTGGAGTATAATTGCTTTACAATGGTGTGTTAGTTTCTGCTTTATAACAAAGTGGATCAATTATACATATACATATGTTCCCATATCTCTTCCCTCTTGCGTCTCCCTCCCTCCCACCCTCCCTATCCCACCCCTCTAAGTGGTCACAAAGCACCGAGCTGATCTCCCTGTGCTATGAGGCTGCTTCCCACTAGCTATCTATTTTATGTTTGGTAGTGTATATATGTCCATGCCACTCTCTCACTTTGTCCCAGCTTACCCTTCCCCCTCCCTGTATCCTCAAGTCCATTCTCTAGTAGGTCTGTGTCTTTATTCCCGTCTTGCCCCTAGGTTCTTCATGACCTTTTTTTTTCTTCTTAGAGTCCATATATATGTGTTAGCATATGGTATTTGTTTTTCTCTTTCTGACTTACTGCACTCTGTATGACAGACTCTAGGTCTATCCACCTCACTACAAATAACTCAATTTCATTTCTTTTTATGGCTGAGTAATATTCCATTGTATATATGTGCCACATCTTCTTTATCCATTCATCTGTTGATGGACACTTAGGTCTTGGAAGATTTTTAATCAGTTTCAATTTTAGTGCTTGTGATTGGTCTGTTTATATTTTCTATTTCTTCCTGATTCAGTCTTGGAAGGTTTTGCTTTTCTAAGAATTTGTCCATTTCTTCCAGGTTGTCTGTTTTATTGGTGTATAGTTGCTTGTACTAATCTCTCATGAACCTTTGTATTACTGCACTGTCAGTTGTTCTCTTTTTTCATTTCTATTTCTGTTGATTTGAGTCTTTTCCCTTTTTTTTTGCTGAGTCTGGCTAACGGTTTATCAATTTTGTATATCTTCTCAAAGAACCAGCTTTTAGTTTTATTGATCTTTGCTATTGTTTCCTTCATTTCTTTTTCATTTATTTCTGACCTGATTTTTATGATTTCTTTCCTTCTGCTAACTTTGTTTTTATTTTGTTGTTGTTCTTTCTCTAATTGCTTTAGGTGTACAGTTAGGTTGTTTATTTGAGATTTTTCTTGTTTCTTGAAGCAGGGTTGTATTGCTATAAACTTCCTTCTTAGAACTGCTTTTGCTGCATCCCACAGGTTTTGGGTTGTCGTGTTTTCTTTTTTTTTAATAAATTTATTTTATTTATTTATTTTTGGCTGTGCTGGGTCTTCGTTGCTATGTGCGGGGTTTCTCTAGTTGCGGTGAGCGGGGGCTACTCTTCGTTGTGGTGCACAGGCTTCTCATTGCAGTGACCTCTCTTGTTGCGGAGCACAGGCTCTAGGAACATGGGCTTCAGTAGTTGTGGCACGCAGGCTCATTAGTTGTGGCTCACGGCTCTAGAGCACAGGCTCAGTAGTTGTGGCGCACATGCTTCATTGCTCTGCAGCATGTGGGATCTTCCTGGACCAGGGCTTGAACCTGTGTCCCCTGCATTGGCAGGCAGATTCTTAACCACTGAGCCACCAAGGAAGCCCTATGTGTTTCATTGTCATTTGTTTCTAGGTATTTTTTAATTTCCTCTTTGATTTCTTCAATGATCTCTTGGTTATTTAGTAGTGTATTGTTTAGCCTCCAGGTGTTTGTATTTTTTACAGTTTTTTTCTTGGAATTGATATATAGTCTTATAGCACTGTGGTTGGGAAAGATACTCGATACAATTTCAATTTTCTTAAATTTACCGAGGCTTGATTTCTGACCTAAGATATGGTCTATCCTGGAGAATGTTCCATGAGCACTTGAGAAGAAAGTGTATTCTGTTGTTTTTGGATGGAATGTCCTATAAATATCAATTAAGTCCATCTTGTTTAATGTGTCATTTAAAGCTTGTGTTTCCTTATTTATTTTCATTTTGGATGATCTGTCCATTGGGGAAAGTGGGGTGTTAAAGTCCCCTACTGTTATTGTGTTACCGTCCATTTCCCCTTTTATGGCTGTTAGCATTTGCCTTATGTGTTGAGGTGCTCCCATGTTGGGTGCATAAATATTTAGAATTGTTATATCTTCTTGGATTGATCCCTTGATCATTATATAGTGTCCTTCTTTGTCTCTTGTAATAGTCTTTATTTTAAAGTCTATTTTGTCCGATATGAGAATTGCTACTCCAGCTTTCTTTTGATTTCCACTTGCATGGAATATCTTTTTCCATCCCCTCACTTTCAGTCTGTATGTGCCCCTAGGTCTGAAGTGGGTCTCTTGTAGACAGCATATATACAGGTCTTGTTTTTGTATCCATTCAGCCAGTCTATGTCATTTGGTTGGAGCATTTAATCCTTTTACCTGTAAGGTAATTATCTATATGTATGTTCCTATTACCATTTTCTTAATTGTTTTTGGTTTGTTATTGTAGGTCTTTTCCTTCTCTTGTGTTTCCTGCCTAGAGAAGTGCCTTTAGCATTTGTTGTAAAGCTGGTTTGGTGGGGCTGAATTCTCTAGCTTTTGCTTGTCTGTAAAAGTTTTAATTTCTCCATTGAATGTGAATGAGATCCTTGCTGGGTAGAGTAATCTTGGTTGTAGGTTTTTCCCTTTCATCACTTTAAATATGTCCTGCCACTCGCTTCTGGCTTGCAGAGTTTATGCTGAAAGATCAGCTGTTAACCTTATGGGGATTCCCTTGTGTGTTATTTGTTGCTTTTCCCTTGCTGTTTTTAATATTTTTTCTTTGTATTTAATTTTTGATAGTTTTATTAATATGTGTCTTGGCATATTTCTCCTTGGATTTATCCTGTATGGGACTCTCTGCGTTTCCTGGACTTGATTGACTATTTCCTTTCCCATATTAGGGTCATTTTCAACTATAATCTCTTCAAATATTTTCTCAGTCCCTTTCTTTTTCTCTTCTTCTTCTGGAACCCCTATAATTTGAATGTTGGTGCATTTAATGTTGTCCCAGAGGTCTCTGAGACTGTCCTCAATTCTTTTCATTCTTTTTTCTTTATTCTGCTCTGCTAGAGTTATTTCCACTATTTATCTTCCTGGTCACTTATCCGTTCTTCTGCCTCAGTTATTCTGCTATTGATTCCTTCTAGAGAATTTTTAATTTCATTTATTGTGTTGTTCATCATTGTTTGTTTGCTCTTTAGTTCTTCTAGGTCCTTGTTAAATGTTTCTTGTATTTTCTCCATTCTGTTTCCAAGATTTTGGATTATCTTTACTATCATTACTCTGAATTCTTTTTCAGGTACACTGCCTATTTCCTCTTCATTTGTTTGGTCTGGTGGGTTTTTATCTTGCTCCTTCATCTGCTGTGTATTTCTCTGTCTTCTCACTTTGCTTAACTTACTGTGTTTGGGCCCTCCTTTTTGCAGGCTGCAGGTTCGTAGTTTCTGTTGTTTTTGGTGTCTGCCCCCAGTGGGTATGGTTGGTTCAGTGGGTTGTGTAGGCTTCCTGGTGGAGGGGACTGGTGCCTGTGTTCTGGTGGATGAGGCTGGATCTTGTCTTTCTGGTGGGCAGGACCGCGTCCAGTGGTGTGTTTTGGGGTGTCTGTAGCCTTACTATGATTTTAGGCAGCCTTCTCTGCTAATGGGTGGGGTTGTGTTCCTGTCTTGCTAGTTGTTTGGCATGGGGTGTCCAGCACTGGAGCTTGCTGGTCGTTGAGTGGAGTTGGGTCTTAGCCTTGAGACGGAGATCTCTGGGAGACCTTTCACCGTTTGATATTATGTGGGGCTGGGAGGTCTCTGGTGGACCAATGTGCTGAACTCGGCTCTCCCACCTCAAAGGCTCAGGCCTGACACCTGGCCAGAGCACCAAGACCCTGTCAGCTACACAGCTCAAGGTGACTGCAGAGATTTAATCTGCTGCTCCTGAGGCTGCTGGGAGAGATTTCCCTTTCTCTTCTTTGTTCGCACAGCTCCTGGGGTTCAGCTTTGGATTTGGCCCCCGCTCTGCGGGTAGGTCGCCCTCTGGTGTCCTTTGGGAAGTCTGAGGTCTTCTGCCAGCATTCAGTAGGTGTTCTGTAGGAGTTGTTCCACATGTAGATGTATTTCTGAGGTATTTGTGGGGAGGAAGGTGATCTCCACGTCTTACCTCTCTGCCATCTTGAAGGTCCTCCTCCCAGCGCAAAGTCTTAGTGTTTCATTGGAGACACGTAATAAAGGCATATTGGTTGGATAAAGGCCAAGGTAAAAAGGGATTGATGAGCTTATGTTAATACCTCTGGTGTGAATAGAGTTAGATTTATTCCCTAGTTAAGGCCTTTTTTTTTTTTTTTTTTTGCGGTACGCGGGCCTCTCACTGCTGTGGCCTCTCCGCTGCGGAGCACAGGCTCCGGACGCACAGGCCCAGCGGCCATGGCTCACGGGTAAGGCCTTTTTTAATAGGCCTTTTCTTACTCTAGAGCCTTGGGAAAGAACAGTGTGTCAACCTCAAGTTTTCAGAGGGTGATCTGAGATGCAGGAAGGGGGAGTGGCTGTTTTCCAGATCACGTGGCTGCAATACAGACAGATGCCTAGTTCTCTCTCTGGCTGATGCCCCACATGTGGACAAGTACCCACCTCTCCGTGACTAGAGGCGTAAGCGAGTCTGCCTTTCAGAGTAGGATGCTGACTTTTCCTATCTTCAGAAACAGCCTCTGACAACAAGGTCCTGCTATGGAGCACAGGGAACTATAGTCGATACCCTGTGATAAACCATAATGGAAAAGAATATGAAAAAGAATGGATATATATGTATAACTGAATCACTTTGCTGTACAGCAGAAATTAACACAACATTGAAAATCAACTATACTTCAATAAAACAAATAAACAAACAGCCTCTGGCTTCCCAGCCTGGCTTCTTCCACTGCTTGCGAAGACCCCATACCAAGAGCTCCACGTTGATGGATTTCACAATCCTTTAGGAATTTTAGGCTGCTGACACTTTTTTCAACTGTTAAATTTGAACCTCTTAGACGCCAAAACCTCACTTCCTCTCCCAGGAAATTTCCTATTAAAACGTTTGAAAGGGGTATTCAACTAGGTTATAGTTATGGGAATTTTTTAAAAAGTGAGTGGAGAAATCTAGAAAAGAGTGGATATATGTATGCGTATGACTAATTCGCTTTGCTGTACAGCAAGAAACTAACAGAACATTGTAAAGCAACTATATTCCAATAAAAATCACTTTAAAAAAATAAAACGGGGGCTTCCCTGGTGGCGCAGTGGTTGAGAGTCCGCCTGCCGATGCAGGGGACACGGGTTCGTGCCCCGGTCCGGGAAGATCCCACGTGCTGCGGAGCGGCTGGGCCCGTGAGCCATGGCCGCTGAGCCTGCACGTCCGGAGCCTGTGCTCCGCAATGGGAGAGGCCACAACAGTGAGAGGCCCACGTACCGCAAAAAATAAATAAATAAATAAATAAACAAGATGGGATAATAATATGGACAAAAAAAAAAGAGTGGAAATTAAGTTTTTGGGACATTTCTTTCTGGTCTTCTTGAAAGATAAGTTGAATTTCCACTTTACTGGCTTGTTATTCCAAAGCAGAAGAATGAACATTCTTTTTCTTTCATATTTCATAATTAAAAAGCCCTCAGCAGACTCTGCATATAAACTGTTTTGGTTTGAGTATGGATTAATCACTTTCACTTTGTTACAAACAAAATAATGGAGCCAAGGAGGTCATTTCCTTTTTGAGAAGAGTTTGAATGTTCTGCGTGGCATCCTTCCTGAAACTTCTCACGTTCTGCTTGTTGGAGGTCTTGCCTTGACTGCATCTCAGGAACCTAGCTTCTTGTCACCAACAGGGATTTGGGGACAGAAGGACCAAAAGGCATCTTTTTTTTTTTGGCTGCACTGTGCAGCATGTGGAACTTCCCCGACCAGGGATCGAACCCACACCCTCTGCAGTGGAAGTGCAGAGTCTTAACCACTGGATCACCGGGGGATTCCCCAAAAGGCATCTTGAAGTAAGAATGTCTATAATGGAAAAGAATCTGAAAACGAATATGTATGTATATACATATATACGTATATATGTATATATATATATACACACATATATATAACTGAATCACTTTACTGTACGCTTGAAACTAACACATTGTAAATTAACTATACTTCAATAAAAATGAATAAAATATTTTTTTAAAGTATGAAATAAAAAAATTATTAAAGGAAAATACTACTCTTAATTACTAGCATGAATTCAATCCCCCCCAAATATTAAGGATAGTGACAAAAATCACTTATGTAGTAATGAGGCTTAATGTGTTGCTCGTAACAGATGAACATTGATTCTTTTTTCTTTTGTGGAATATTAATAAACATATTAACAGAAAAAATAAATGCATGAACTCTCAAAAAGCCAGAATAATTCAGGTATTAGCTCTTAAGCTGGAACCAATTTGTAAAAATGCCAGTAACTGCAGAAAAAGAGTAAGCCTAAGATAGGTACTAGAGGTTGAATATTTTGGTTTTCTTTACAGATCGTCTTAAATAAATTACTTAACATAGAATAAAAAAAAGAATGTCTAAGAATCCAAGCAGAAGTATTGCATGGGGCTCCCAGTTACTCCTGAGGAAGAAAGACTGGTGAGGTTGACCCCCCCAACGTTAAGAAAATGTTTGAAGTTTGCTCCCCTATTTATGGCCCTAATATGTTCCACCATTGCCTCCCTGGCTGAGTACACCAAGACCCTGTGTCATGCCACTGGCAAAATGGACCATCCTCCTGGGAAGGGATTGGTGGGTAACCCAGACAGAAGCCGGCAGCCTTTCGGGAGAAAAGAGTGAGCTAGTCTAGCTATGTTCTCACACACGTGGTCGAGAGCTTTTATGGCCAAAGCACATGGGGAATGTTATACTTGCATCTTCTTAGTAGGCTGTGTGGTCTCGTGGGCTTAGAGGTAGGATTTCTGTGCCAGAATGTCTAGGCTCGAACCTTACTTCTGTCACGTACTAGCTCTGTGATGTTGGGCCAGTGTCTCAGCTTTGCTGTGGCTCAGGTTCTCCTAACTATTGGAGGTGATAGTAATGCCCCCCTCAGATGGTTGCTGTGAGTTAAGTGAGTTACTGCTTGGGACAGTATTTGGTTCACAGCGGGCGTTCAATAAATGTTGGCAGTGAGACTTCTGGGTGGATTTTACTTGAGCCGTTGGCTAGGACGACTCAGAAAATTTCGTCTGTAGTGGTTTCCCCCATTCCGGAAAGGAGGTTTTGTCTTAACTCACTTCACTCTTTAGAGAGGTCACAGAGACAGGGGGATTGACACACTGCAATCCCGGCCCCTTTAGCCTGACCCCCTGAAACTTTGGAAAAGTGCCTTGTGATGAAAAGTTGGAATTAGAACCTAAATCTCTTACCTCCTCGTCCAGTGTGTTTACCACTGATCTGAGCTGCCACGGATTTGGAGCTCACTTTTAAGAGAAGGGTGCTTTGTGTATCACCTTGTGGAGGCTAGACCCACCATCGGGGCCTCGCAAGACTTCTGGGATGCCCTGTTTCAAAATGTTCCTGCTGTATGTGACAGCCACACTGCTTCCCCTGAGAGCTCTCCTGTGATCCCCTGCTTACCCCGCACCCCACAGACCTCAGCTCCTCCAACCTCTTGGAACTTTCTGTATGGAGAGAATTGCCACAAACCATTATGGCTGTAGGGCTCGTGAACCCAGCTCTTTTCCACCTCCGTCAGCTGCCTGAAGGAGTCTGCTCTCGGGGGACACAGATCTCATTTTGATGTGACAGGGATTGACTGAACACTGATACCCTTGGACGGAGTGATTTTTCTTTAGTATTTCTCAAGCATGTGAAGAGCAGTCTCTGGAACCACCACATTAAGCTCCGGACGTGGTCCAAGGTTTGCTCTAAGCCTGTTTTGATCACTTTTCTAATATAGTGATATCTTCACATTCTCACTAATTAGACTTTGTAATCCCTCTGTTCTACTCTGTTTGACCTTTATCTTAAATTAAAATTTTTCTGTGAGGTGGGAAAACAAACAAAGCCCCTTTGAGGTGCCTGCAAAGACAGAAATGTATTAAAATGAATGATAGTTTCTATGTCCGGCACTGTCATACCTACAGAGGCCCAAAGACTTTGCTTAGCCCCGACTCTCGGTCTAAGGATGTGCCCACCTGCTTGCCAGGGCGGAGGGAGACCCCCATGCATGCCCTCCAGCCAGCAGCCTGGTGTGGAGGTTTGGGGGCGATGCGGCAGTCACACGGGGGCCGATTTCACTTGTGTTGTTTTTCCTACACCCTTGAAAGGGACATAAACTGCAAACATATGTCTCCAAAGTCACGTCTGGGCCTTGTTTCCCTCCAGAATTCCTGAGACACTCTGAGTCCCGGCTTGAAATCTGAATGGATACTGAGGTTTGACCAAGTGGTGGGGTGTGAGAGGTCACCTTATGTGGTCCCTCTGTGTCACAGCCCCTAGAAGAGGTTGCCATTTCAGCATCCTCCCTGAGGAGAGATCAGAGAACCTGGAGAGGCCTCGGGGGTGGGCGTGTGTGTGGTCTGAGCAGACAGGCAACCCTGAAAGATGGGAAGGAAGCCAGGGCAGACCCGGAGCTGTGTGCCCTTCACCCAGCCAAGGTCTGTGTCTCTTGGCCCCAAGGGGAGCACCTTTCCATGTGACCCGTCACTTCCTGGGTGTCTGCACCCTCACCCCAGCTTTCCAGCTCTCCAGCCTCACACCAGCCACCTCCCAGTGGCCCTGGAGCCTGGGTTCTTTGCTGTTTTTTCAAGCTAGCACCACACCCTTGGACTGTCTGCCAAGAAGGACCATTGTTCATGAGAATTCCTTGCGAGTTCCAGCTAACCCTTAGATGCACTGTTCTGGGGTTGGGCCCTGAGCTATTCCTTGTCTTTTCTAAGCCCCCCTCTTCCTGACTTACCTTCTCCGCAACGTGGCATCTCATCAAGCCTCCTTTTGTTGTCCGAAAAGCTTTAAGAGGCAGGCAGGGGTGTGGAGGTGAAGCCCTCCAGGGAAACCTAGAGTGGCTGCTTGACCTGGGCTCCACAGCAGCTCTGCAGTCAGGCAGAGAAGGGTGTCAGGTAGTTTCAGGGGACGGGTCGGTGCGGAACACCACGGAATGAGTGGCAGGGGGGGTGGTGTGGGAACAAGAGGAAGGTTAGGAGTGAAAACCAATCTTTCCCCCTCCCAGAATTGAGCTGATTAACCTGTAGAAATGGAGGCCCTGCCAAGCCCAACTTCCCTGTTTCCAGAAACCTTGACACAGAGGCCCCGTTTCTGGCAGAAGCCCGTCCTCATCAGAGGAACCAGCAAAGCAGCTGCTGTGATTTTCTTTTTCCTCTCATTTCTGGCAATCCCGAGTGGGACTGTTTACTTTTTTCTTCCCCTTTCCTTCCCCACCCTCCCATAGCAGGGAGTTGGTTCTGGTTAATGTTGAAGATCATAACATGATTACCCCAAAGTCTCATGAAATTAAATCACTTTTCTTCAAAGAGAAAGGGGTGGGGGGACCGTCTGGCTGGTAGGCCAGCGAGGGACGAGCGGATATTGAAAGCAGGCTGGCAGCGGCGCTTTGCTCGGGAGGCCGGGCGAGGAGGAGGCTGCAGTGGCCGTGCACAGGGCCCGGCTCTGCAAACAGTGGCCTGGAGGGGCCAGCTCTCCCACCTGGGTCCCCGGCACCTGCCTCCCGAGTGCAGGGAACGGGGGCGGGAGAGGCCGAAGGAGCCTGCGGGCTGGTTTGGAGAGCTGAACCCAAGAGTGAGTCATCTGGGAAGAAATTGAACTCTTAAAGCAAGTCCCCATGAGGCTTCTCCATCACCTCCTGCCCTGGGAGTTCATTAGATCAGGGCACGGATTTGAGGGCAGCTTTCCCACCGGGATAGCCTGGGATGGAAATCTCAGTCTTCTCAAGGAAGGTGCTGATGTCCCCTTGGTGTTAGGCTGGGGGCACGTATGTGTCTTTCCTTGGGTTAGATTTTCACAGACTCGTGACACTTTAGGGGTGGAGAGGATGCTCCAGATTATCCAGCATCTGACCTCGCACTCACTGCAGGAATCCCCTTTGCATTTAACCCCAACGAGGAACGCTCAGGCTTTTCTTCATCCCCTCCAGTGGTGTGTGTGTGCCCTCTTCCGAGGCCAGTTCTTGGAGAGAGATTCTGGGAATTGCACCTGTTGGTTCGGGTGTGCCTTCCGGGAACATGGGGCGCAGTGGTCCAGGGTGATCAGGGACTGACACCAAGTAGGTGCTTGGCAAGTCGGTGCTTGCCGTGAACGTGGCCGTGGCCTTGTCTTCTGTGTGCCAGCCTGTTGGGGTTCTCAGTTTTCCTTGGTCTAGGGGGTTCAGCTCCCTCACTCCCCACCCTGTCTGTTTTCCTAAGCTGGTTCTCCCTCATTTTTCATCGGTCTTGCAAGGGAAACAGGAAAGAGGGAAGCCATTTGGAAACAGGACCTGGAAGACTCCTGATTCATGTTGCCAGGGGCCCAGGACCCTGAGTTCTTTTTTCGGGGACAGTGACCAGCCCGAGAGGCCCAGGAATCGGTGGAAATGTTGAGTGAAGACTTCAGGAGATTGGTCTGCTGGCACCGAGAGCCAGAGAGCAACGATGAGGCACCAAGGCGAGCATCAGAGAGAAGGCAGTGGTGCCGGCTGCTCGTGGCATTGACGTTGAACCAGCACAGGAAGGAAGGAGGCTGGCGACGGTGGTGCCATGTAAGTTCAGCAGTTGCATTTTTCAGAAGGAATAGGGATGGGCCTCGGCCAGCTCACTCCGGTTGGAGCTTGGGGCTGTGACTCATTCCCATCAAGGGTCACCGAGTGTCTCTCTGCGCGCGGCCTTGGGCTGAACCCCTCACCTGGCCGGCCTTCTCAAAAATGTGTCATTCTTTACGAGGCCGAGCCGTGGAGCTGGTGAGTGGGTGTGCACATCAGTGGAAATTCATCTCCAGTGCTGGAAAAACAACTCCAAGTTCATGACTCGTTGGCCTGAGAGGTGTGACTGTTAAGGAGGGAGCCGACTGTTTTGTTTTGCACCAAACAGACCTGAGCTGATAGGTCCAGAGGAGTGTCCTGTCCACTGGAGTGGTCCCCCCAGGAGGAGTCACACTTCTTCCACTGGCCCGGAGAGCCGTTGACTGGCCCTGTGGGGCAAAGCCAGTTTCGCACCTTTATAGTCACAGTTAGTTCTTATCCAACGGCAACATCACCCAAGCTTGGTCCCTGAGCCCATTCACTAGATTGGACACCCAGAGCTCGAGGCTGGACGTGAAAATGCTGTCCAGGTCCCGGGCTGAAGCTGCTGCCACCGGGGATACTCAGAAGCCCCGAGGGCAGCTCCCTAAAACAAGTGTTGGAATAAATGAGCAGGCCCCACTCTGTCTCCCCCAGCCTCCAAGGGTCTTACTCAAAGGAATGTGTGATTGTAGAATCTTCCGGCTTGTTAAAAAGGCCTCACCGTGTTGTGGTCGGGCCCAGTTGGCTTGTGTACCAAGAATCGCATTGAGGGGCAGTGTAGCACAGTGATTAAGGATGTGGACTCTGGAGCTGGACGGCCTGAGTTCACATCCCAGCCCCATCATTTAACGATGGTCATGACCTTGGGCAAGTTTTCTCCTCTCTGTGTGCCCTAGTGTTTCCATCATATAAAATGAGGCTCTGTAGGAGGCCTATCTGGTTGGTATTAGGATGAGTTGGCCTTGGTAGGTGACTCAGAGTTCTCAGGTTGAAGTTAGGGAGACCCCATGGGCTGGGCCATCCCTCAACCCCAGAGTAGCCCTCAAGGTGATGCCAGCAAATCCTGGGGCCCCTGGAGGTATTTTAGAAACTGCTGGTCAAAGAGATGAAATGATTCCCAGGGTCACTCAGCTGGCCTCACTCACGGGAGCTGATGGGGGCGCCTGACACTGTGGATGATGCCTGACCCCACTGTGTGCTTTTTTTTTGCGGTACGCGGGCCTCTCACTGTTGCGGCCCCTCCCGTTGCGGAGCACAGGCTCCGGGCGCGCAGGCTCAGCGGCCATGGCTCACGGGCCCAGCCGCTCCGCGGCATGTGGGATCTTCCCGGACCGGGGCACGAACCCGCGTCCCCTGCATCGGCAGGCGGACTCTCAACCCCTGCGCCACCAGGGAAGCCCCCCACTGTGTGCTTTGATTCTCGTGAGGGCCACATCGTCCATGAATGAAAGGGGTCCTTCATATCAAAGCGGAATGGAGTCAGCCCCGGTGAGCAGCCTGCAGAGTCCCCTGTCCACCCCACCTCACATGCACATGCACCGGCCTCAGCTGGGAATTCCTTCCAGGCGTAGTGATGGGAGTGCTCAGACCCATCCCCTTTACTTTAGACTAGTTCACAGTTACTCATCCTTCAGCGCATCTAACAAATAGAGTCCAAAGTGAATACACAACACTGTGTGTTTTGTGCTATTATTGGTGATTCAAGTGATTTTTTCAGGGTATTTTGACAATCAGTTATTTTCATCTCCTGTGTGACTTTATCAGCCACCATCCAGGGCAGGGCTTCCCTAAGCTAGGGCTCAGGTGTCATGGCTTCACACTGTCAGAGGTGCTTTCTTGCTGGGGAATGAGGCTCGCCTGCATTTGTTCTAGGAGATCCGGTGTGGACCCATCATATTTTCCCGAACGGTGGTGATTTCAAGTACCCAAGTCAGAGTTTTGTGTCCCAGGTGTGGGTCTCAGCGTTTTGCTCACATTGCATAGCACTCGGGTGGGGGGCAGGCGGCATTTTTGAAGCTGAAACTCTGGCCACACTGCTGCTTCTCCCCCTCTTTCCTGGAAATGCTCCTTGCTCTGTCTGTTCTGCAGTAGGCAATGATCAGACAGTTGGGTGAACAGAGGATCGGCGGTGTTATCATTTTCTTTCCTGTTTTGGGCATCTTGGAATTAACAAAGGGAGAGACAAGAGGAAAGAACTGATAACAGCTGGAGATAAATTGTCTCCGAAATGTGGGCAACCAGCCCCAACTCTTGAGTTGGAAATGGAAAAAAAAAAAAAAAAAAAGAACAGAAGTGGAAGAAATGGTGTAGATTTTGGCCAGGAAGGGGCACAAGGTTTGGGCTCCATGCTGTGTGAGGAGCAGGCCCAGGAGAACATAAGTTCAGATGCATTCGTGGTGACGGGGAGGGCATCCAGAGGCAACAGGGTACTGGAGGTGGAGCACTGGGCTGGGAGTCAGAAGACTTGGTTTCTGACTCAGGCCATACCACCAGCTCATGTTAGCACGTTGAGCAGGTCACTTCACCCTTCTGAGCCTCAGGGGCCTCACCTGTGAGATGGAGATAAGAACCCCCAGCTCCTTCATGAGGGAGAAGACGAAGATGACGCACTTTATTTTTAAGGTGTTATGTGAATACTAGTAATAATAATGACAGTGTATCTGGTAGAAACGAAGTGGGGAAAGGCTGGACAGATGAGCTTTAACGGCCAGTAAAATATCCAGGAAGATTGGGAAGATGGCGGAGGGGTCATTGGAGGAAATCTAAAGGCAGAAGAAATGATGTATGAACCACCCATTTCTCTGGTCTTAGACAAGTCATCCAAACCCTCCCCCATACAGGAGAGCGGGGGTGGCAGGGCTGCGGCAGCCCCGCCATGGGCTGTAGGTGGTTAGTATTTGTGGAGGCTTTTGGGGCCCTGGGCTTCGTGTGAGGAGTGTGGAAGTCATCCCAAGGAAGATGTTTTCCATAACAGGTTTTATTATCATTACTCAACTCGGCATGCCCATCCCCAGACAGTGGTTAGGCTCTCTTTGTCAACACTCAGTATTCTGTTTGTACTTTTGCCCTTCCCTCCCTCCCTCCCTTCCTGTTTCCCTGTGAACCCTTTCTTGGGGGTACATAGAAACTGACTTAGGAGGTCTGGGGTACATCCAGCTGGAAAGAAATTGCACATCTAGGGATGCTTCTGGTGGCTTCTGTGGTCTTAATGGCTCCCCAGCGTTCCCACTGCCACACACCAGCCTCAGGCCCTGGGAGAGGAGACCCGCCACCCAAAGCAGGGCCTGAAATGGCAAAGCAGCTCGTGAAATCCTTTGTGCTGCTGGAAGTGAGGTCCTGATGGAAGGGCCTCCCCTGCAGGCCCCCACCGCCTTGCTGGGGCTGCTCACTCCTGCTGGAGGATGGTGGGGTCAGCAGGGGCCCGGGGGTGAGCCAAGGGCGACTGGGCGCCCCCGCCTCCTCCTCCCCCTCCCCACCCCGGCCGCCTCTTCAGTGTCTGAGACGCTTCTCCTCGAGCTCTGGTCCTGTTCCAAGGCCTCCGAAGAGTGCCCCGCATAGTGAGGCTGGCTGGGGAGCGTGGCTTCTCCCACCGTGTTCATGGCTGCAGGGTAAGCAGTGTTTCTTTTTCCATGAACACCATCCCCTTCCCCTCACACCTTCTAGCTGCTTCTGGGCGGTGAAGGAGTGGTTCCCCCAGGCAGCCGTGACCCCTGGATCTAACTGAGGAATCCAGTGACCTTGATGACTAAACCAGGTGGCCCTGCTTGACCTCTCCGACCCCTTTGAAACTCCCCACCCTTGGCCTCATGACCACGGTCTCTCCCCACACCCCTGCTCAGGCCTGTCTCTCTCCCTCCTTGTCGCCCTCGTTCCTTAACCCCTGGGTGTGTCCTGAGGTCAGTCCTGCTTCCCACCTAGCCCTCCATACTTCTTATTGCAAAGACTCCATTTATCCTTAGAGCTGAGACAGAAATGGTTCCAAATTATCCATCCATGTTCTGGCCTCTCTTGAAACATAAGAAATTGCTATCTTGAACTTAGAACATTTGAGATCTCATCCATAAACCAAAACGTACTTCCTCTGTGGTCTTCTCCATTTTTGCCAACGAGAGTCACCCAGGAGCCCCATCTTGGTCTTCGACCCCTCAAGCAATCCCCTGATCCTGTTGATTATCTCTTTGTAATGTCCCATCTGCACCTGTTCCTTTCCCCTCACACTGCCATCACCCAAGCTCTGTTTACCGGACATGTGACTACCCCTCCCCCAGCTAGTCTCTTTACCTGCCCCCCCCCGGCATCCCACCCCCTGCATCCCACCAAATCCCCCGGGCCCCACATCCACACTCACGGTCATAAAGCACCTCCTTCCATCATGAGACATCAACGAGGAAGCAGACGTGCTGGCACAGAGTTCTAGGGCTCAGCCTGCCTTTCTCAACGTTTTTACTCCTTTGAGGAGAAGATGGATGTCAGGCTGGTAAAGTTATGAATGGCAGGAAGCCGGGGTGTTGGGGGTGGGATGGCCATAGGGGAAGTCCTTTAATGTCCCACAGTGGAAGGCAGGAGTTGGCTGGATAATCAAGTAAGTCAGATAAACTTTTAAATATTTGATTTTAACTTCAGACCTGTAAATGTACGTCCATTTGCCAAGCTTTTGATGCGAGGCCAAGACGTTTTCTTTGAGGGTGCGTCTGCTGGTCCTGCGTTCTTTCTGGCGTGGACGTTGCCCGTGGTACCTCGTCTCCAGTTTCATTAAAGTGAAGGCATGCCTCAGAGAAGCTTGTGCAGTTATCTGAGTTAAGCATCTCCTGTTTTTTTATAACTGCTCCTCGGTCTTTTCCAAATATCTCCTCCACAGCTCAGTTGACAGCACTTCTCTTGTAAATGTAGCGGCTTACTTTTGGTGAGTCTTTCCAGTTGAGCTGTTCTCAGCCCTTCTCATGCTGTTTTCAGTGGGCGGGGAACCTGCACATCTGGCCGGTGAGAACCAGGCCACC
Organism: Mesoplodon mirus; assembly: GCF_964341445.2. Classification (NCBI taxonomy): domain Eukaryota; kingdom Metazoa; phylum Chordata; class Mammalia; order Artiodactyla; family Ziphiidae; genus Mesoplodon; species Mesoplodon mirus. The sequence goes on along the minus strand of NC_138994.1, from coordinate 45,597,430 downwards.
GTGAGCGGCACTCACCTTGCCTTGGACGCTGGTTGGAGGCTACGCTGGCGAGTGCACTGAGTCGAGATGGGTCATGAGAGGTTTTCTGTTTTCTGTTTGGATGACAACCAACTGAGACAACCTGCTCAGATGGAACATCTGGGGGATAAATCTGAAGTCTTTGCCATGGGTCTAAAAAATTCTTTGCCATAGGTCTAAAAAATGAATGGCATCATTACATTGTGAGGGATACTTATGTTATCAGGGAGACTTAAGTATTTTAGTTGAAGGAAAGGTTGATGTGAGTCACCCATGGGATGTGGCTGCCCAAGGAAGCTAATGTAATCTTCGATCACTGACCGTCTCCCCAGTACCTGTTCATCCCTCTTCCTCTCTGTACAGCCATGCAGCCCTGGGGAGATTGTCCATGATTTGTCTAATCCAATCTGGGTGACTCCATCCTTCTTGGTACATAATCCATCAACACAAAAAATTGCCCTGCCTGTAGGAATTGGTTCAGGAATGTACAGGTGATCTGGTTTGGTCTAATGAAGCATGAGAGGACATTGGCTGGAGGCATTTTTAAAATAGGTTACTCCTGTTTCTCTTATCCTCTTCTGGAGGAGATTCTGGAAGCTGGCCCTCTCTCTTACCTTGGATGGTGTGATGTGTGGTTGTGAAGCCCGGAGCTGCTGCATCTTTTTTGTCACCATGAGGGAAACCCACCCAAGGATGATACTGATACCACAAAGGCCAAGAGAACAGATAGAGGAAAATAGTCCCTGATGACATCCCTGAATGAAACCAGCTCTACCTCCTGACCATTCAGTCACCCAAACCCATAACATTCTCTTAAGCCATTTTGAGTTTAGTTGAGTTGGCACATGGAGAATCTCAGTTGCCATGGAGATGAGAGCCCTTGCTTCCTACAGGGGTGACACATATGTGTGGAATATTGCATTGGCTTCTGGGCCTTGGTCTTTTAGAGGCATATTGAGGAACTGCGTGCAGAGTGGCTCATAAAGAGCTTCTAGGCTGGGGAAGGGATATGGAATCCAGGTTTAAAAAGCATATACAATGGGGGTGACAATCCACTTTTATGTGTAGATTCCTAATAGCACTTCTTTAAATGGAAAGCTCACCACATACATTTTTTGAAAGGATAAGGTTTTGTAGCAACGCAGAATTGTTAGCTTTTCGGGAGAACATGTGCTGCATGAGACAAGATGTACTTGTAGCCTCCAGGAACATGCCGGGAATAGCAAGAGAACGTTTTCACAAAGGCATGGGATGATTTGAATGAAAAGAAGCTGTCTCGTCTAGTCATTTTGTGGGAGGGAAGCCCAAAGCCCAAACTGTCATCATTCTAGTGTAGAAACAGCCACCAGAGTGTTGCTTTCACAAGACGCTGTCAGCGTGTGGCCCTTGAGGGAGCGGGGAGTGACTTGTTCTGGACATCTCCATCTGGGGGGTAGCATCCCTGGACCACTGGCTCTTCTTTTCTGCCACGCTACAGAGCATTGGTGGGAGGAGACCTCTAAACGTCCTACAGCTCATTCCTCAGGCTTCCTGTGGGCTTCTGTGGCTTTGGTCTTGTTCTCTGCACTTTGATGCTTCCTTTAGAGCAGCGTGGCTGCTTGTATCAGGGTGCTGTGGAGACACACGAGAGGGATGAGCTATGTGACCTGGAGAGGGACCTCCTGTTTAGCTGAGAGCTTGGTTTCCGTAGCACAGGGAGCTCAGCACACACTGATGCAAGCAGAGCGGATGTTTATTTCTCTTTCACTTAATTGCTTGGAGGTAGGGGGTGAGCCAGGTTGAGCAGGCAGTTCTGCTCCATGGCGTCATCCAGGACAGGACCCAGCCTTCTGTCTTGCTGCTCCACCTTCCTGTGGGGTGTTGCCCTCACCTTCATGGTGGGAACCAGTCCCCCAGCACCCTGTCTACGTACCATTTCCACTCAACTCCCAGCTCGTCAAACTCTGTCAGATGGCCACACATAGCTGCAAGGTATTCTGAGAAGCAGGGTCTCTAGCTGGGTGGCCATGTGCCTCCATGACAAAAAAGAAGGGGCACAATGGGTACTGAGGGCAGTTGGCTTCTCTGCTACAGAGCCCCAGTTCCTGCATCCACAGGGTCCACAGGAGCACCCACAGTCCCTCCAGCCCTTGCCTCAACCCCTCTGAGCCTCAGTACCTTCATCTGTGAAATGGGAATAACAAAAAAGTGCCGACCTCAATGACACATGGGAAAGGACTTTGCCCAGTGCCCACGCATAGTTGGGTACTCAGAAGGGAGCTGCCATTACGGCTGTTTTTATTCAGCCAATCAACAAATAGGTTTGGAGTGCCTACTATCTGTTCCAGGTTCTAGATATTCATCAGTCAACAAACCTGACAGAAGCCCAGTCCTTGGGAGCTCACATTCTAGTGGGGTGATAGTGGTGTCCAGTCGGGGAGAATTGTCAGCTCTTCTAACCATTCTCCTTCCTGGCTCTCGCTGTTACCAAACACGGTGTATCCAAGTCAGGGCTCCTTGTAAGAGTCTTCCAGGTGGTTTTTGGCAGTTAGTAATAGAGCCCACGTGAGATGCATTTCTGCTGATACTTTATTAAAGCCATTTCATAAAAACCGGGTAGCACCTCATTTGTATTCATTTAAAAAAATCACTATTTTCCTCATTCTTTTTATGAGGGCTCTTTTTATTTTTTAATGGTAGCAAGAGAAAGTAGGTGTAAGGAGATGAATTATCATGGTATTTCCATAAATACAAACAAACAAACATTAAAATCATTCAGTTACTATTTCTTAAGCATCTGTCTCATGCATTAGCCTCTGTGCCAAGTGATGGGAATACAGTGGAGACCACCACATGGGGCCTGCCCTCATGGGAGTCACACTCTAGAGGGGCATGCATGCCAGCAGTTACAGTAGAGGGTGATAAGTGTCACGGGAGGGCTTAGAACAGGCACTGGGGAAGTAGGAAGAGGAGGCACCTGGGCCAGTTGTGAGGCAGGATCAGGGAAGGCTTCCAGGAGGAAGTGAAAGCATCATGAAACAAATCATCACCATCACCATCTTCATTATCACCATCGTTGTCATCACCATCATCACACTCACTGTCAACATCACCACTATCACTACCATCATCACTGTCCTCCTCATCACCATCACCATCGTCACACTGCCCGTCATCATCACCATCATCACTGTTCTCATCATCACCATCACCATCATCACTGTCTTCCTCATCATCACCATCACCATCATCATCACTGTTCTTATCATCACCATCATCACACTCCCCATCATCATCACCATCACCATCATCACCGTCTCACCCTCCCCACCATCATCATCATCATCACTGTCCTGTTCATCATCACCATCACCACCACCATCATCATCATCACCATCATCACCATCATCATCACTGTCCTCATCATCACCATCACCACCACCATCATCTTCATCACTGTCCTCATCATCACCATCACCACCACCATCATCATCATCACTGTCCTCTTCATCATCACCTTCACCATCATCATCACCATCATCATCATCACTGTCCTCATCATCACCATCACCATCACCATCACCATCATCACTGTCCTCCTCATCACCATCATCACACTCCCCATCACACTCACCATCACCATGGCAGCTAGCATTCATTGAGCATCTTCTGCATGCCTGGCACTGTGCTCTTTGCAGGCATTGTCTCATTTCATGTTCACTGTCACCCTAAGAAGTTATTATTCTTACTTCAGAGATGGGGATAATGAGACCCATACAGGTTAAGCAGCTTGACCAAGGTCACACAGTGAGTTTGTCAGTGTCAGACTCAGCGTTCAATCCCAGGCTGTCTGCCTCAGGGTCTTATTTGACCCTCTACGCTCAGAGGACGAGCGGGAGTTGGCCAGGTGGGATGGGGTCAGGAGCATTGCAGGGAGAGGGAGTCACAGGCACAGGGTGCGGAGATGACAGAGAGCTGGGGGCAGTGAGGACTCACAGAGGCTCTGTGTGGCTGGATGAGAGATGGGGCTGCACGGAAGGGCAGGGTCCAATCCGCAAGCCCTTCTTGGCCGTGTCTGGCATCTGGATTTTATCTGATGACAGCAGGCGGAAGGTACTGAAGAGTTTTAAATGAGAGGGCGTCATGACTGGCTTTGTGCTGTGGAAGGACCACCCTGGTCGCCAAGTGAACAGTGGAGCCGAGGATGGGGGGACCAGGGCAGGGAGATGGCAGTCGGGGGAGCGTCTGAAGTTGTCTACCTGCCACATGCCAGAGTCCTGGGGCTGAAAGAGGGGGCACGCCTCTGAGTAGGCAGTCGTCCTCAGAGTCCGTCCAGGTGTCCTCCCCCATGCTGGGGAGTCCCGGTCGCCATTCTCCTCTCAGGGCAGCGGCCCCTCCCTTTGTATGGGGCTCTGGGCCTGTGCCCTGTGTGCCCAGTAAGCTTTCCAATGAATTCACCATCTGATGAAGAAAGCCATAGCTCTGCCTTTTATGTAACTTCCTTCGTGAAGGCTGAGGAAAGGGTCCACATTGAGCCAGACTCGTGCTTCCTATAGAGTTGACCGTTTTGAGGATGGTGCCCTCGTAGAACACGGGATAGAAGGATTTAGATCCGGGTACTTCCCTGCTACTCCTGTGCTGTGGTCATGTGACCCTTGAACCTGGTCCTGGGTCCAGGGAGAGGGCAGCACGTCTGAGCCCCTCCTCTGAAGGCTGAGGGTCTGGCCTGGGAGGAGCCAGCAGAGTCCCCGGGGTCCCAGGTAATAATGACGGCTCCTTGGACATCCTGCCCCAGGGAGCTTACCCTCTACCCAGGAGCAGATGTAGCAACCCCCCCACTGCACCAGGAGGCTGCACGAAGCCACTTTGTCCCTTGCTGTCTGCCACTGTCCCCTCTACCCCTGCGGTTGCAGCACGGCTTTGGCTGACGCTGCAGGAGCATGGAAGCTGCTGTGTCCAGAGCTGAGGGCTGCACAGCCTCGCTGGATGAGTGAGCAGAACCCCAGCTCCGTCAGGCTGGCGTTGGTGGTGAACAGGCAGCCCCAGTGGGAGGCAGGGGGAAGGGGACAGCTGAAGGCCGTGCCGAGGGGGTCCCGCAGGCCCCAGGTGGGTGTCCATCTGCAGGCCGGCCTCAAGAACCACCTGTTCTACGACTTGAAATTTCCTGGCGTCCTGCTCTTGAAGATTTGGAGGGGTCTCTAGTAAGTTGGGGTCAGGAGTTCTGGGTCCCAGGCCAGGCTATATCCTGGCTCACTGGGTAATACTGGACCAACCCTTCCGCTCTCTGGGCCTCAGCTGCCTTTTTGAGAAACAAAGGGTTGGCTGTAGAAGTCCTCTGAGGCTCTCTGGAGCTCCTGGCACTCCAGTGACCATCCTAGGTAGGTGCCCCCAGACAGATGGATGGACAGGCTTCTGCTCGGACCCCTTCACCACTCTCAGGGTGAGGGGGTGATGCACATTTGAGGACTGAGACCTCAGGGCGGGCCCACAAGCCTGGACCACGTTCAAACGTCGCAGATGGAGGCTTTTTCTGCTTCAGTTACCCTCTTTGCAGGTTTTGGGTTTTCAGGCCGGCTGGCAGCTTGGCTGAGCCATGGTGACTGTTTCTCAGCTGGCTGGGAGCAGAGTGGAGGACCTCAGGGTTGCAAATCTGCTCTTGTCCTCCCAAGAGTTTGAACGATTTCAAATCCAGAGAAACGACCTCTCTCCGGGTTCCGTGTGGCCAACCATCATGAAACCCTCTCTCGCACCTGTTCACCCTGCAAAGCGGGATGTGTCTGAATTATTTTAAACGGTTGGGTTTACTGATTAATTTCTCTGCAGCCCCATGCCTGGATCTTGGGTGGCCGCCACCGGAAAGGTGGTGACAGATGTGGAGTTGGGGCCCCCAGCCCGGGGGACAGGCTCTCCTCCGTTGTGGAGGACCGAGAAAACCAGGCACGAGAAGTCCGATTTGTGCTCCAATTCTCTATAATTGAATTAATGCACATAGTTGGGTTACTTTCCAGTTTTATGCCTTGATAAACACATTGCAGCAGCCAGTTCTGATGATGATCCTTCCTTGTCGAGAACACACACTGGAATGAAATTTTTGCCGACGTCTTTCTCAGATGCTCCTCCTTCCATGTCCCTGGTGGGTTGCTCACTGCTGGTTGACCCTGAGTGTTAATCGCCCCCTCTGGGAAGCCCTGTTGTGTCACCCCCCTGCCTCAGCCACGCTGGGACCCTCTCCCTCCGCTCACCCTAAACGCCACAGCGCCGGAGAGGGGGCCTCTTTTCACAGCTACAAGCCGCTTGCCTGTGATCATCTTGTTCCAGTTGGGGGTTTCATCTCTTATCTATCTATCTATCTATCTATCTATCTATCTATCATTATTATTTTTTTTTTGCGATATGCGGGCCTCTCACTGTTGTGGCCTCTCCCGTTGTGGAGCACAGGCTCCAGATGCACAGGCTCAGCGGCCATGGCTCACGGGCCCAGCCGCTCCGCGGCATGTGGGATCCTCCCGGACTGGGAAACGAACCCGCGTCCCCTGCATCGGCAGGGGGACTCTCAACCACTGCGCCACCAGGGAAGCCCTCATCTCCCTTTTAGAACCTGGCTCCCCCCAACCAGCCTCCTGCCATTTCCGGCAAGCACTTGTTAGAGTGACCAAACAGATTTTTTGTAACACTAACAAAGCTATCTGGATACAGGCACTAGTTACTAAGCAAAAACGAACACTGCTCCCTTCTGTGCTGAGAAATCCTGCAGCCCACGTGCCCACCCATCCTTTTGAGGCCCAGTGGGGAGGTGGGCATTTGAGGACACGGTGGGGACCTGCCCAGGCCACAGGATGGGCCAGGGTCGTGAGCAGAGGGTGGTGGTAACACCTGCCTCCTTCCAATGTCAGGCGCTGATTCATCTCATAGGAACCGGGGGCCGCTGCCCTAGGCTGACTTGATTTCTCTCCCTTTCCCAAGCAGGGAAGGACTCGGTCGGGGTCACTGAGCAAGGAAGTCACTTAATGTCTCTGGCCGTTGATGAGCCGGAGGATGGGCCTATCGGTGCTGGTTTAGGAAGGCGGATGGTGTGCGAGGCCCGCTGCTCTGGGAGCTCACTGGGGCTGGCTTCTTGCTGCCTGCCTTCTCCGGCCATCGGCCATTTCTGCCCGGGGACAGAAACCAGGCCAAGTGCCTGGGGAACATTTAGCTTTTTGTTGTGAGGAGGAAAGAATTAGAAAGTCAGATGCTCCTATGCATGGGAGCCAAGAGAAGGGGGCAGGGAGGCTGGTGGGCCTGGCGGAGGCTCAGCCACACCGGGGGCGGGGGAAGGGGTGCTGGCCCATCTGGGGGGTGGTGCCCATCCTGAGGCTGCTGCAGGGAGGGGGGTGGGGGTCCCTGCTCTCCAGTGGGACCTCAGCCCCAGTCCAGTGGGGCGGGGCTGACCAAAGGGAAATGGGTTGAAAAAATGCCAGCTCGAGCAGGGCACTTGATGCCAGGCGGAGGAGTCATCGGTGCCAAATTAAAGGTCTCTGGAGTGTTGGTTATGTCTCACTTTCTATAATAACACCTCCTTTATTTGGCATTATCAGAGCGTGAGCTATTCTTCCTCAGCGACTTTTCTAAAGCACGGAAGCGCCTCCCCCAAACTTTAAAAATTGAGCTATTTTGTGTGTCAAGTTTTTAAAAAAAAAAACTGTGCTAAATTACCCATCACATAAAAGTTACCATCCTAACCGTTTGTTTTTGTATTTTTTAATAAATTTATTTATTTATTTTTGGCTGCATTGGGTCTTCGTTGCTGCGCACTGGCTTTCTCTGGTTGCAGCGAGCGGGGGCTACTCTTCGTTGCGGTGCGCGGGCTTCTCATGGCGGTGGCTTCTCTTGTTGCAGAGCACGGGCTCTAGGTGCACAGGCTTCAGTAGTTGTGGCACGCAGGCTCTAGAGCGCAGGCTCAGTAGTTGTGGCACACGGGCTTAGTTGCTCCACGGCATGTGGGATCTTCCCGGACCAGGGCTCAAACCCGTGTCCCCTGCATCGGCAGGCGGATTCTTAACCACTGCACCACCAGGGAAGCCCACCATCCTAACCCGTGTTTAAGTGTACTTTCAGTAGTGTTACATGCATTCACATTGCTGAGCAACCATCACCACCATCCCTCTCCAGAAGTTTTGTCACCTTCCCAAATAGAAACTCTGTCTCCATTAAACAATAACTCTCCATTCCCCTCCCCCAGCCCCTGGCAACCGCCAACTCTCCTTTCTGTCCCTATGAATTTGACCACTCCAGTATGTCATAAGAATGTATGAATGGAATCATACTGTATTTGTCCTTTTGTGACTGGCTTATTTCACTCAGCATAATGTCCTCCAGGTTCATCCATGTTGTAGGAGGTGTCAGAATCTCCTTCCTTTTTAAGGCTGAATAATATCCTCTTGTACGTTCATACCACATTTTATTTATCCATCCATCCGTCGATGGACACTTGGGTTGCTTCCACCTTTTTGGCTACTGGGAATAGGGCTGCTGTGAATATGAGTGTACTCAAGCTTTCTTTTACAAATTAAAAAAAAAAAAAACTTAAAAAAATCTTTTTTCTTCTTTCAGAAATACATTCATTTAAAACTTTAAAAAAATGTAGACAAGTTAAAAGAAAAAATCACTCATAATTTCATAATCCAGGGAAACTTTTGGTGTACATCTGTGTACATTTTATTTTTATTATTATTATTATTTTTGTGGTACGCGGGCCTCTCACTGTTGTGGCCTCTCCCGTTGCGGAGCACAGACTCCGGACACGCAGGCTCAGCGGCCATGGCTCACGGGCCCAGCCGCTCCGCGGCATGTGGGATCTTCCCGGACCTGGGCATGAACCCGCGTCCCCTGCATCGGCAGGTGGACTCTCAACCACCGCGCCACGAGGGAAGCCCTGTGTACATTTTAGTATATGTACTTCTGTTTCACGTATTAATATATATATACATTCAATTTCTAAAAACAGGATTTTATATTCAAACATAAGCTATTTCGTAACTTGCTTTTTTAAACTTACTGCTATCTTGATTCTGGCTGCAACATAATTTTCACAATTGCTGAGCATTTTAGTACATGAATGTGCCACAAATTCCAACCAGTTTCCTGCTACTTTTCCAGTTTTTCCCTGTTACCAGCAGCCTGCGACATGCATCCTTGGAGCCAAACCTCTGCACACGTGTTTTTTTTTCCCCTTAATAAATAAATAAATATTTATTTATTTATTTTTGGCTGCATTGGGTCTTCGTTGCTGCACGTGGGGTTTCTCTAGCTTCAATAGTTGTGGCACGCGGGTTCAGTAGTTGTGGCTCATGGGCTCTAGAGTGCACGCTCAGTAGTTGTGGCTCTTGGGCTCTAGAGCGCAGGCTCAGTAGCTGTGGTGCACGGGCTTAGTTGCTCCACGGCATGTGGGATCTTCCCAGACCAGGATTTGAACCCGTGTCCCCTGAACTGGCAGGTGGATTCTTAACCAGTGAGCTGCCAGGGAAGTCCCTGAACACGTGTTTAATTCTTTCTTTGGAGTAGATTCTTAAAACCACAGTTGGTGGGTTAGAGGGTGTGCATGTTTCTTCAATCTTTTGAGTCATGTACGTGTATTGGCAAATTGCTTGTCAGATGAGTTTTGCTTATCTATATTTTCATCAGCAGCACTGAAGAGCGTTTCCCCATACCCTCACTGACACTGAGTATTGTCCTTTAAAAATATCTTTGTCAATTTGAATGGTGAAAAACAGCATCTTGGTTTAAGAAGCATGCATTTCTTTGAACATTTTTTATTTATATATCTGTTAGCCAGTTGCATTTCTTCCCTGGGGAATTGCTTACTCATGGCCTTTGTGTATTTTTTCCATGGGGGGGATTAATATTTTCTTATTAATTTGTAAGAATCTTCGTATATCAAAGATGTAAATTGTTCGTTATATCAATTGCAAACAGTTTTACCCCAGTTTGCCATTTGGCTCTAAGTTTTGCTTTTAGTGCTCGTTGATACTAAGAAAAAGCTTTTTACTTTCATATAGAGACATGTCTAAGTGTTTTCTTTTTTCTTTTTTTTTTTTTTGCGGTACGCAGGCCCCTCACCATTGTGGCCTCTCCCGTTGCGGAGCACAGGCTCCGGACGCGCAGGGTCAGTGGCCATGGCTCACGGGCCCAGCCGCTCCGCGGCATGTGGGATCCTCCCAGACCGGGGCACGAACCTGTGTTCCCTGCATCGGCAGGTGAACTCTCAACCACTGCGCCACCAGGGAAGCCCTAAATGTTTTCTTTTTAACTTCTGTCTTTGGTGTCATTCTTAGCAACGTACAGTGTTACAGATGCTCATCTACATTTTAGTTTATTCTAGCACTTTCATAGCTTAATTTTTCACACTTAAATCTTGAATCCATTCCTAAAATGATCTGATGTCTAATGTAAGGTAAAGAATTCAGCCTTACATTATCTGAACATTGTCCTTTTCCTGTTGGTTCCATACACTACCTATGTCATGTGTTAATTCTCACATATTCTTGGTTCTGTTTCTGGAGTTTTTTGTCCAGTGATAGGAATCTATGTTCTTTTGCCAGTTCCACACTGTTTTAATATTTTAATTATTTTAGGGCCTGCTTCCCACAATTATAAAATTTCTTTGGCTGTGCGCTTGCATTTTATTTCCAAATGAACTTTAGAATGATTTGGTCAACTTGGAAAAAATTCCTCTGTGATTCTGATTGAAATTGCATTAAGTTTATAGATAAATGCTGAGGGAACTGGAATTTTTATAAAATTGGATCTTCTCACCTGGAAGTTCAGTTTGTCCGTCAGCAGTTCGCATGGTTTTCTCATGTAGGTCCCTGCACATTTCTTAAGTGTATTCTTGGGTATTTTGAATTGTTTGCAGGAAAGGTGAATGGTATCATTTTCCAGTTATTTTCTAATTGTTTGCTGTTGGTGTATATAAAATAAATTGATTTTCATATGTTTATATAGTAATTGGTCTGTTCACTGAACAGAGAGTCTCTCTTCCTGCTTTTTACAGGTAGATCATCATAGCACCTTCATAGCATCTTTTGTCTCTTTCTTTCCAGCATTTCTGCTATTCAGTCTCTTTTCTTGTCTTGTTGCATTGGCTACACTATCCAAAACAACTTTAAATAGTAAGGATGGTAGCAGGCATCCTTGTCTTTATTCTGACATAAATGGGAATGTCGCTAGTGTTTCAAATTTCTCTGCCTAAAGAGTGTTAAATGCAACCTAATCTTATTTTGATGTTTCAGAGGCATTGTTAGTACATAATTAAAAATCATCCTCTAATACAGTAATATCACCTGGGGTCAATGGATCTTACTTATCTGTTTGACTTGTGGGTCCCAAACTTCTACTTTTCTCTTACCTTCATTCTCTTTCTTTAGCTTTACTGACTTACTGAAACTTTCCTTGGATCTCTCCCCTTGTTCCCAAGCTGTCTGTTATCAATTATTTCTGCTGTCACTGGCTCTGCTTCCAAAAGTTATCCCTCTCCCCTTCTTTCTTTTTTTAAACCATTGTTTTGATTACAGTCATAATCCATGAGCATGGAATAACATTCCCAGCATTACAAAAGTAAAAATTCAAAAGCAAAAGTTTTAAACACTGCAATAAAAAGTGTCTCCCTCTCACACCAAATGCTTGTTTACTCCAAAAAAGGCAATGTTTTGTATCCTTACAGATATGTTTGATGCATGTACCAAGAGATATATGAATATATATCTTTGTATTTTTAATGCAAATAGCAGTACACTATTCATACAATTAAGTGCCCTTTTTCACTTAATATGTTGTGACAATATTTCCAAACCAGCACATATGGATCCCTTATTATGCCACTGAATGCAGGTGATATAATTTATTTAGATAGTCCCTGATGTACCTAGGTTTTCCCAGTCTTTTGCTATAACAAAAACAGCTACAGTGAACATCTGTATAAATATAAGCCTTTTCTCTCCTTTCCTGATTTTCTGCTCTTAATTGACTTACTCTGACCCCGTCAGGAAAGGAAATAGATGAACTATTCAACACTGAATGTAAACTGAGAATAAATAGATTCTGAATGAGGGTCTGATGAGTCTGTTGAGCAAAGTGAATAGATTTTAGTCAAGGACTTGGTATTGTTTGTTGTGACTATGAAATGGATGTTGTGCTCATATTTTAAATTGTCACCCGGCTTTGTTTACTTCTGAGTTTGCCAGTTAAATCATCCCTCCCACCCCCATCCCCAAAGATGAGGTCGATCTTGACCCAACCAGGATGTGACCTGCATCCACCATAGTTGTCATTTATTCTCAGTTCCACCAGCATTATATACGGGCAAGATGAGCCTTACCTGGCCATGCAGCATCCCCAACGATGCAGCTGGGTGCCCTGGGAGGCACCTGTGCAGTTGGAGAGTCACGAATCACAGGGCGCTGAACCTTGAGTGATGCGGGATGAAGGGGAAACTGTGGAGTATGTCTTGAAGGATGTGGGAAGAGTCATTGCAGAGTATCCCACCTGATGCAGCAGGTGCAAACAGAGAGACTCGGGTGGAGCCAGAGCATCAGGCAGGAACCTCATCTACGAAGACATGGGGTCGGAAGATGTCTTCACAGGACCTGGGCTGGAGCAGCTCGTGAGATGATGCTGGGTGTTTCTAGCCACACCTGCACACAAAGAAAATAAGCACCATCCATCACTGGGATGTGGACCAGGGAGGTTTTAGTGAGATGCTGCTGGGGATCGAGGTCGTGGGGGAGATTAGGGTTTCCAGATGGATAAGCAATTCTTCTCTCACTTTTCCCTCAGGCAGGACAACTTTCATTAACCACTCATATTCATTTCTTTCTGGTTCCAAAAGCAGTGAGTGCTAATTTGAGAAATTTAAGAAAATATAGAAAATACAAAGAAAAAAATAATCTGAAATCCTGTCCTCTAGAGAAAAAACACTGATAACATTTTGGCATACATTCTTCTGGTATTTTTTCCTATTCCTTTATACATGAATCTTTAAGCGGAACAGAATTACACATACTTTTTGTAATCTGTGCTTTTTATTTGCTTCATTGGAAGTTTTTTTCCATGTTTTTAAATATCCTGTGACTTTTCAGTAGTCTCACACAATCTCACTTTATGAGAACTATAGCATAATTTATTTAAAACCAAGTCCCTATTATTAGATACTTAGGCTGTTTCCAGTTTTTTCCTCTCTCCCTCCCTCCCTGACTCCCTTCCTCCCATCCTTCCGTCCATCCATCCTTCCTTTTCCACCTAGAAATAATCACCACTAACATTTTGATCAAAGTTCTTCAAGGGATCTTGCTGTGTGTAATTTTGCATACATTTAACTCCATGTCGTTTAGTAATCTGCTTTTGCTACTCAGCGATATGTCATAGATATCTGGTCAAAAGAAGCTCTACATCATCATTTTAATGGCTTATTGTGTGGATTGCTAGCATTCACATAAACAACCCCCTTGGTTTACCTTATGATGCAAATAATTTTTTCTAGTGTGATATTTGCCTTTGAATTATGTTTGTGGTTTTTTTTTTAATATAGAGGTTACTTTTTATATCATATCAGTACTTTGTTTCATGAGTTTTGCCTTTGTCATTCTACTACCAAGCTAAAACTTTCTGTAGCCAATCTCTACTACCCCAACCTCTTTGTTTTAGCTCATGCTGTTCCCCCTGTCCAGAGGGCCTTCCCTACCAGTTTCCAGCTGTTGAGATACCCTGCCTGTTGTTCAGAATCGATCTCAAACTCCTCTTTCTCCATGAAGCCGCCTTGATTCTCTGTAACCAGACATTTGCTCTCCATTAAATGCATGATGTCCCACCTGCATTCTGTACATACCTTACTTAGGACATTTATCATATTCTGCCTTGGGCTTCCCTGGTGGCGCAGTGGTTGAGAGTCTGCCTGCCGATGCAGGGGACACGGGTTCATGCCCCGGGCCGGGAAGATCCCACATGCTGCGGAGCGGCTAGGCCTGTGAGCCATGGCTGCTGAGCCTGCGCGTCGGAGGCCACAGCAGTGAGAGGCCCACGTACCACAAAAAAAAAAAAAAAAAAAAAAGAACAAACATTCTGCCTTATGGTATAGTTACGTTCCTGTAGACTATAATCTGTCAGAAGGCTACAACCATCTCCCACGTCTATGACCCCAGCATCATGATCTCAGTGCTTGGTGCATAGTAGGGCCTCAATAATAATTGCTAGATTGGATCAAGTTGAATTTGAGTGGACCAACAGAGAGCAGGTCTAGTTCAGGGAGTTGGCTGGAATGACTCTTAAGCAAGACCAGACATGGGTTACTTTTAGTTCCTTTACTGATTGCGGAATTCTCCATATTTGTGGTGTATGCTCCGAAGAGGAACTCATTGTCCCTAAGAATTGCACATTTATATTTGTTGGCTTTTTGCATCAGCCAGTGCCAACCCAGTGACATCTGGCACGTTTGGCAAGAGGCCTGGCCCTTGGGACACTGTTTTGAGCAAACAGTGATTGAGGAGCAGGCCGGCCGTGTCTAATCCAGCCCATGGCCCATGACAGTGACCTGGCCAGGTGAGTGGAGAACTTAGCCTTATCTTATGTAACACAGATCAAGCCTGGATTTCATCACGAGCCCTGGCTAGATGGGAGGCTTGGAGACCCAGCCATGTAAGACGTTGAGATCCCTGCTGTGTCTTCTCGTTGGGGGTTGTGACCTGTCCCTAAAACATAAGGCGAGATAGTACATATGACAGGTGCTCAGTTTCATTAGTCATCAGGGAAATGCAAATTAAAGCCACAAGGCACTCCCACTACATAGCCACCAAAATGGCCAAAATAAAAAAAGAGACTACCAAGTGTTGATAAAATACTCTGGTGGCAGGAGTATAAACTGGTCTAATCATTTTGGAAAACTGTTTGGCTTTGTCTACTAAAGCTGATATGTGTATACCCTGTGACCCAGCAATTCCACTCCTAGGTATAGAATCATCAGAAATGTGTACATATGCTCACCTAGAGACGTGCTAGAATGTACATAGCAACACTATCTGTGATAGTCCCAATCTGGACACTAGCCATAAACCCCCATCAACAATGAACTAGAAAAATCAATTGTGATATATTATATAGTGGAAGGTCATACAAGAGTGAGTGTGAATAACTCACAACTACATGCAGCAGTCATGAAAACACAATGTTGAGTAAGAGAAGTCACACACATACTATATGATTCTACTGTGTCAAGTGAAAAAACAGGGAAAGCTAATGTATGCTGTCAGGATATTGGTTACCCTGGTTGAGTGGAGGGTAGTGACTGTTGGGGGGCTTCTAAGGAGGAGGGTGGTGTTCTGGTTCTTTGTCTGGGTGCTGATTACACAGAGTTTTCAGTTTGAGAAAATTCCCGGAGTTGTATGCTTATCTGAGCAATTTTCTGACAAATACTGTATGTCAGGAACAAGTTAAAACGTAATTGACAGGGTATATACCCCCCCAAAGAATTGAAAGCAGGGACTCAAATCGATATTTGTGCCCCTATGTTCATAGCAGCGTTACTGACACCAGCCAAAAAGTAGAAGCAACCCCAGTGTCCGTTGATAGACGGATGGATAAGCAAAATGTGGTCTATATATATAATGGGATATTATTCAGTCTTAAAAAAGGAGGCAATTGTGACACATGATGCAGCTTGGAGGAACCTTGAAGACATTATGCTGAGTAAAATAAGCCAGACACAAGAGGACAAATACTGTACGGTTGCACTTATATGAGGTGCCCAGCATAGTCAAATTCATAGAGACAGAAACTAGAAGGATGGCCGCCAGGGGCTGCGGGGACAAGGGGGGTTTGGAGAGTTACTGTTTCATGGGTTTCGAGTTTCAGTTTGGGAAGGTGCAAACGTTCCGGAGAGGGATGGTTAGTGATGGTTGCACAGCATTATGAATGTATTTAATGCCACTGAACTGTGCACTCAGAGATGGTCAAGGTGGGCAATTTTATGTGGTGTGTATTTTACCGCAGTAAAAAAAAAAAAAAAAAAAAGATGCAAATAACGATTGACAGTACAAAGCTGGCTTAGCTGAGGGGCCCGTGAGAGGCCCAGGAAGGGAGCTCTGAGTGTAGAGGGGCTTGGGAAACTGCTCCCGGGGTGGGGAAGGCCTGACATGACCTTGCAGGTGGCAGTAAGGTCAGAGCCGCCGGGCAAGGAGGCTGACATATCGAAACTGTCACACTGGAGGGTGCTTGTGCCAGCCTGAGTGAAACTTCTCTCTCGCTGGCACATCTGGCCCAGTGTCAGCCCCCACGGCGCCCGGGTCTGGCCGTGTTCTGACCTCAGTGTAGCATTCCTGGTAGGTCCTGGAGACTGGGAGACCTCCGAGAAGGCGATCTGGGCCGTGGCAGGGCAGGGTTTCCCACGTGGGCTTTATTCTGTGGAGCGAGAGGTTGGAACCACAGTCCTGACGTGACAGCCAGGGCCTGCTGCCCACAGGACATTTCAGAGTCAAGTTCTTCCACCCAAGGGCTGGACCGTGCCAGGCCCAGGCCCCGGTCACAGTGAGTGCCTCCAAGTGGGACAGGGCTGTGGTGACCCATCACTGGGTCTCACTGTGGGGCAGAGGCCCTGCTGACCGTGTGGGCGGCCAGAGACCCAGCTTCTGGGTCTGAGCTGGGGGGCCCCCTGGGGGCAGAACTCCTGCTTCCTGTCTGGGCCAGAACCCTGGGGAGCTATGGGCAGGTGTTTAGTTTTGAGTGTCCGCTTTGCAATGGGAAGGCGTGGTGATAACTCATTCACCAGCAGGGACAGGGTTCTCAGAAAAGCTGCATCCCGACACCTGGATTTCTGGAGCCAGTCTGGCAGGTCAGCTCAGGCCACTCTGCCGGTCCCAGGACAGCTGCCTCTCCACGGCCTTTTCTGGAGGGTTCTCTGGAGCCAGAGGTATGGCATTGGTGGCCTGGAAAGGCTTAGGAACATTTCTGGAATACAAAAGAACGCACTCAGCCAGCAGGTGGATGTAGGAGGCATAAATCCAGAATAATTTTTCCTGCTGAGATGGTTTTGTTATAAATCTTTGGAAATGTGGGAGGTCTTTGGTGCTCGTGTTATTATCCCTGGCTTCTGCATGGAAAGTGGCTGGGGGTGAGGACTCCATGCTAAGGAGAAACAGGATTTGCACCTAAAAGATTTTTTTTTTTGGTTCCTTGGGATCTGGTATCTCTCTCTCTCTCTCTCTCTCTTTTTCTATTCATCCTGTTGATAGGGAACAGATAACCTATCTCTGGTTCTTTAGGAACTGTGGGAGTCCTCCCCTCACCCCCCGCCCCAAACGCATGAGTCGGGTAGAAAAGGAGGCAGCCCAGAGGTGGAGGGGAGTGGGTTGAAGAGAAGGAAAAAGGAAAGAATGAATGATGAGCAGATGGGCCCTTGTGTTCTGATCAAAGCTGGCTAGTCTGGGGTGGGGGAACTGAGAAATCTTCTAGGTCGTTGCTTCCCAAAGCGTGGTCTCAGGCTGCAAGAGCAGCACCTGGGAACTTGTTAGCAATGCAGAGTACTGTGCACCTTCTCAGACCCACTGAATCAGAACTGGCATTTTAACAAGATTCTCCAGGTGATTCATATGTGCCTTTAAGTTTGGGGGGAACACTAACTGGGCCACATTTCCTGGCCCAGAGATGTGAAATGGCTTGTCTGTGAGCCCACTGGTGGTTAACCGCAGAGATGGGACTTTCTCCCTGCTGTTTAGACGAGATGGAGCAGTAGTATCTCACATTTGGTGCTAAGGATTCCGCACCTGGATGAATCCATTTGCATTTTGTATCTTGGGGACAAAAGTTTTGAAGTTGGAGACCTGCCTCTGAGTTAACACACAGAGCTGAATACCCTAAGGGCCGTGGGCTTGGTTTTGATCCTTGATTTGACATCCAGTCACTGACATTTCAAAACATACTTTGTTCTTTCATCATCATCATTACCAACACCACTACCATCATCACTGTCATCACTGCCTTCATCATCATCACCATCACCACCACCATCAACATCAACATCATCACCACCACCACACTAACATCATCATCACCATCACCATCATCATCACCACCACTAATCACCATCATCGTCATCATCATCACCACTACCACTGTCATCATCATCATCATCACCATCACCATCAACATCAACATCGTCACCATCACCATCACCATCACCACCACCACCACTAATCACCATCATCGTCATCATCATCACCACTACCACTGTCATCATCATCGTCATCACCATCACCATCAACATCAACATCGTCACCATCACCACCACCATCACCACCACCACCACCATCACCATTATCGTCATCATCATCACCACTACCACTGTCATCATCATCATCATCACCATCACCATCAACATCAACATCGTCACCATCACCATCACCATCACCACCACCACCACTAATCACCATCATCGTCATCATCACCACTACCACTGTCATCATCATCATCATCACCATCACCATCAACATCAACATCGTCACCATCACCATCACCATCACCACCACCACCACCATCACCATCATCGTCATCATCATCACCACTACCACTGTCATCATCATCGTCATCACCATCAACATCAACATCAACATCGTCACCATCACCATCACCATCACCACCACCACCACTAATCACCATCATCGTCATCATCATCACCACTACCACTGTCATCATCATCATCATCACCATCACCATCAACATCAACATCGTCACCATCACCATCACCATCACCACCACCACCACCATCACCATTATCGTCATCATCATCACCACTACCACTGTCATCATCATCATCATCACCATCACCATCAACATCAACATCGTCACCGTCACCATCACCATCACCACCACCACCACCATCACCATCATCGTCATCATCATCACCACTACCACTGTCATCATCATCATCATCACCATCACCATCAACATCAACATCGTCACCATCACCATCACCACCACCACCACTAATCACCATCATCGTCATCATCATCACCACTACCACTGTCATCATCATCGTCATCACCATCACCATCAACATCATCACCACCACCACCATCACCATTATCGTCATCATCATCACCACTACCACTATCATCACCATCACCACCACCGTCAACATCAACATCATCACCACCACCACCATCACCATTATCGTCATCATCATCACCACTACCACTGTCATCATCATCATCATCACCATCACCATCAACATCAACATCGTCACCATCACCATCACCATCACCACCACCACCACTAATCACCATCATCGTCATCATCACCACTACCACTGTCATCATCATCATCATCACCATCACCATCAACATCAACATCGTCACCATCACCATCACCATCACCACCACCACCACTAATCACCATCATCGTCATCATCATCACCACTACCACTGTCATCATCATCATCATCACCATCACCATCAACATCATCACCACCACCACCATCACCATTATCGTCATCATCATCACCACTACCACTATCATCACCATCACCACCACCGTCAACATCAACATCATCACCACCACCACCATCACCATTATCGTCATCATCATCACCACTACCACTGTCATCATCATCATCATCACCATCACCATCAACATCAACATCGTCACCATCACCATCACCATCACCACCACCACCACTAATCACCATCATCGTCATCATCATCACCACTACCACTGTCATCATCATCGTCATCACCATCACCATCAACATCAACATCGTCACCATCACCATCACCATCACCACCACCACCACCATCACCATTATCGTCATCATCATCACCACTACCACTGTCATCATCATCATCATCACCATCAACATCAACATCAACATCGTCACCATCACCATCACCATCACCACCACCACCACTAATCACCATCATCGTCATCATCATCACCACTACCACTATCATCATCATCGTCACCACCACCACCACCATCATCATCACAGCACTGACCCTTTATCAAGCACTTACTGGGATCCATGCCCTGCACTTAACACGCAGGTTACCTCACCTGTCACACCAACTGTGTACTAATCTCATTTAAAACTGAGGAAACTGAGGCTCAGAAAGATATATACGTAATGTGCTCACAGTCACTCGTCTGTAAAATAGAAGAGATGGAATTTGGACTGGGGCCCATGTGACTCCAACATCACACTTATTTACAAACTCAGGAAGTTAGGTAAAACTGTAGTATGTTTTTGTATTTGTGACATACTCCAAATTCTGTGATTCTGGGGCAGAAGTTATCCTGTAAGTGCCAAATTTGTTTTGTTATTATTGCCGTATGTTAAAGTGTATCAAGACATTTTATAATATAAACACAAATGTCTATGTTGGTTTAAGTTTCCAAATGCATTTTAATTGTATTTTAATTACAGACTGAAATGGAAATTCTATATATCTCAGCTAGTTGAGAGAAAAGAATCCTAAGTGCTCAAATAAAATGTGATTTATGCTGTTGCCAAAAAAATTGTGAAGGACATGTGAGTACTATGTCCCTAGTTATGACTGTTTCCAGATTATACATTTTAAGAGAAAGTTGGGGGTCTAGGGGTGGGGGGGGCCCTGTGTGAACATGGAGACATTGGATTAGATTTATGACCCGTTCAGCTGGACATCGATGCCCAGGGTGTGACTGACTTCTCCCAACTTCTCCACAGGTTGGGCTGATTGGTTTATTGTATTTGTAGCCTATGGTGAGGTCAGTTGGCAAACTAAGTCCTTAGGCTTGATACCAAGAAACATTCGGTGAACTTGCATTGGGCAGGGTTCTTAGTTGCAAATAACAGAATCCACTACTCAAGCACAAAGGGATTCATTAAAGAGTTTAGATAACTCTCAGAATTGTTGGGAGGGCTGAAGAAAATATTCTAAGTGGACTTTCAGGGACAAAGACCCCAAATCTCTCCCAGAACAAGCCACCAGGGAGCCACTGTCTCTGCCACAATCAGGAAGTTGCAGAACCAGGCAGTGGAGGCATTGCTGCAGCCCCAGAACCACACCTCCCCTGCACTGCCCACCCCATGGAAGGATGCCCCCTGCCCTGGCCCTCTCCCTGCAGATTCATACGGGAGCCTAACTGGCAGAGCTTAAATCACACACAGGCCTAGCTGCAAGGGAGTCAGGGAAGGGTTCCTGTTCTCCAGCCCCTGGCTGTGGATCAGAAGATATACAGCCACCACCTTGGTAGCTTTGCCTTGAAAGATAAACAGAAAGTGTCCAAGTCTGTCACTTTTTATATTAAATTTGAGAACTTAAGACATTATTCAGTAAACATAGCAAATAGACTGACCCAGAGTGCCCAAGAGAGCAGGCCTAGGGTAGTATGGAAAACATTCTCAGACCCATCTCCAAATCTCAACCATCCCTCTTTCAAGGCTCTGTGCCACCTCCTCCAGGAAGCCTTCCTCCCAAGGTGGAGGTCTCTATCCTCTGCATTCTCAGAACACTTTATCTGCCCACTCTCTAGGAAGTTATGATATTCTCCTTTATTTGATAGTTAATGTGCTTCCGAGTTTTTTCTTCCATGTCTTTCTTTTTGACTTTATTTTTTAAATAAGAGAATATTGCTGATACAGTACCTTTGAAGTACCTTTCATTCTCCTATTTAGTTCCATTAAACTCCATTCCTCCCAGAGACAAATTGTATAGCTGATTTGTCTTCCCATGGTTTTTCAGCTTTTACTACGTATAAGTGTCTACACACAATACAGAGTGTTGTTTTATGAGTTAATGAGTTTATCTAAATACTAAATGTATCATTTTATAACTCGCTATGTTTTCAAGATGGATCCATGTTGCTTCATTGGGCTCTGCTTCATTTTTTAAAAAATTAATTGATTATTTATTTTTGGTTGCGTTGGGTCTTCGTTGCTGCACACAGGCATTCTCTAGTTGTGGCGAGAGGGGGCTGCTCTTCGTTGCGGTGCACAGGCTTCTCATTGCAGTGGCTTCTCTTGTTGCGGAGCATGGGCTCTAGGCACGTGGGCTTCAGTAGTTGTGGCACACGGACTCTAGAGCACAGGCTCAGTAGTTGTGGCACATGGGCTTAGTTGCTCCGCGACATGTGGGATCTTCCTGGACCAGGGCTCGAACCCGTGTCCCCTGCATTGGCAGGCGTATTCTTAACCACTGTGCCAGCAGGGAAGTCCTACCTCATTCACTTTAAAGGTTATGTGATATGACATTTTACAGACAAGCTACAATTCATTTATCCATTTCCTATTGATGGCCATTTAGCTTTTTCCCCTGTTTTCTCTTATTATAAACATTGCTGCAATAAGCAGCTTTGTCTGTACTTCCTGGAGTCATGTGTGGGATTTTTCTAGGATGGACACCAAAATCTATAATTATTTGGCTCTTTCCAGCACTACTAGATGCTGCCCAATAGCTGTTCAAGATGGTTGCACCAATTTCCGCCAGCTCTACATGGAGGATTTCATTTCTCCCTGCCGTAACTAACACTTGGTATTGTCAGACTTGTATATTTTTGCCAGTCCAGTGGGTGTATTGTTTCAATTTGCATTTGCATCATTCTTTAATTTGCATATGCCTGCTTATTAGTGAGGTTGAGCATCTTTTCATGTTTTTTTTGGCTGTTCAGGTTTCCTTTTCTGTAACATGCATATTCATAGCTATTGTGTGTATGTGTGTGATCTATTGGTTTGTCTTTTTCTTATTTATTTGTTGAGTTCTTTATATATTCTGGATACCAATCCTTTGTTATGTGCGCTGCCATTGTTCTCCCCCAGTCTGTCGTGGTCCTTTTCTACTTCTGTCCTTTGTATCCTCTGATGTGGTTTTGCCACATGCAAATGCTTGAATGAGGGCAGACTGATGTTTCCCTACTGGGTGCTGCCTGACTCAGAACCTCAGTGTCTATATCAGTGAGAAAACCTGAAATCCCTTTAGGAGCTGCCCCTTGAGGTAGGGAAAGCAGAATTCCTTTCCCTCCTTCCCACCCCCTACAGCTTTCTCTGTCTAGGTGTATTCATTTTCCAGGGCTGCCCTAACAAATTACCACAAACTGGGTGACTTAAAACAGCAGAAGTTAATTTTCTCACAGTTCAGGAGGCCAGAAGTCTGAAATCAAGGTGTTGGCAGGGTTGATTCCTTCTGGAGGCTCTGAGGGAGGATTCGGTTCCTGACTCTCTCCTAGCTTCTGGTGGCTGCTGGAGACCTTTGGTATTCCTTGACTTGTAGCCACGTCATTCTGGTCTCTGCCTCTGTCTTCACATGGCCTTCTTTTCTGTGTGACTCTGTGTCTTTTCCTTTTCTTTCTTATAAGGACACCTGTCATTGGATTTAGGGCCCACCCTAAATCCAGGATGATCTCATATCAAGACCCTTAACTTTGTAACATGTGCAAAGACCCTGCTTCTAAATAAGGTCATATTCACAGGACTGGGAATTAGGACATGAACGTATCTTTGGGGGGCTATTCAATCCACTACATCTCAGAGAACAGCTAGGTTAAGCGGTTAAGATCAGTGTGTGTGTGTGTGTGTGTGTGTGTGTGTGTGTGTGTGTGTGTGTGTGTGTGTGTAAGAGGGTGCAGTGTTGGGAGGATATAGGAGATGAAAAGTACATGCCCAGAGGAGCAGTATATTCTGTGAGGTGCCATTCCCCAGAGAGGAGTGGCCGTACATGTTGGACATCGTAGTTTATCACATTTTCCATCTGTTCAGAGTCCCAGAAAACAGGCAGTGGGTATAAAGGAGGATGCCCCCTGGCTGAGCATCAAAACCTGGCCCACAACAGAGCTGAGCAGGTGGCCACACCCCTGCAAAAGTGGGCTGAGACGGGACCCAGCACGGGCTACTCTGACCATTAACAGATATCGAACTTGTCCAGATCCTGCCCTTTTGAAGATCAAAGAAAACAAACAGGACCAATAGAAAATACAGAGCAGAACCAAGGGAAAAAAAGAGTACCATTGATCGACCTTCGTTATTTGTGGATTCCTTATTACCTACTTGCTAAAATTTGTTTGTACCCCCAGAAACAGTCCTCACGGCCCTTTCACAGTCACCCTGGGATGAGCAGAGTGGGGAGGAATCTGAGTCACCCCGAGGGCACATTCCCAGCTGAGGTTGCACAAGGCTGCGCACGGCCTTCCTGTTTCAGCTCATGCTGTAAACAAGCGTCCTTCTTGCGGTCTACTTGGTGCCACATTTTTTGAATTTTTGAGCTTTTTGTTGACGATTTCACTGTTTAAAATGGCCCCCAAGTGTAGGGCTGAAGTGCTGTCTAGTGTCGTAAGTGCAAGATGAGCCTCACGGAGAAAATCTGTGAGTTGAATAAGCTTCCTTCAGGCATGAGTTACGGTGCTGTTGGCTGTGAGTTCCAGGCTAATGACTCAACTATATTTTAAATAGGTGTCTTTAAACAGATACACACATGCAACAAGGTTCAGCATTGATGGATCTACAGTAACGCTGCGGCCAGAGGCTCGTAGGAACCTAACGCTGTGTTTCCCTTAGGAGCAATGGTTCAGTGTTTGCACATTGAGTGTTCCCGCAACCTTACAAAGTGTGACCACCGTGAAGAAGAGAGTCAATTGTATCTGAAAGAGCCCGCCTCTGAAAAGGATCAAACCATAGGATCTAGGAGCAAATGTCAGGAAGTTGGCACCCTCAGATGGCAAGAAGATACTCTCTGTGCAGCCAAAGCCAACACTCCTCAGTCGGGGACAGTCTGAGATTAAAAGGCAGCAGGATAAGATGGACGTGGAGATGGAATATAGGGAAGGATGACAAGAAAACTGAAATGTTCATTGCAGGATCCAAATCCGTTTAGGATGCAGTAAGGAGAAAAAAATGTGTCCAACAATAGATGAGTTAAAAAACTCTCCTATGGGGCTTCCCTGGTGGTGCAGTGGTTGAGAGTCCGCCTGCCGATGCAGGGGACACGGGTTTGTGCCCTGGTCCGGGAAGATCCCACATGCCACGGAGTGGCTGGGCCTGTGAGCCATGGCCGCTGAGCCTGCGCATCCGGAGCCTGTGCTCCGCAACGGGAGAGGCCACAACAGTGAGAGGCCCGCATAACGCAAAAAAAAAAAAAACTCTCCTATGGCTATAAAGTGAAATGTGTATGATTCAGCTATTAAGGTATTGTATAATAGTATATATAATATAATTAAATTACACTATATCATATTACTTATTGACTTAAAAGGAGTAAGGGAAAAAGAGAGTATTTAAAATAGTATAAGCGTATGATAATTCTTAATTTTTTAAAGATGTATATGTACTTATTTATAAAGGTCTGGGTGACTATATTAAGGTATTTAGGGTAGGATAAAGGTTACTTTTAGTATATAACATGCATATGTTTCTGTAGTGTTTGATTTATTGCAAATAAATGTATTGGGTTAATTAACTTGGGTTAAAAAATTAAAGCTGGGAAGCACTTCATCCTCTGTTATCTCTTGGTTCCCGCTTGATTGACAGTTATTTATCCCATGGCTGAACCATCTGTGTCTGTGCCCGTCTCCCTCTTTAGACAGTGAGCCACTTAAGGGGGCAGTCTTTGTATTTCTAGAAGCCGACACACTGGGCAGCTCATGTAGGATGCTCAGAACATTCTTCCTGGGGGAGGAGTCCCCCCTCCCCCCACCGCATCCTCCTGATGCTCCAGGCTGCCTCGGCCTCAACAGCCCTCCCTCCCTCCGCCAGCCTGAGCTTCTTCCAAGTGGGAGCACCTGGGTGGGTCCAGTCAAAGTGGGAAGATGAAGAGCTAATGACTCGAGCTCATTCATTCTGGTGACCAGAAGTCATGTAGAGGCTGCTTCAAGGCTTTTGAGAAAACCTTTGGAGTTTCGGATGGAGCGTGGGAATTGGAGGTAGTGTGGTGGGATTGGCCAAAGGTCCCCTGTGTTGGTGTCAGCTCAGCACACCTCCCCAGGTACCGGGCATCCTGCTCACCTGTCCCAGAGCTTCTGAGAGAAGGTCATGACCTTCAGCAGGAGGTCATGCTGAAAGGGTGTCCTTGTCCACAGAAGTTGCTGGAGCTGGACAGATGCAGCTGAAATCTGGACAAGGGTTTGATAAATGCTCTAAATGCTCCCACTCATGTGTGCTGGAGTTCAGTTAAAAACCGGCCTCACAAACACAGTCAGGAGGCCTCTGAGGGAGAGAAGGCAGGCGGGAGTGAGGTCTGCGTGCTGACTCATCGCCTCCCCAGGGTGGTGACACACGGCTCTGACATTTCCCGCGGCCGCAGCCCCCAGAGACAACAGGCCTGGCTGTGCTGAGGTTCTGGACCCAGCAGCCTCCGACGCAGTGATGGAGGAGAGCCGGCGGGGCAAGTGGGGGCCAGGTACCCACTGGGTCCTAAGCCCTGGAGGGGCCCCTCTCCTCCTCTCCCTGGACAGTGGGAGAATTTTCGGCTCGTAAACAAAACAAACAGGGGCTGATGGGTGGAGGCCCCAGGGACAGGCTGGGTGGCCCTTCCTTCAACCTCTGCATTTGTTTTTCCGGGGGGCAGATCGTGGAAGCTTCTCAGAGGCCTGGAAAGCCGCCTGTGGGTCTCATCATCTTATTTGGATCATCTTATTTGGTTAACCGAGCGCCATGGCCTCTTGGTGCTGGCGAGGGCTCTGTTGTTTTTGGAGAAGAGGCTGTGAGCCTTTCAGACCCTTGTCCGCACAGGCAAGCGGCCCTGCAGAGCTCAGAGCGAGGGAGCAGGTGCTCCCTGGTGAGGGCAGGCCGTGAGGCGTGGCAGCAGGGCCCCTGCAGGGTCGGGAAGCATCCCTGAGTTATGACCCACCTGCCCACCAACTAGCTGTGTGGCCTCTGCGGTCCTGCACTTCCCTGGGCCTTGGCGGCCCCGCTTTTGCTCCATAAGGTCCAGCTGGATGGTCTCCGGCATCTCTGCTGGCTGTCTGCTTCCCTGAACCATTGCAGGGGCCGCCGGGATGGTGGAGGCTTCCTCCTGAGCCCCACTCCTCCCCTGCCCCCCTTTCTCTAACCCATCTCTCCGACTTTCCCCTATTTTATTTCCGAAGCTGAAATCCCAGGCTGTGCTGTGGAGGCGAGGAAGACGGTGCCTCTGCCTCAGCTTGAAAACCGGGGCCAGGAAACGTTCCCCATCCATCACATTCTCGTTGTCACGTTAGAAGGTCCCAGAAGGTCAGCTTCCAATCGCCCCTCAGTACAGAGTCTTATTTGTATTGCCTGGGGGACTGCCTTTCACAGGGCTGGTGGAAAAATACCCCTTGTTCTCCCCAGAAAAAGTGTTAGAAATGTATTATTTTGAAGCTAGACAAGAAGTAGAAGCTGAGAGAACATTCCAATATATTAAAATACAAGTATGGGATATAAATATTTTTAAGTGTTGAGTACATCCTATTTATTTATTGTTGATGGAGGATATCTTGTCTGCTTTCGGGAAGGATTTGTGGCCGAGGTGCAGGGGGTGGCTTTTGATATGAAAATGTGTTTTGTGGCTCCCTGAATGGGGTGTGGGAGAGAGGCTAGGGCGGCCCCCTCACTTGACAGAGGAGGGGCCTTGGTCCAGCCCAGCCAGGAGCCACACTGGGGAAGCTGCAAGGCCTGAAAGGGTGCTTTTCGGAAAGTCTGGATCAGACATGATGTTATAGGAAAAAATGCAGCGTCTAAGGAAACAGCGCGTGAATAGAGAGAAAGCCGGGGGACAGGGCAGGGAGGCGGAGAGGACATAAAGCAGATTGTCATCCGGAGCCGAGGAAAGGTGCTGCCTGGCAGCAGAGGCCGGGCTGCTGCCTGGAGGGGAAGTGGTAAAGGGCGCTCTGTGGTAAAGGCCGGGCATCAGGGTAGAGCGGTTGCAGAATAGCTGGTGACGCCAGGAGTCAGGCTGCACATTTCTGAAGCATGTGAACTGGCAGAGCCTCAGACAGAGCCACTGGCCTTTGGTCTGTGCCCAGAGGAGCGACTGTGGCCTTGGGAAGCCTCCCTGTGCAGGGCTCGTTGTCCCCCTTGACCCACAAACCTTTGGGGTGGGGCACAGGGTCCACAGAAGGGAGCCATCTTGCCCAAGACCCCCTTTGGAAGGGACTGAGAGGGCTGGGCTCTGCCCCGCTTTGTCCCCTCCATGTTGCAACTGAAGAAGGGTAGGTGTCACATCTCAGGCTGCAAGCAGCTTCCAGCAGTTTCTGAGAGCGAGGATCATGGGTCATACCCCCGGCTCCAAATCCTGCCTATGCCACTTGCCAAGTGACCAGGGTGGGTGGGCACGTTAATCTTTGTGCCTCAGTTTCTTCACCTGTACAAGGGGGTTAATAATAGGGCCTCCTTCAAAAGGATGTGAGGATTAAGTTAACTCTTTTTAAAAACAGCTTTGCTGAGGCAGAATTCACATACCGTAGAATGAACCCATTTGAAGTACATAGTTCAATGGCTTCTAGTATATTCAGAGTTGTGCAACCACTACGGTCAGCTTTCGTCACCCCAGAAAGAAATACAGTACTCACCAGCTGTCACTCCTCTTTTTCTCCCATCCATCAACCCCCTTTCCCAGCCCTAGGCAACCACTAATCTACTTTCTGTCTATAGGTTTGCCTATTCTGGACAAATTTCATATGAATGGAATTATATACTATGTGGTCCTTTGTGACTGGCCTCTTTCATTTCCCGTCCTGATTTCCAGGTTCATCCGTACAGTAGCATGTATTAGAACTTCATTCCTTCCTACGGCCAAGTGATATTCCATTGTATGGACATGCCGTATTTTATTTATCTGTTTATCAGTTGATGGATATTTGGGTTGTTTCCACTTTGTTGGCTATTTATGAACATTTGTGAATAGATTTTTGTGTGGACATGTGTTTTCATTTCTCTGGGGTATATACCCAGGAGTGGAATTGATGGGTCACATGATAACTCTATGTTTAACTTTTTTTTTTTTTTTTTTTTTTTTGCAGTACGCAGGCCTCTCACTATTGTGGCCTCTCCCATTGTGGAGCACAGGCTCCGGATGCGCAGGCCCAGCAGCCATGGCTCACGGGCCCAGCCGCTCCGTGGCATGCGGGATCCTCCTGGACCGGGGCACAAACCCGTGTCCCCTGCATCGGCAGGCGGACTCTCAACCACCGTGCCACCAGGGAAACCCTATGTTTAACTTTTGAAGGAACTGCCAGACTGTTTTCCAAAGTGGCTGCACCATTTTACATGCCCACAAGGAGGAATGCAGGAGGCTTCCACTTTCTCCTTATCCTCGCCAGCACTTGTTAATATTTGCCTCATCCGGGTGGCTATGCAGTGGTATCTCATTGTGGTTTGGGTTTGCATTTCCCTAATGGCCGGCGATGTTAAACCTCTTTTCATGGGCTTATTGGTCATTTGTACATTTTCTTTGGAGAAGTGTCTGTTCAGATCCTTTGCCCATTTTAATTGGTAAGTTAGTTCTTAGATGTGCTTGGAGGAGGCTTGTGGAAGTTATTGTTAGGGAGAGTCCCCAGGGCTTGGCATGCCAGACTCCTCACCTACCTGTGAGCAGGATTTTGGGATGGGGGGGGTGGTGACGCTGCATAAATGGCCAGGTGTGCAGTAGTGGGTGGCTTTCTGTTTTCTTCAAATATTCCCCCACTTGGGGAGAGGCTGGAACATTTGCAACTCGCCATGGGCCAAATACCCACCTGCCCCTTTCTAATTGGGTTTTCCCACATCCCTCTGGCAGGGCACCTGGCTGCCCACACTTGCTGCCTTTGGCAGTGACTTCCTTGCTGCTCAGGTTTTGGATTCTGTTCATGCTCAAGCCCCCAAGAGGCTGCTGGTAGGGGTATTGGCAGTGATGGGAGCCCCATCAAGATGCCCCGAGTCCTGCCCTATCCCCCTCCATCATATCACGTTATCCCCGTGCTGTTGTGTACCAGCTGCTGGCTGCTCAGGTGGCCGCTGGGCCCTGTATAAGCTTCCCTTTTCCTTTTCTTCTTTCTTAAAAATACTCAGGTTTTTCCGAGAGTTGATCCATCCTTGGTGATCTTTTTTCTTTTTTTTTTTTTTTTTTTTTTTTGCGGTACACGGGCCTCTCACTGTTGTGGCCTCTCCCGTTGCGGAGCACAGGCTCCGGACGCGCAGGCTCAGCGGCCATGGCTCACGGGCCCAGCAGCTCCGCGGCATGTGGGATCCTCCTGGACCAGGGCACGAACCCGTGTCCCCTGCATCGGCAGGCGGACTCTCAACCACTGCGCCACCAGGGAAGCCCCTTTGGTGATGATTGAAGTCAGGTTTGGTTTGACCTCAGCACTTCAAGTACATCCTCTGTGCCTCCCTGGAGACCTGTGTGAACCTCAAGGGAGGAGCCCATCGGGGACCTTAAGGATTAAGCCCCCAGGCTCTACGTCATCCCAGGTGGTGGGACCAGGAGGGAGATCGGTCCTGTTTCAGTACAGGGCCACGTAGGGCTAGGGGAAATCAGGACACCAATGGTCCAGATGGACACATCGGGTAGAGAGCTGGATGTCGTAATTAAAATTCCCATGAGTGAACCAGGTCCCCACAGCCAGCTTGTTAATGACCCCACTGGTGGTAAAACTCCTGTCTGCTCCTAAGGATGGTTTTCTCCTTCTTTTCCTAGAGGCCATGAATATTCAGATTCTAGTTCCCCATGGCTTTCACTCCTTTTCCCTTTGAACTAGCACCTCCGCAGCGCCGCAGTGCTGGGGAGAGTTAATTTTTCATTCCACAGTATAATATCTGACAATTGTGCCTCATCCTATTTTTGGTTTCCTCCCCCATCTTCTCTGTTCATCCGTGCCTATTCCAAGCGTGCTTCCTCTCTGATTTCCCCCCGCTCCGTTCAGGCCCTCATTTTCTCTCTGAGACCTCTCAGCACTTTTATGATCACGATCATTCTGGCACGGGGGTAATTTGTGCTCGCTCACGTGTGCTCGGCAGAGACTCTGCTGCCCGCCCCCCCACTCCTGCTTGTGCCTGTGAGTCATTCAGCCAGCACCACCCCCCGTCCCCTTATAGGAATGCGGTCTGCAGCATCCCACCCCTCTGGTCCGCCACACCAGGACCCAGCCCAGGATTGGCAGTTCTGGTCAGGAACCGTTTTTCCCTGGACACTTCGGAACAGCTGCCTCTGCTTTCACAAAACATCCTCCCCTCCACCGCCCCAGGCTTTTCTGCTTCCCCACCCGACGCGATCGCACCTACTTCCTCAAACCAACCCTCCTGTGTGTGACCATTTCCAGACCTTTCGTGGTCTCAGTCACCTCCCCTGACACCTCCTAACGTGTCAGTGCCTCTCTTGATCCCGGCAGATCTGGAATAGGACCGGCCCCGTCAGGGTCAAGGGCGTGTTGTCTTTCTTGTTCTGTATGCGTTTGGGTTCCTAAGGAGTTTCAGAATTACATTCTTTTAGCAGCAACACTCGCTCTCCCCACACCCCGAAATCCCCTCAAGTTTGGTTCATAACTAGCAAATGGTGACTTCGACGGGACAGTGGCTTTTATTTCCCAGTGAGCCTCCTGATCAGACTGTGAGGATGCTGTGACCTTTGATGGGGAGCAGGGGAGAGGGTGGGTCCAGGGGAGCCTTACACACCAAGCAGTGGTCGGGTTGTCAGGGCATAACCCCAGCCTCCCAGTCTTGTGCTGTTGTTTCTGATTAAACTATTTGTTTTACTTACTCATGTTACAAAGGCAATGCCTGTTCATGGTAGAAAACTTGGAAGACAGAGACTAGGAAAGGAAGAAGGACATGTAAGGGACAGTTAATCCCATCAGCCCGAGTGACTGTTGACGCCCCAGAGCGTCTGTCACCTTGTTAGACCTTTATCGATGCATCTATGTTTCTGTAATATGCAGTCATACTGCTTTTTAGTTAATATGTTGTTGCTGTCTTTCTATGCTGTTGAATAGTCTCATACTCTGTAGTTTTGTGTGGCTGCATGGTATTGGTATCTGTGGATGTACCACGACTTAATCAGGCATTAAAGTTGGACTTTGGGGCTGTTTTCAGATTTTTTGCGCTCTAAGCTTTACTGCGTCGAGTATCCTTCGGAGTGGATCTTTGTGCCACTCTCAGTGTTCCCTTAGGATAAATTCCCGGATGTGGACCTGCTGGGCCACAGTAAGTACATGTTGTATCACATGTTGTTTTAATACGTGCTGTGTCATAGATGTCCCCCAAATCATCCCAGTTTATAGCATGTGGAGTGCTTGTCCTTATTTACTCGTATGTATTGGGCACCAATTACTCTAAAATATGTTGGCCAACCTGGAAGATGAAAAGTGGTATTTGATTGTTTTAATTTGTATGTCTTCAAAAACTTACAAGAAAGGTTGGACATTTTCCCTAAGTTTATACTTTGTGGATTACCTATTGGGGCATTCATACATTTTTCAGTAAGAGTTCATCTTTTTCCTTAATGTACTCTTTATATGCGAAAGATTGTAACTTTTAGTCCATCTTTTGTCTTATA
The DNA here is from genome assembly GCF_964341445.2 of Mesoplodon mirus. Taxonomy (NCBI): domain Eukaryota; kingdom Metazoa; phylum Chordata; class Mammalia; order Artiodactyla; family Ziphiidae; genus Mesoplodon; species Mesoplodon mirus. The sequence goes on along the minus strand of NC_138994.1, from coordinate 45,564,965 downwards.
GGTATTTCTCTCAGGTTGTTACTGCTTTTATTGTATTGAAATTTTAAAATTTGTGGTGCTTTTTGACATCAAGTTTAAAATTGTCATATAGTCAGATACATGTTTTGCGGTGTTTGCTTTTGGTGTCATCCTGTAGAAAAGCAGTCTTGACCCCCAGAGTATATAACTACTTACTTTTTCTTCCAGTAATTTTTGCAGCCTCATTTCTTACATGCAAACTTAATCTGTCTGAGATACCTTGGTAGAAGGAAAGGGAACAGAGTGTAGCTATTATACTTCCTGGATGGTCAGCCAGTTGCCTCAACACCACTCACGACCTCATCTGTCTTTTTTGCCTCAACTTTCTCCCCGTTTTTTTGGATATAAACAGATCTTATTTTAGACTTTCTATTTGATTAGTTTTTCTTCTCTATTCTTATGCCAGTTCATTACCATTTTGACTCTTGGGGCTCACGATACATTTTAGGACTTTGGGAGGCTTGGTGATCTGTACACCAGCACCAAGAAGCAAAGGATTATTCATGTTGTTGTACCAAGTTTTTGGATATACTTACAATCACCAACCTTGCTGGTGAGAGTAAACCATCTGTAGTTTTTTAAAGCTAGTCTCCAGGGATCCTGAGTATGGTGACTTTGTCTTTTGAGCCAGCGAGGGCTCGGGTGTGTTGGCAGCGCTTGGTCCCCTGCCCCTCAGCCTCGCACAGCGCCTGATCCCCAGGAAAGGCGGGTCGGCATCACCCCGGGTCCCTCAGTTCCCACATCTCATAATCACATCCGTTTTTCTTAAAAATCAGCAGTCCCACTCTGCTGACTCATGTTCTCTGACTCTTAGATGCTTTTCTTCCATAATTGGGTGTGCCGGGCACCATCCTTGCTTTTTCCTTTCCGAGGTAGGGAATCCAGGGTGGAGATGTGGTGGAGGACATGGAGGTCCAGCGAGTGAAGGATGCCCCTTCCCCGCTCCCCTCCCTGGGCCGTTGCCCTGACCGTCGGCAGGACATACCGTCCCCTGGTGCCCTCCTCCCAGCAGCCTCTCTCCGGATTCCACTTCCTGAGCTGCAGGGAGCTTGTGGGTGGAAGCCTGCTGGGTGGTTTGCCCAGACTCCCGAGAGCTCCCTGGCCACACCTTGGGCAGGGCCTAATGTGGGCCTGGGCCACACTCCGACCACGCTCAGCCCTGCTTTCTTTTCCGACAATGATGCTGACGATGACAGTGACCTCGGTGATGACCGGGCAGTAGCCGGATAATGAAGAGGAAATCCTGCAGAGGCCTCCTGTTCACAGATCATAGTTTAATGACTGAGCACCACCCTGTGCCCTTAACAGTGAGAGATGTTGTGGGGAGTTAAAGAAACCTGCTTTTACAGTGCCTGGTCCTGCTAGCTACAACCAGACCCTGGGACCTGGCTGCTGCGGTGTGAACCCTGACTCTGCCTCTACTGTGATACTCAGACAAATGACTTCACTTTTCTGTGCCTCAGTTTCTTTATCTGTAAAATAGGGTTGTAAAACGGGTGATGTGAGGATTAAATGGGTTGGTCTATGTGGACGTTTTCCAGCACCTGGCACATGCTTCGTGTTTACGGTTAGTATTATTGGGGTAGTTGTGTATGTGCCTGTCTTTCCTACACTTCTAGCTACTGCAGGCTCTGTGAGAGCCTTTGTCCTTTATTTTTATTTTTTTGTATTTTAAAAAACTTTATTGAAGTAGAGTTGATTTATAATGTGTTAATTTCTGCTGTACAGCAAGGTGATTCATATATATATATATATATATATATATATATATATACACACACACTTTTTCATATTCTTTTCCATTATGGTTTATCACAGGATACTGAGTATAGTTCCCTGTGCTATACAGTAGGACCTTGTTGTTTATCCATTTTATATGTACTAGTTTGCATCTGCTAATCCCAAACTCCCAATCCATCTCTCCCCCACCCACCCCCTCCCCCTTGGCAGCCAAAAATCTGTTCTCTATGTCTGTGAGTCTGTTTGTTTCATAGATAAGTTCATCTGTGTCATATTTTAGATTCCACATATAAGTGATATCATATGGTATTTGTCTTTCTCTTTCTGACTCACTTTGCTTAATTGGATAATCCCTAGGTCCATCCATGTTGCTGCAAATGGCATTATTTCACTCTTTTTTATGGCTGAGTAATATTCCATTGTGTATATGTACCACATCTTCTTTATCCATTTATCTGTCGATGGGCATTTAGGTCGATTCCATGTCTTGGCTATTGTGAATAGTGCTGCTATGAACATAGCGGGGGCATGTATCTTTTCAAATTAGAGTTTTGTCTGGGTATATGCTCAGGAGTGGGCTTGCTGGATCATGTCCTCTGTTGTTTTTTGTATTTGCCATCACACAGCCTGCCACAGAGTAGATGCTCAGCAAATATCTATGAATGATAACACTGATGATGCCAGTTATTGGCATCCCTTAGTGTGCCGGGCTCAATCACATTATCTGATCCAATCTTCGCAAAGTGTTTAAATTAAGTGTTACATCTGTTTTACAGATGAGAAGCCTGAGGCTCAGGGGAGTCTTAAGGCACTGGCCAGAGGCTGTCCAGCTGACAAGTGGCAGGGCCAGGAGTCGTCTGTGGTCAGCCTGGTTCCAGAACAGAGTCAGGGTGAAAGGATGGGTGATGGATGGCACAGGGCTGGGGTGGCGGGGGCGGGGGGAAGGAGCAAGGGAGACACGCTTGAAAGAGGTCGAGAATGATGTTCATTGAAGGAATTTCATAGGATCTAGTGAAGTGGGTGTCGTAGGGGTGAAGGGCTAGTGGGCAGTCAGGAGGGGAGGTGTGTGGACCTCACGTCGTTTGGTTTGCTTGGGAAGTGAACAGCGAGGGGTGTGCAAAGAGCTTGGCATGACAAGGGGCTTGGACAGTGACTTTGGCCCCCACTTGGGCTTGTCTGGCTCGGGAATGGGGGCTGTAGGGGGGTGAGAGGATGGAGGACAGCTCAGAGCTGGGCTCAGACGACTGACAGGAGATCTGGGGTCAGACGGGAAGGCGGGAGCCACAGGAGGCAAGCTCACACGGGGGAAAGGAGGGGACATCAGGGTGTCCCAGCCCCGAGAGCTTCACACTGCAGAGGCCACAGATCTCAGCTAGATGAGGAGGCTTGTGCTTAGGCAGTGCGAAGCCAGGGTGGGTGTTTGGGTAAGGCTCGGAGGGGCTCCTTTTCCCCTGGGGGAATGGGGCCGTGTAGCAGGCTGCGTGCATCCCACGTACACCCTGGAGGAACTGGACACGGCAGCCACAGGTGCAGCAGGTAGAAGGAGGGCAGGCAGGGGGACGGGGTCAGAGTGGTGGGCAGGGGCTGGGTGATGGGAGGCCAGGGAAGGCATTTGGGTTTCATTCCAAGTGTGGAGGGAAGCTCAGGGTGTGTGTGGAGCTGAGAGGTGATCAGATCCTGTTTGCATTTTCGTAAGATCACCTGGCTGCTTTGGAGGAATCAGGGGCGAGGCCTTGGGGGTTTCCAGGTGAGAGATCATGGAGGCTTGGGGTGTAGAAAGGATGATAGGGAGAAGTGGACACGTTTGGGACCCGTGTCCATTTGGCGGTCATGCCACCAGGACTTGGCAGGTTGCTCGTGGGAGCAAAAGGAAAGAGAAGGACCCGTGCGTGAGTCCTTCTCAAGCGTTTGTGTGACTCCGGAGCTTGGTGGCACTTGTCAGAGGATATGGGTCCCATGCAGAAGGGCGAGAGTACTGGTTTCTTTGTCCCCATTTTGTGGCACTGGGAACATCGTGCAGGCTGGGGAGCAGGATGTTAGAGGGGGCAGCAGATGCAGAGAAGGAAGACCAGACCTTGTCACCCAGTTTCTCTGGCTGTGCTCAGCCTCCACTGGGCACGCTTGACCTTAAAAACCACTGTGGGCTCCAGGGGTGGAGAGGCAAGTCTCAGGGACCCCAGGCTTTCTGCAGCCTGGCCCTGGGGAACGGTGGAAAGTCTCCTGAGAAAACGTGCCACCAATGATTTTTTGATGAGTGAGACAAGAGTGGTTTGGGGCGGAGTTAATTTTCAGAATCAGGAGGAGAAAGCCCAAGTTCATCAAAGGGTATCCCAGCCTGCCCTGGCCTCTGTGGTCCAGCAGCAGGAGCTTCTGATCCAGTCCACCCACTCAAGCACTGTTCCTGCGGTTCACCGATGAAGTGGAAGGATGTCTAAGGATGGGCCGTGAACATGATGTTCCTGGCCATCGGCCCTGGACTGAGGGAGCCAGCGGGAGGGGAGTGGAGGTGAAGGTGGCTCCCTAGCCTGGCATCTCAACTTGGCCATGAATTTTCCGCTTGTCCCCAGTGCAAGGCAGAGGAAATACTCCTCATCCTCTCTCACATCCCCCCACCTTAGACTCTTGCTATGGGACTAATTTTCTCCATCTAAACCTAAGGCTGCACCTGGTTTTCCTCGGATTCAAATCTTGGGAGGAGGTAGAACCCAGGGGCCTTGGCATGCCTGGTCCCTTTGGTATACCACCAGGGAGTCCTCTTACCCATCCCACAGAGCCTCTAGAATGTTCCATTTCCACCCTCTCCCCAAGGCTGTGTGGCTGACGTTTACGTAAACCGATCACAGAGTCGTGACCAAAATCAGAATCTTCCTGGAATTTCCAGGCACTGAAAGAAATAGAATAAAACAACCAAAATCCCATTTGACATTTTCAGAGATGCTCTGGACCAGAAGGAAAAGAATCTAAAACTTAACCAAGGGCTTGCAGCCCTGTCTTGGATGCTGCCCTGTGAGACTCCAGCCAGGGCTTGGTTTCTTCGCTTTGAAAAATCAGGGTGCTGGCTCTGTGATCCCCCAGCCCCTTCTGGCAGTAACGCTACCCGATGCCACATAAAGCGAGGGCCGAGGTGAACACCCTGTTACGTCTCTGCAGAACTCAGACTTGAGGAAATTGAAAAACACTCCAGCCAGTGTGGAGCAGGGTTTACAGTGGGTCCACTGGAGAAACCATTCAGGGGATCACGACTTGTAAGGCTCCAGAGCGGCCAGGGAGCCTGAGCCTCATTAAAAGGCACTTTACCTGGAAGACCCCAGGAAGCCCGTCCTTGAGGAGGGAAGAGCAGAGTCAGAAATGAAGGTGGAGGGCTTCCCTGGTGACGCAGTGGTTGAGAGTCTGCCTGCCGATGCAGGGGACACGGGTTCGTGCCCCGGTCCGGCAAGATCCCACATGCCGCAGAGCGGCTGGGCCCGTGAGCCACGGCCGCTGAGCCTGCGCGCCCGGAGCCTGTGCTCCGCAACGGGAGAGGCCACAACAGTGAGAGGCCTGCGTAACACACACACACACACACACACACACACACACACACACACACACACACACACACACACACACACACACACACACACACACACACACACACACACACACACACACACACACACGGTGGAGCCGTGTGGGCGGGCGCAGTGGAAAGAATGCCGAATTGTGAGTTTCAGGTGTGCCCCGGGGTCCCCGCGCAGCTCATTCCCCTGACTGCTCTTCCTCTCTGGGAGGAAACGGTCCCTTCAAGCCCCAGCATGGAGTGACCTTGTGAATTTCACCACGGCTAAGGTTCTCTTGGGTCTAAAGTTTGTGCGTAAGCAATCAGGAAAATGCAAATGAAATCGGGAACCCCCCCGCAAACAGCGTCATGCTCAGCGTCTGTCTCCCCCAGTCTCCAGTGACTTCAGGTCTTTGGTGCCCCCATCTTCTACACCATCACCTTCCTACCACGCGGCATGTTTGGACGCTCACGTGTGGCCTGTGACTATGGAGTCGCCCCTCCTGCCTGATCGATGGTGGCTCCAAAGATGCCAAAATGTAGAAAAGTGTGCATCTCAGATTGTCAGAATACAGAAAATCTCGGTCCAACAAGAGTTGGAAGCTGTGACTTCACTGGGCCAGCAATGGTGTCTACCCCTCCTTCAGTGACCCCGCTGCTTGGGGGGGGTTCTAGAAGAAGATGCCTCATTTGTGAGCAGGTTTATATTTGTGCTGGTGCTCAGTTATGTCTTTGTGCCTGAAAGCCATCGGGGGCTGGCTCGGACACCCACAGTGGGGGCCTGGGTACTCCTGGGTCAGGCCAGTCGATGGCTGTCTCTGCTGTTCCCTATCTTGACATGAGTCAAGCTAGCAAGTTTGGATTTCTCACCTCTGGGAGGCAGGGGCTGGGGTGGGACAGACCTGGGTTTCCTCCCCGCCCTGCCATTCCCACAGGTCAGCTCTCCGTGTGCTTGTCCCCTTGTCTATAAGACAGAGGTTACCCTGAGGACTAAGGGACGAGGCAGGGAGACCCGTGCCTTGCTCACAGGTAATAGCTCACAAGGGCCATGTGCATCCTTCCCTTCCTTTCCTAGGTTCTGGGGGAGGTGGTGACAGATTGGGCAGGTGCCTGTCCTCCAGGAGTTTCTGATCCTGTTTGGAGACCTGTCTGTCCCCCAGACTCATAGCTGCGGTGGCCACCTGCCTCCTGAGCAGGCCTCCCACTGCTGCCTCCCAAACTCAGCCACTTGGGGCTGAATCCGCCTGCTGCCCCAGACCTGCCTCCACTCTGGGTTTCCCCTCGGTCCCTGAAGACCTCAGGGCATCCCAGATCCTCCCCCTTCTTCACATGCTGACGTCCAACGCCAAGGCTGCTTAACCACCCCTACAGTGGGCTGTCCTTCCCCGTTCTCCATTGTCCCACCCCGATTCAGGCCCCCAGCCTGCACCATCCCACCCAAGTTTGCAGGGCCTTGTGACACAGTGGTTGTTCTCACCTGTCATGGCCGCGTTATCCCCATTATCTTAGTGTCTTGAACTCTATTTTCCCATTAATATTGAATCTAGGCTCACAACCACTGAGGAGTTTTCTCTGTTCTCCCTCTGCTTGGGGCTGGGCTGGGTACCCCTCCTCTGTCCCTGCTGGAATTCCTTGTGTGTTTTCCAATTGTGGCCTCCTTGCTGTGCCTCCAAACTGCCAGGCACACTCCTGCCTCAGGGCCTTTGCACAGGCTGCTGCTTCTCCTGCAGTGCTCTTGCCCTGTGTAGCTACATGGCTCACGCACCAGCTGTCACCTACTGGGTGAGGCCTCCACGACCATCTCTGTGGTGCTCGCAGCACTCCTCTCCGACACCCTGTCCTTTCCTGCTTTATTTTCCTTCATAACAGTTACCATTTTCTCACACTCCTTATGATCTCTCGTGTGCCTTGTGGATTGTGTCTCCTGAATCCCTGGTGGCAGGGATTTTGTGTGTTCACGGCTGACCCTGTGCCTGGCACGGTGCCTGGCACGTGGGCTTTCAACAAATATTTGCTGAATGAATGAATGAATGACGTGCATTTAGCCCATGTTTAAATGGTTCATTTTGGCTTCTCTACTAGATTCTGGCCTCGGGAAGGGCCGGGCCTTGTTCTGTTTGTTTTGGCCATCATGTATCCTTGATGCCTTTTTGATGAATGATTGTTGCCGCCTCTGTCGGAATTCTCTCTCTGAATAGAATTCTGAGCATGCCACTTTGGTCTTTGAAAGGCTAACTTTTTGGGTGGTTTCTGTATACCCACCCAGTCCCTTGGCACCTAGCCACGGCTGGGGACCTGCTTCCCTCACCCCCAGCACCCCACACTCACACTCGGGGGCTCATCATGCTCTCACTTTGCCCACTGATAAAGCTGTGTGCTTTCATGGACGTGATACATTCCCACCTCCAAGCCTTGGTTCCTGCTGTTGCATCTGCTGGGAATGCCCTTGCCCTTGGCCTCCTGGCAAACTCCTAGGCATCCCTCACTTGCTTTGAACCCTTCTTTCCGGTGCGTCCGTCCCCCCAGCAGGGGCCCACTCCCTAGATCATGCCTCCCTCCTTTGCTAGAATATGAACTCTTCAAGCCAGCTACCACATCCCGTGCCCCTTTGTGCCCTTGGGCCTGGTGCAGTATCTGGCATGAGGCTGACCTGCATGTTTAGTGAATCAGCAAAGAAATGAATGATGCGTCCACATTGATAACACAAAGCTCCGTGTGACTGAGGGTCAGAATGAGTGTGGTCCCACCCGACTCCTGGAGTATTTTAATTATTATTATTTTTACTGACGTATAGTTGATTTACAGTGTTGTGTTAATTACTGCTGTACAGCAGGGTGATTTAGTTATACATCCTTTTTTAAAATATTCTTTTCCATTATGGTTTATCATAGGATAGTGAATATAGTTCTCTGTGCTAAACAGTAGGACCTTGTTGTTTATCCATTCTATACGTAATAGTTTGCATCTGCTAATCCCAACCTCCCACTCCATCCCTCCCCAAACCCCTCCCCCTTGGCAACCCCTAGTCTGTTCTCTATGTCCGTTTTTCTGTTTCTGTTTCATAGATAAGTACATTTGTGTCATATGTTAGGTTCCACGTGTAAGTGATATCACACGGTGTTTGTCTTTCCTTTTCTGACTTACTTCACTTAGTATAATCTCTAGTTGCATCCATGTTGCTGCAAATGGCATTATTTCGTTCTTTTTTGTGGCTGAGTAGTATTCCATTGTATATATGTACCACATCTTCTTTATTCCTGGAGTATTTGAAATGCCATTGGTTAAGGGATCTGACTGAATCCCTGCAACATTATAAATGCTCATAGCCAGAGAGGAGTTTCCCTTCTCCCATACTGCTGACTACACGCTCACCACCAAGAGGGGTGCCAGCTTCTCCCAAGCCCTGGACAACTGTTTAGTCCCTTCCTGTCCCCCAGGAGCCTCTGGTACTGCACCCCTCCAGTGGGGAAGTCGGAGTCCAAGGGATACAGCGAATTGCATCCTCTGGGGGCCTCTGCGAAGGCAGGTGCAGGCACTGAGCTGGCAGCTGTGGTGTCTTTCTGTGCCGACTCGGCCTTTGGGGAGGTGGTCTGGCTGCAGTGCTCACTCGCCGGGCCTGTTGAGTCATGTGCCCACCTGAGGACCTGGTGCCAAAGGCCCCGGGCAGCCCAGCAGGGGCAGGGTCATCCCCCCTCATCCCCAGGCCTTTGGCTGTGTCTGGGCCTGGGCCTTAGGTTTATTCCACGGGTTTCCTCTGGACTCCAGGTGACCGTGGGGGGCCTGTGAGCTGGGCCCTGGCTTCCTAGTGAATGTTTTTAAAGCCCCACCAATCCCGGAAACAGAGATCTCCCTAAAATACGTTTACCAGGGCCTCTTTGTTCCCGAAAAGAGCTTTCCTCTCTCCCTCAAATGACTGATTTCTTGCCAGCCCCTCCCTGGCGACTGATCACTGTGTGCACACCCTGCTCCCTGGGCTTTGCACCGCTAGGGGTGGCATCCACCTCTCCCGTGGACCAATCTCTCTGGATCACATTTGAGAAACAAAGGCTGGACGATCAGGGGGTCTCACTCCTTGTCTTTTAAAATTACCTGGGAGCTTTTAAAATCCACTCATGCCAGGGCCACACTTGGACTAATTAATCAGAGTCTCAGGGGGTGGGGAAACCACACTTAAAAAACACAGCTTTCCAGGTGATGGTGATGCGCTGCAGAACTGGAGAACTCTCGGAATAGATGATCGCTTTCCTCCAAAACCCAGTTATTCCTTCCGTGCAGCCCTGTGCCTTCAGGGGTGCCCGTCGGTGCACAGATGCTTGCGCCCATCGCCCTGCCTGGACTGTTCCGGGTGTGAGGGGAGCACGCACGCCAGTCCCTACATCACAGCACCCAGAGGTTAAGCCTGAGGCCTGGGGTCTTTTTCATGGTGTCTGCTTGCTGGGTCTTTGCAGACCTGAAATGAACCTTGCCAGGACCGCTCAGTGCTGGGTCCTGAGAGAGGTGAGAAAACGTGTTCCAGGACTTGACAGCCGAGTCTGGGGGGCTCCAGGCTCAGGGGGTGCTGTCTCTTGAATGGGCACTGCACCCGCGTGCTCCCTTCCAACACCTCTAACCCTCAAAGCCTGAACCAAACCCTCCCAGTTCTCCACCTGGACACTGGTGACCCCATCCACGACAGGGACCCAGGAGAGCAGGATGTCCCCACTCCTGACTCCCCCTGGTTCCTCCTCTATCTCCGTCCCCACTCCTTGACCTTTGCCAGGTCTTTTCATCTCCACCCTCATCGCCCACCTGATCTGGCCTTTACTCATCACCAGAGCACCGCCTGCATCAGAAAGTGTGTGACAGCTGCTACCACCTGGGCCTGAATGTGCCCCGGCCCCAGTACACCTTTGCCTACCTCTGTGCCTTGTCTCCAGCCGCTGCCCCCATGCAGCCTTCCTGCTGACAGCACGGACATCCTTCTCACGCGTGGCTGCTTTTTGCTTCTGAGCCTTTGCACATTCGCCCCCCGCCCCTCCCGCCCCCCCCCACCCCGACTTCTTGGAAGACTTAGCTTGTCCCCTGCTCGCAGAAGTAGGTAGTTCCTTAGCAACTCACAGGGGCCAACTGTTGATACACAGTCCTTCCCGACGACCATCAGACTCCCTCCTGATCCCGAAGCAGAGGATTCCTTGGAGTCATTATACTTCCTCCTGGGTGGTACAGACCCCCGGCACTGCTGGGTTACATGGAGTCAGTGGAGCCCATTCTGTCTGTGGAGACTAGACTGATTTGTCCTGGCACCATGGTCCCATCCACAGTTGAGGTTCTGCAGGCCCCTGGGGTATTCGCTTGGAGCCCTTGCCTGTAGATCACGCCCCTGGCAATCGATTTGGCTTCCAGAGTTTACATGGATATGTGCATGCAACCCTTCTCTTCACTCCCTCCTGCAAGCTCTGAGCCTGTTTCTTCACATCTTCCTGCTGCTCTGACCCATGCTGCTTTCTGGAATCTCCCTAGAGCCAGATCCCCCTGAGGAGAAGCTATCATAGACCCTGGAAGGGACAGCTTTCCCTGAAAAGAGGGGCAGGAAGTTTTCCAGCACCAGGCCACCGGCTGAGGTCAGTGAAATAATCACTCACCTCCGTGCTACAGTCTTTACAAAACCAAACCAACCGAACCGAAGTGTATTTTTCTCCGAAATAGTTAAGAGGATAATAACACTGTTACGATAAGAGGATGCTGTGATAAATGCCTCCAACTTTATCAAATTGCAACATTGTGCTTTTTTTTTTTTTTTTTTTTTGCTTTATCCCTTTGTTTAAAAAAAGCATTTGGTCTTGATAAAGCCCCCACGTTCACCCCCGACTCCAGCCTTGGAAGCTGGGGGCGTGCACTGTGGGGTGAGGGTGAGGACCCAGAACCAGCGGGCAGGTGCTCCCCTCTAGTCCTGCCTTAGAGAAGGCAGGATTCTTCTGCAGGGGCGGCCCAGCTCCCTCTAACCCTTCCTTCCCAGCTCATCCCTGCCCTGCTCCTCACTTGCGGGCAGAAAGTGGGCAGAGTGTGTGCAAAGGGAGACCCCATCTCTTTAGTGTGCAAAAAGGAATGTACGTGGATGGTAAGAAAAAAATACAGTGACTCCTGGCTCCATCTAATTCTCTGCTTCAGGGGTCAGGAGAGAGGCCAGTGGTCCAGACTCCCCATGTTGTTTTATATTTTTCCTGTACCATTTCCTCTGCCTGGAGAGCTTGCCTCCCCTCCGCCATACACCCAGCTCCTATCCATTCCTTCAGACCTAGCTCAGATGACACCTCCTCCAGGAAGATTCTCAGCCGGCCCACCGGAAAGCATCTCTGCGTTTTCTAAGCCCTCTTTGCGCATAATCGGTACCAGGCATCTGAGTTTCATCCACGCTTTGTCTCCTTCCCACCAGACTGTAGGCTTCTGGAGGCCAGTGACAGTGTCTCCTGTTCACTTCTTTTATCCGCCCCCCACCACCAGCCCAGATCAGTTATGACATGAAACTGGAGTGCAGGGAATGTTTGCTGAACGAATATTTGTTTCCTGAGGGGTCCCCAGCACTGAGAGCAGATCCTGCACCTGGTGGGCAGTGCATGAAGATTTATTGAGTGAGTGAATGAGTGAATGAATGAAGGAAGGAACACTCAGAGGGCCCTATCCCTGGGGCGGGCTTGTCTCCACTAGCAAGATTCGGTGAGCATTTCTGGCATTCAGACCTGGACCTGGATCTTTCCCCGAGTCTGATTCTGGTAGGAGTTGGGCGTTGTGGGATGCCTGGGCCACGTCCCTGTGGTTCACTCACAGCGGCCCCCTTGAGGTCCAGCTCCCTGTCCCCTCCCAGCCCACCCTCCCCCACTCCCCACAATGAGGCCAGTGGCCCCCTGAAGCCACAGGGCTTGCTGGTTTGCAGGAATCCCGGTGTGTTTTTTTCCCAGTGAGTGACTTTAAACCATCTTTAAAATGACTGCTCAACTCACAAACCCCTGCAGGCGCGTTTCTGGGGTGATTTGGATCCTGCTAGGCATTTCATTCCTTTCCCTGAATTGCTCGTTATTTCATTTGCATAAATTTTAGTGGTGAGATATTGCCCCAGGCCTGGGAAGCTCAAACAGACCTCATGATGGGGCAGCAGAGACGAGCAGCAGGGTCTCGATCTGGCCGAGACGTGTGTCTGCTGATTTTCTCAGGCCGGGTCCTCAGCACCAGCTCCTGCAAGAGTGGCCGAGGAAGGAGGCTCAGCCCCGGCTGTCCCTGACCTTGGCCTGTCCCGCTCTCTCTGCACACGGTCACCCAAGGCCCTGCCCGGGAGGGAGGCAGAGGCCAGATGGACACTCGCTCCCACCTGGGCCCTGGCATCCCCGCCCCATCAGTCAGTCTATCCGCACCGACTTATTGAGACTGTCATACTGACGGCCAGGAGCTGGGTACTGCCGCCGGGAGACGGCGGAACGAAAGACGCAAGGAGATAAGACCCTTGAGTGGGGGGCAGTGCGGACAGGACGAGGCAGCTGTGTTCGGTGCCAGGCCCGGGGCCGGGCTGTCGGAGCTTTGGGGGCAGTGTGGGGGGTTGGGGGGAGAGAACTCGGGACCTGGAGGGGGAAGCTGGGGACTTGAAGAGGGTCTTGAAGGTTGAAGAGCCAGGAACCCTGTAGGGCTGAGTTTCCCACCAGGTGTGCCCCAGGCAGCGGGTGGCTGGGAGCCCCGGCTGGCCTCCCAAGGATGGGCAGACGCGTCCGGGGCTCCAGCCCCCTCCGGCACCTGACTGTCCTGTTTCTTCAAGTGGCATGTGGTAGAGGTGTTTGAGCGGCTGCTCTGGGTCAAGTGTGTGGCCATCACAGAGGAGAAGGTTCAGTCAGAGGGCGGGGTCTTCAGAGGGAGTAAGTAGGGTGGGCGGCGCTGGCACCCAGCTCGCGGTAGAGGGGAGTCGTGGGTTGACACCGGCACAGGGATCGGGGAGGTGACGAGGAGCCTTGAATGCCGCACTAACGAGTCCAGACTTGTCCTTTAGGTTCTGTGGAACCGGGCAGGTTTCTGATCAGACAAGAGGCCTGATAGAAGAGCCACTATAGACCCGTCGGTCAGGCAGTGGGTACAGGAGGAAGCGGGGTGGCAGGAACCCAGGCCTGACACCACGGGGGTGAGAAGTGAGCAGAATGAGGACAGAGGGAGACCCCCCCCACCATGGGCAGCCCCGACCTCTCAGATCTGCCACCGGTGCCCACATTTATCACTCTCCCCAGGGTTCAGTTTCCACTGAACCCAGGCTTTGGGGTCAAAGGTGAAGCTGTTGCAAGGTTGGACTTGGCCTTCACCTGGCAAGGTCCAGGTGCAAGGCTTTCTGGGACCGAGCAGGTTCCAGTTCCAAGAGAAACGGTCCACGTTACACCTCAGGGCGTCAGTTTCCCAGGGATTCCCTCGCTCTGTCCAGAGGCTCACTCAATCCCGTGTCGCTCTGTGTTTGCCAAGAGTCTCCAATGCACCTAGCATGCTTCTATGCCCAGCAAGAGAATAGGGAAGGAGGAAAACACGGCCCTCGTCCTCACAGACTAAGCATAACCACATTCAACGGAATTTAAATAAAACATTTTTGGACTGTGACACACAGTAAAAATACATTTACCATATGAATCATGACCCACTACCTCTATCCATCCATCCACCCGTCCATCCAAAATAAAACTTTAATGAACGCTGGCTATGAGCAGTCCACCCTGATATTTCCTATTCGCTTTTGTTTTTGTAACCCTGTCCCACAACCCACTAAGCCCATCTCGTGATGCGCTGACGGGTTGTAACATCAGCGTTTTCGGCGTCTAGGAGAGTTGCGCACTTCTTAAAAGATCCGTCTGGCGGGGCGGACTGTGTGTGCTCTGGGTCACCAGGAAAGGGAAGGTCCTCGCCGGACACATGGTGGCATCCTGTCCATCAGCGTATCTGCACTGCATATGGTGGAACGGACACCCTGCCTCTGAAGGCGACGGAAACAAGTACAGGACGGAATATTTTTTAAAGGAACAAACGAAAACACAAACTTAAAAAAAAAAAGCACCACTGAGCTGGCAAGAGAATAAAGGCACCTGCTGAGGCCCACAGAGTGAAAGTGGGATCATGGAGGTGAGTACAGAGCTGTCTCTGGATGGAAGGTGTAGGTCAAACCCTCGTGACCTGGAGCCTCGGCTTCGTGGGACTCAGGACCAGAGATGCAGGCAGGGAGTCTAACAGGAGATGCACATGAAGCTCAGACCCTGTAGGACTACACTCTCGGTGTAAAGGCCCACGAGACACAGGCCTGCTGTGCAGAGGGGAGAGCCCAGGAGACCAGACTGTTTTGACCTTTTCATTGGATGGAGGGGAAAGATGGTCTCTCCAGAGAATTCATAACCCCACACCAGCTCCCAGGTGGGTTTAAAGCCCAAATTCATGACCCCGGGCAGGTCAAGGAGGATGGTGACTTGCACTAAGGAATGAAACAGAGAGATCTGGGGGAGATTTGGGAATTCGAAAGTAAACAGGAGGCTTCCCTGGTGGCGCAGTGGTTGAGAGTCCGCCTGCCGATGCAGGGGACACGGGTTCGTGCCCCGGTCCAGTAAGATCCCACATGCCGCGGAGCGGCTGGGCCCGTGAGCCATGGCCGCTGAGCCTGCGCATCTGGAGCCTGTGCTCCGCAACGGGAGAGGCCACAACAGTGAGAGGCCCGCGTACCGCAAAAAAAAAGAAAAAAAGTAAACAGGACTTGGTGATGGATTAGACTGTGCGTTGAGGAAACGGGAGGTGACAAAGGTGCCTCCTACGTGTCTTGCTTGCCTTGGTGGGTGGATGACAGCATTTTGTCTTGGAAGACAACTGGATTTGGGAGGGAATATGAAGACTTTAATCTTGGACCATGCTAAGTTTGAATTGCCTTTAAGAGGTCCGAGGTGCGGGGCATAGAGTTGGATATACGTATCCGACGCTCAAAGATTTCTGGACCAGAACTATAAATCTGGGAGCCGTCTCTCCAAGAAGATGATCATTGAGTGGGCGAAATTATCAAGGGAGATAGAATAGTCAAGTGAGAGGAGAGAAGGCCCACTTCTCCTGGAAGAGCTCCAGCTTTGACTCAGGGCAAGCCTGGAAGGGAGACAGGTCGAGGAGGAGAAAAGCCAGGCGTGGATGCTGCCGTGAATATCCAAGAAAGAGAGGGTTGCAGAGGAGACGTGGAGAGGGCTGTCAAAACTGCTGAGAGATCAGGACTTCCCTGGCATCCACTGTTAAGACTCTGCGCTTCCCCTGTGGGGGGCATGGGTTCGATCCCTGGTCGGGGAACTAGGATCCCACATGCCTCGAGGTGCGGCCAAAACAAAAACAGAAACAAAAACAAAAAACAAACAAAAAAACTGCTGAGAGGTCGAATAGGAGAGATGGAAACATCGATTGCATTTGCAGTATCGCAGTTGTGGGTGGCCTTAGCATGGGTGTTCCCGTGGGACAAGGGGACAAAGAAGGCAGATGGAGAGTGAGAGGGAGGTGAAGCGCTGGCGAGCTGAGCTGCGAAGGCCAGAGGGAGGACGGCTGCGGCGAGATGTGGGCTGGAGGGAGGGCTTTCGAGGGGGAGGGATGTGAGCATCGTTGCCAGGAGGATGGGAGGACGGGGCGGACAGAAGGGAGAAGCTGAGTATCTGAGAGAGAAGGGACTCCTGATGGTGTATGTTTCCTGCAGAGGCACCAAGGGTTAGGGTCCAAAACGCAGTGACTGGCTTGACACAGCGGGAGGAGGGAGGATGTCGGCCCTGATGGAGGGGGCTTCTAGGTGGGGGGCAGTGGGTTGTGAGAGTCCTTGCTTCCATCTCCTCTGAGAAGCAGGAGGTGAGGCCACCGACTGCACGTGTGGAGGTGAGGAAGGAGATAAGTGGGGGCTGGAGGTTTAAAGACAGTGGGGAGTGTTTGGAAAAGGGACTCATTCCAAGGGGTGGGAGAGAGGGTTGACCTATCTCTAGGGCCCATTCATTCATCCATCCATCCATTCATTCATTCGTTATTGACTTGACAAATATGGCTGTGTGTCGACTCTGTACCAGGCACTGTGTTTTGGCCCTGGGGATACCTCGGTGAACAAAAAAGGAAAAACAAAATCCCTGCCCTCATGGAACTTACTTTTTAGATGTGGGAAACATAGTAAATGAATGAATATGTAAAGCATGTATGTGCTATAAGATGATATAATAAGCAGAATCAGTATGTAAAGTATGAGACTGCTGGTAGGAATATAAGTTGGTGCAGCCACTATGGAGAACAGTATGGAGGTTTCTTAAAAAACTAAAACTAGAGCTACCATATGACCCAGCAATCCCACTCCTGGGCATGTATCTGGAGAAAACTCTAATTCGAAAAGATACGTGTGCCCCAGTGTTCATAGCACTATTTACAATAGCCAAGACATGGAAGCGACCTAAGTGCCCATCGACAGATGAATGGATAAGGAAGATGTGGTACATCTATACCGCAGCCCCCCTCTGTTGCCCTCACACCTCATGCTGCTTTGGGTTCTTACCTTGCCTGTTGTTGTGTCTTCCGCCTGCCTGCCACACTCCACCTCCCTCCTCTTCTTGCTGTGATAGAATTCCGTGTAAACAGAGAGAGAGGAGAATCTGGAGATGGGACCTTCTGGAACTAAAGAGCATCCTTCTTAGTGGAGAAAAGTGGTGACCACTGTTTTGGCTGCTCAGAGATTTTTTTTTTTCCTTTTGTATTGTTCTTGGCTCCGTTCTAGATGGTTTAGGTTCTGGAGAGGAAAGATGGCCACAGTGAGAATCCCTTAAAACTCTGGGCACAAACCATGTCAGGCCACTGCTAGAACAGTCGTACCTTAAACCGCAAGGGCCCTTGGAGAAGAGCCGGCCTTGCTTCTCGAGGGACAGGGTCTCCCCTGAGGTGACCCCATGTGTGAGCATATTGCTCTCTGCTTTTGTTTCTGTCTCCCCATGAGGAGCCCACGCAGGGCTCTGACCATCTCTTAACCTGTGTCCCTGCATCCAGATCTTTTATGGATGCCTGGAACAGTTATCAGAAGGGTAACGGTAACTTCAGGTACTGGGCCCTCTGCGTTAGCTGCTCTTGACAGGTGGGCACCATTATTGTCCTCATCCAGGTAAGGAAACTGAGACAGAGTGCTTAACAAACATGCCCACTGTCAAGTACACGTGCTAGCGTGTGACAGACGGGATCTGACCTCCTGCACCTCACCCTCCTCACCTGTTTTATGAGCCTTATCTCATCTGATAAGGGGATGCTCATAATTACTGTTCATTACAGACGGGCAAAGCTGGCCGGGAAGGATGCAGGCGTCTGGCCCAGGTGGTCCATGTGGAAGATTCGAGCAGACCCCGAGCCCCTTCTTAGCACCCCAAGCTCCTGCCTCCGTGCTGATGAGACAAACGGATGAAACCCAGTCTCAACCCGGCCTAATGAATCCCGGTGTGGCAGCTTGTTTGCATTTGTTAGTTAATTCGTTTTCCAGACAGAACCACAGACCAGTGTCCCTGCCTCCTTGCCAGTGTGTCCATCCCGGGGGTCTGACAGCCACCCCAGGCCGCCTCCAGCCCCTGGCTCAGCTGAGGCAGGAGAAGGGCTGGTGGCCAGGATGAGGGGCCTGTGTGAGGACAGCGGCCTCCCCCGGGGGCCGAGGGGGCGCCCAGCTCCCCGGCTGGAGCAGGCGCATGAAATCCAAACTCTGGAGGGAAATTTACTGCACAATAAAGGAAGAATGCCCCGCTTTGGGGACAATTAAAGCCACATTACTGTGGAATTACAGAGGATGCCTGGGGAATTAGCCAAATCCAAAGCAGCCAGAAGCGCCAGGGCCAAGAAATGTGGGGCGTTTACATACAGGTCCCCCTCCTACTTGTACAAGAAATCTGTCTGGTTCCCAAACCCCCTAATTTTAAGGCAAGAGGAAACATCAAAAGACTTTACCTGAGGGGAACTATCGTCATTAAACAACCCCTGCCCAGCCCAGCCTAGCTTGTGCCTTAAATAGTCCTCTTCTGGTTACAAAGCCAATCAAGTCACTGGTGGAAGTCCAGGGGGCAGAGCTAAACCCCACCGTTTGCAGCTGGGAAAGCAGGACGATGCCAGGATTCCGAGCTGGAGCCAATCAGAGTTTCCTTCCAGTTCCCCTCTGGGAGCCATGGGGGCTCAGCCTGGAGCCTCGACATCCTCACCTGTAAAATGGGCATGAGAGGGCCTGACTCGTGCTCTTTGTGAGATGTCAGGTGGATAAAGTATGTAAGATCTGGGACCTAGTCCTTCACTTTTTTATTTTGTGACTTTTGTACATTGTGGGGTGTTTTGAAGAGCAAGTAGGTTTGTGCTAGTTTTCCATCCGCGCCTCCCGTGGAGAGGAAGGGGGGTAAAGAGATGGTTTCTTTCTTTTTTTTTTTTTGGCAGTACGCGGGCCTCTCACTGTTGTGGCCTCTCCCATTGCGGAGCACAGTCTCCGGACATGCAGGCTCAGCGGCCATGGCTTACGGGCCCAGCCGCTCCACGGCATGTGGGATCTTCCCAGACCGGGGCACAAACCCACGTCCCCTGCATCGGCAGGCGGACTCTCAACCACTGCGCCACCAGGGAAGCCTGGTTTCTTTCTTTTAAAAAAAATTTTATTGAAGTATAGTTGATTTACAATGTTGTGTGAATTTCTGCTCTACAGCAAAGTGATTCAGTTATACATATATATACATTCCTTTTCATATTCTTTTCCATTACGGTTTATCACAGGATACTGAATATAGTTCCCTGTGCTATACAGTAGGACCTTGTTGTTTAGCATCCTATATATACTAGTTTGCATCTACTAATCCCAAACTCCCCATCCTTCCCTCCCCCACCTCCCCTCCCCCTTGGCAACCACAGGTCTGTTCTCTATGTCTGTGAGTTTGTTTCTGTTTTATGAATAAGTTCGTTTGTGTCATATTTTAGATTCCACATGTAAGTGATATTATATGGTATTTGTCTTTCTCTGTCTGACTTACTTCACTTAGTATGATAATCTCTAGGTCCATCCATGTTGCTGCAAATGGAATGATTTCATTCTTTTTTATGGCTGAGTAATATTCCATTGTATATATGTACCACATCTTCTTTATCCATTCATCTATTGATGGGCACTTAAGTTGCTTCCGTGTCTTGGCTATTGTAAATAGTGCTGCTATGAACATAAGGGGGCTGTATCTTTTCGAATTATAGTTTTGTCTAGGTATATGCCCAGGAGTGGGATTGCTCAATTTTTAGTTTTTTGAGGACCCTCCATATTGTTTTCCATCGTGACTGCACCAATTTACATTCCCACCAACAGTGTTGGAGGGTCCCCTTTTCAGGGAGATGGTTTCTGAAGTCACTAGTCGGGCAGCTTGGGCTGTCTAGGGCTGGGGCCCCTTCTGGAGGCCTCCACACCCCTGCACGCGCATCCGTCACCTCCGTGGCATGCCTTGAGGGCAGTGTTGCTGCTCCACGGATGAGGAAGTAAGGGGGACACAGCTTAGTAAGGTGCCAGGAGGGACTTCGTGATCCCTGCCTCGGGGGAGGTTGGGAAGAGTCATGACAGCTGTGGGTGTCTGGTGCTACTTTGGTGCATAGACACAGCTCCAGGAGACTCCCCTGTCACAGTCATAGTGGCCAAAATGCTTCTCGATGGCCAGGTGGAAGCCATTCCATCTTTTGAGTACCGCCCTCAACTCCTGCCTCCTGCCCTCTGCGCCCCTCTGCCTGTGCGCTTCATCCTTCAGGCTGTGGCCTGGCATTTGTTCTCTGGAGCTCCCAGGGCTCCCTCACCCCTTCTGGACACATCAGTGCTCTAGCACCCTCTTTCCTGCCCACCCGGGGGTGAGGCCTGAAGGAGGGGACAGCCTTTTGTGTTAACACTGTGGGACTCAGTCCTGAAGCCAAGCAGCAAAAGAGAGTTCAGCCACCTCCTGCCTCCTGTACCCTGCTGGTTAGCGGGGCTGGAGTTCCCAAGGGGTTTTTGACACATCTGGGGGACCCTCAGCAGCCACGCCCTCTGGGTGCTGAGACAGAGCGGTGCAGCAGAACCTCTCTGCTTGTTAGTGAGCTAGGCATTCGGCCACACTACAGGCACTGAAAACAATTGGGAGGAGGAGACAGAAGGGGCTCCCTCCCTTTTCCTGTAAGGGCCAGTCTCTTGTGTGATTCTTCCTTGGGAGCCTCAGCACAACAGAGCCAGCAAGCCACTGGGATGGATTATTCCTAAATCCAGGGGAGATGTTTAAAATGCTCAACAACAAGAACTTCCTGGCACCAGCCGTCACAGAGATGCCAGCTGCAGACAGCTGCATTGGTGCATTTCTGCAGAAGATCGGTCTGCCCTAAAGCCTTTGAGACCCCGAGAGAGTGGCTGGTTTTGAGCTAAGCCCTTGCTGTCCTGCTGTCGTTGTGCTGATCCGAGAGCCCTTTCAGAAGATGCTCAGCTGCGGAGCCGTCATCTGTCCGCGAGGAAGAGGTGGCTGTCATCCCCGGGCTGTTTTACCGAGCTATAGCTGATAACATGGGACCTCATTTCAGAAGGACCATTTGGATTTGTTTTCTGCAAATAAATCCCCCACGTTTGCTGGAAGTTCTTCTGCTGTCTCCTTCTGACTCAGGATCATTTACAGACTGGAGGATTTCTCAGGACACCCCTTCCACTAACTCACACATAAGAATGTTAATGGGCTTCCCTGGTGGCGCAGTGGTTGAGAGTCCGCCTGCCGATGCAGAGGACGTGGGTTTGTGCCCCGGTCTGGGAAGATCCCACATGCTGCAGAGCGGCTGGGCCCGTGAGCCATGGCCGCTGGGCCTGTGCGTCCGGAGCCTGTGCTCCGCAACGGGAGAGGCTGCAACAGTGAGAGGCCCGTGTATCGCAAAAAAAAAAAA
Source organism: Mesoplodon mirus (assembly GCF_964341445.2). Taxonomy (NCBI): domain Eukaryota; kingdom Metazoa; phylum Chordata; class Mammalia; order Artiodactyla; family Ziphiidae; genus Mesoplodon; species Mesoplodon mirus. The sequence continues at coordinate 45,543,763 of NC_138994.1, read as the reverse complement.
AAAAAGAACGTTAACAAGTCCAGTTGGAGCCTCAAACCTGGAAGAATCTCCCAAGCCCAGAGGTGGAACTGTGTCTCCGTTTAGGGTTGCTGAGTTGGAAGGGACTTTACCTGGTTCGCCCTCCTCCTCAGAGCCAGAGTCTCCTGTACTGTGTCCCTCTACTTGAATGCCTCTACTTGCCTTGAAACAGCAAGATCACTCCCTCCTGGGGGCGGCCCATTCTAGGTCAGCTGGAATCAGCTGTTCCCTGTCACTCCCTCTGTCCTGTGGTAGGCCACCTACATCCTCCAGTGACCTGGTGTTTATTTAAAGTCTTTAACTGTGATCTCATCAACTCTTGACTGGTGTCTAAACAAATTATACCCACTGGTTTGATTAAAATAACTGGATTCAGAATTGGGGTCCAGAGTTTAATCGGTTCTACCACAAAGCATGTTCTGATGAAAATGGACCTTTTTGGGTAAAGAGTTTGAGCCATTCTGATCATAACTGCCTTCTCCTCCTGTTTTTCCCTGGACGGTGGCGAGATTCGACGTGGGATCTTTGTATATGATATTGGGGCATGCTGGGGACCACCGGGCCCCTGGAGAGCCTCGTGGGGACAGCGCGGTGGCCTGTCTGCTCAGCATTGGTGGTGGTGTCCATCAGGAGCACTTTCTGGGTCATCATGAGACAGCTGGGGACCTGGGACCCTTTGCTGCAGTGCTTGCATCTGGACTCCTCAAGCAACAAAATACAAAGAAACTATAAGGAACTAAAAATAACTGCACGAATGCACAGCTGGGACAAATTATGGACAGTAAGATACAAAAAGACCAAAAGAACCCAACTGCCACTTCTGAAGAGTGGGGAGCAAAAGCAGGGCACTGCACAAGCCCCCTCCACACAGCACCCCCAAAGGGATGGGAAGACTACCTAAGCCACCCCTCTGGCCCGACCCCTGGGCCCATCCCCACCCTCACCCCATATGAGGAACCGGCCTGCCCTCCCTCTCGGGGAGCGAGCAAGGGCCCTTGTTACTTGTTTTCCATCCCTTGTGCTACAGCATGAGTCCCAATAAAGCCTTGCCTGAATTTCTTTTTCCTTTTTAACACCTTTATTGGAGTATAATTGCTCTACAATGGTGTGTTCGTTTCTGCTTTATAACAAAGTGAATCAGCCATACGTATACATATACCCCCATATCTCCTCCCTCTTGCGTCTCCCTCCCACCCTCCCTATCCCACCCCTCTAGGTGGTCACAAAGCACCGAGCTGATCTCCCTGTGCTATGCCTTGTCTGCATTTCTTGTCTGGCTTCTTATCAAATTCTATTAATTAAGGAGGTCAAGAACCCTGGTCGGGGTTCAGATGGGCAGGGTCTTTCCCTTCTCTCACATCTCCACGTGGTCTCAGGCAGGGGATTTCTGTTCTCACGGAGCTGATGGAGAAAGAGAAGTGGTTAGGGCAGGACAGGCTGGCACAGACCACACAGGAACTGGAGAATCAGACAACCCTTGGAGTTCAGAAAAGCCCAAAAACAGTCCCCTTCCCTCCTGGTCCTGATGAATCGAGGGACCCTCTTAACCTCTTCCGGGATTTTCAGGTGCCAAGAAGATCAGAGCTACCTTTGATAAAAAGCTGTTGTGCTGAATCACATATCTTGGGCAAAGCACAAGTTTGATGGGGATCCGGGAGGTGACAGGGATAGGACCACCCTGCAATACTTGGCACAGACTTTCACTCAAAAGGGCTTGTTGAAATTCCAATTGAACTGGGCGTCCTGTGTTTTTATTTGCTAAATCTGGCAACCCTCGTTGGAAAGTGCATTAGGAAACGAGAAATAACGTTTGTGTTGACCAGAAGGGGCCCACGGGGACCCCGGCTTCAGCCTGTCCCCATCCCATCCACAAACTGGAACCTCCATCTCTTGGGCTCACACGTGCAGTGTCGCATCCCTGGGAGCAGTGTAGGCTGCAGCCGAGGCTGGTCTCCGGAGCTTCCAGCCCAAGTCAAAGTTAACTGTAGAGCTGAATTCAGAAACTGGTCCAGCAGAGAAGTGCACGGCCGTGGCACGGTGGGGAAGGAAGTGGGAAAGGTATACCGGGAATCGCGTGTTTTGCTGCCTGGTGTCAGGGGAATAGAATCGGCTGCAAGTCATTAAACCGCCTTGCTGCCAGCCGCTGTAGTCTGCAGCCTGGCATGTACCAGACTCGGCGATGGGACCCATTACAGATGGGAAATGACCCCGGGGAGTAGGGGCCAGGCTTGGCTGGCGCGGCCGGCAAATCAGCCCTCATACGTCTGTTTAATAAAGTACTGGGACAGTGTACACCACCTCTGGGGAACACGGGTTGGAAGGCAGCCCCCGTGCTGCTAGACAGGCATCTGGGCAGGGTGGGGAGGCCACAAGGAAAGAGAGTCTCACGCAGCAAGCAGAGCTGCTGGGGGAGTTTTGCTCACCCTCTGCGCCTTTGAAAAGTCTCGGCCTTGGGGACTGAATTCCAGCAACCACGGGGTTTATCGGGCTTCTTTCTGCCCACGGCCATGCCACCTCACAGCACTGGAGGTCTGGAAAGAGCTCCCTAACGAGTTCCAGGTCCTTGGCAAGGTCTCTCTGCCTGTTGGGGCCTCGTTTTTCTCATTTCTTCTGCGACAAGAGGGTAAACTAGTAAAACTTGGAAGCCCCCAGCAGCCCTTCGGAAGATGACACCTCCTTTCCCTACTGGGCTGCTGGATCTTGGGCATGGCCGGGGGTGTGGTGGTGAGGTGTTCATGCAGGGCCGGCCCTGTTAGGAGGGAGAAGCAAGACTCTTAGTCTCTGGACCTTTCTTTGGAAACCAATACCCCTGAGGGCAAGGGAGCTGGCATCTTGTAGTCAGTGGGTGGCCGCGGAAGGTTCCAGAACAGGGTAGTGACAAGGTGAGAGGAGGGCTGGAAGAGGGATCTGGGGTTGGGGGTGGGGTGACTGGGGTTGGGAAGGCCACACAGTGGGCCGGGGCTCATGTCCCGGAGGGAGCGGCCCGGGGGCGGGGCCTTGGGAAGGGAGGATGTGAGGCGCTGGGCTGCAGACAAAGAACTGAGACGGCTCCTCCCGGCTCACCAAAGCGTCCCCGGCATTTCCTCCACCGAGAGAAGGATGTTTGTGCGGCAGGAGCCCTGAGTTATCCCTCAGCAGCAAAAAGCCTAGGAGACGCCTTCGGGGGAGGTGCAGCGGCCAAAAAAGGGCAGGGGAAAGAAAAAGCTACGATGTTTACAGAGGAAAAAAAGTCAGTGGAAAAAATGACGGAGAGGTCAAGCTGATTCGGGGGATGGCCCTGTGCGGTCCCCTCGGGAGGGGCCGGTCGCCTGCACAGACCTCGGGGGAGAAAGCCACCAGGCCTCTCACCCTGTGACCCCGCATCCCGCCGTGGCCCCAGCCCAGCCCACGAAACGCCCCCTCCCGTCCGCTCACCAGCCGCCTGTGCACGGGGATCCTGTTCATCCGCCGTCTCACTGTGAACTGGAGTTCACATTTCTGCTCGCAGACCTCAGATGTAGTCCACTCCCCCCCTCCCCCCCCCGCCCCCGCCCCTGGCTCCCGCCTCAGTCCCTGCTCCAGAAGCCCAGGAGGGTCTGGCTGGGTGGGGACGACCGCTCCCAGGAGCTCTTTTGTCTGCTGTCTTGACAAAGGGGCCGAGACTTTCCCAAGCCCCACAGGTGTGAAGAGCTTGTTACCCTGGTGTTTGTTCAGCCCTATTAGTGGCCTGAAGGACTGTTGACAGAGGGTCCCTTTGTGTGCAGGCTCGGCTAAAGCTCTCTAAGCCCTTGACAAACACAGGCCACTTCTCTCCCGGGACTTTATCAGGAACCATCTAAAGCCTTCCTTGGCTGCTAGGAGCTCCAGCCTCCTGGACGGACACCGGGGACTGGGTTTTGAAAGCATTTCCCAGTTTTTCTTTCCTTTTCATTTTTCCTACCACCTTGATCCACCTCTTGTCCATTCTGTTTCTGATATCAGAGATAAAGCACAGGTCTGGAGTCAGAGATTTTGTTTTCAAGTTGGAGCTTAAAAAAAAAAAGTGTTGTGGCTTTGCAGGCCTTCTGTCTCCCAAGAGGAGGTGCCATCAAAGAGACTTCCAGAGAGGTCGGTGGGCCCCTCCTGTGAGAACTTGGCTTCAGGGGGACTCTTAGCCACCCCCAGGGAAGTTCCCTCTGGCTAACTACCCTCCCGGAAGTCTTTTCACCAAGGTCCCCCCATCAACCCACCACCCAACCCACATGCCCCGAGGTGGACCACCTTCTCCCTCAGAATGGTTTCCTCTGCCCAGTACCCTGGAGGTTCAGTCCTTCTGGACCAGGTGGTCAGCACTCCTATCAGCTAGTCCCCTTCTGAGGCTGCTCCCCTGCTGAAGGCCCCCATCATCCATCTCTACCTTGAACTTGTGGAAATCTGCAGGATGACCCCTCAGGGCTGTGGTTCCATCATATGCCCCGTCTCTGACCTGCCCGCCAGCTGAGAATGGTCTTAACTGTCCTTCCTGCCATCCTGCCACCCGCCCAACTCAGTCCCACACCTGTGGCTAGTTTGCAGCTGGAGCACACTCCTCCTGAACTCCTGAAAGCTTCCCTGCTGGCTAGAATCTGCCCGTTATCTCCAGGAGTTTTGGTGTCACGCAGCCATATACTTTTAGGGCCAGGGAAGAACTCAGAGATCATCAAACCCAATGTCCTCATTTTCCAAAGAGAACACGGAGGCTCAGAGAGGCCAAGGGGGCTTTCCGGGGGCACACACCTGGGTGAGCCACAGAGCCAGGACTAGCGCTTAGGTCCCAGCTCTCCCAAATCAGGTCCAGTTCTCTTGCTTCTCGTCCTTGCAGCCTTGTGATGTTGTATCAGTTGTGTGCCATTTGCGTTTAATCATAACTACACTCACGTGTGAGACTCTAGGTCCTTGCCTTCACACATCTTTTTTCTCCTCTGCACGTTCTGGACCAGTGGTCCTCAAAGTGTGGCCCTGGGACAGGCAGCATCAGCATCATCTGGGAACTTGTGAGCAGTGCAGGTGCTCAAGCCCCACCTACAGCCTACTGAATCAGACACCCGTGGGCCTGGGGCTCAGCTGTCTGTGTTTGGGCAGGCAATTCGGTGATTCTGCGCACCCATGTTTGAGAACCATCCCATGGTGGGGTCTTGGGAGGGGATTGGTGGCTTGGATTGAAAACCAGAGGTGGAGAGAAGGAAGAGGGGGGCATCGTCTTGAAAGGGTGAAGTGCAGTGATATCAGCCCTATACCGGCTGCGCTTCCCAACTCAGGCAGGCACATCGAAGGAGCTCTGTTAATATTCGTTGAATGAAGAAATGAACAAGCAATCGTGCGAAGCATGCAATGTCGGGGGGTATCATTGGTGGCCCCGTCTTATGCCTTGAGGTGTCACATCTTTCCTCTCGCGTTCTCTCTGGGAATTCCCTGGAGTCCCATGGCACATCCTCAACTCACCTGGGCACTGTCACACCCAGCATGGACTTGTTGACTTTTCTTCTAGACAAGCGAGTTGTCCAGTTCTCCTGGCCATGTCTAGGTGGTGCATTCCAACACTATTTCAGATTGAACTTGACACAAGGCACTCCACAAATGATTGCAAGCCCTTGAGCCTTGGCTGGAACCAAATGGCTCCTGTGAGATGCTTCTAGTGTCTTAGCGGCCGCCGAGTCTCCCTGGCTCACCCCAGCTGGTCACCACTGCGTTATATGGGCAGCTGATGTCTCTGGTGACAACCTTTAAGCCCTGTTTTCCGGGGGAAGGGGTAGTCCTTGGAGTGAAGTGACAGTAACAGCAGCATTAACCGGACTTTTTCATACCAGGTATCTCTGTAAGGGTGGGGACCACCTCTGTCCTGCCCACTGTTCTATTCCAGCACCTTGCCTCGTGCTTGGAACGTAGTAGGTGCTCAGTAAATATCAGCTGAGTGAATAAAGAAACCCATGAGCTACCAGATTTGCCATTAGTAAAATGAAACCTATAGTCGGGGATTTGACTGTTTTGCAGATTTATCTACATGAGCGATCGTTTCTCTTATGCCCAGCTCACCTGTAAGACATGAAAGGGTAGGGGCCCCAGAAATGCTTGGGTGGGTCCTGCCTCAGCCCCTGTCCCAAAAGGAGCCCTCTGAGAGCCCAGTTCAGTGTCCGCAGGTGCTGGCGGGAGCCAGGTGTGTGGGGAGCGGTGACATCTCAGCCTGGTCATCTCACTGGACGCTGAAACTGAGCTCAGAGAAGCCAGCACTGGGGCGGAATACTTAACATTTATAAACAAGGGTCAAACAACTTCTAAATAAACAGTATACCAAGTAGAGTAGCAAAATAATAAATAAAAGGAAATACAAACGGCCCCAAACTCTTAAAAATAACTCAAATATTTTTGTTATTCTGAACTAATCGTTTCAGAAGTTTCTTTTGAAACCAGACCTCTCCCCACTGCTCCATCACGTACACCCCACTGTAAACTCTCCCCTTTACCTCCCCGTGGGCTCTCTCTCCAAAGTACCTTCCATTCCCACTGATTTCTTTTCAATTTAGTGCCAATTCCACCAACCTTTGCTGCTGGTCTGTGGACCACCAGTGGCAGTGCCTGGGTGCCTGTTAGAAATGCAGACTCCCAGGCCCCCGCTCTAGCCCTTCTGAATCAGAATCTGCATCGGAACAGGTTTCCTAGGGGTCCCATCTGCATGTTGCAGTTGGAGCAAGGCCAGCAAGAATATTGGTCTGTGCTCTGGTTCTCTTCTCAGGCCCTGCCTTGTCCACCTGGTCCCAGGAGAATGGCCTCTCGACCATCAGTCCCTACAGCTCTGGGCACAGTTGGAAATTCCAGGTCTACTGTGTGGTTCCCAGACGGCTGTCCATCTCCCTTCTGAGACAGAAGCACCCTGAGGGCAAGTGTCTGTCTTGTCTGCCGCCATATCCCCTGCACGCACACACCAGAATCTGGTCCTTTTATTTATTTTTTTGGCCGCCCTGCACGGCTTGGGCGATCTTAGTTCCCCGACCGGGAATTGAACCCGTGTCCTCGGCAATGAAAGCGCAGAATCTTAACCACTGGGCTGCCAGGGAATTCCCAGAATCTGGCCCTTTTAAAGGCTTCAGCTGGTGTTTGTTGAAGAAACAAATGTCTGTCACTCCCTGGGCAGCATTTGAAGCTGCTGAGTTTGCTCTTAGAGGCGGCAGCAAAGGGTGTAAAGCTTTGCCTATCCTGCGGGGGGGGGGGGGGGGAGTCACGATCTCTCTAACCCAGGCTTTCTCCAAATTGGCGCTATTAACATTTGGGGCGGGGTAACTCTGGGCTGTTCTGTGCCTGGTAGGACGTTCAGCAGCATCCCTGGGCTCTGTCGCCGAGATGCTGGTAGCACCTCCTTTGGCAGTTGTGGCAACCAAAAATGTCTGTAGAGACATTGTCACATGTCTGCTGGGGGACAGAACTGCCCGTGGTTGAGAACCGCTGCTCTAATCCCTTACCCAGAATGTTCAGAACATTCTGTGTGGTTGAGGAGGTCTTGTGGTCCTCACCCGGCAGCCACAGACCGAATTAGCAAAGGAATTGGTGAGGGAAGCGGCCCCTGCCCCGCACCCTGTAAGCTCCCGTTGTGTCCCCACCCGCCCCGGTGGACTGGACTTGTGGAAATGCGTCACTGATCACGGTAGGTCTGAGAGCTGCGCTTTCCCGGGCACTCGGGCAGCCCAGGGCTGGGGGCTGGTTTCTTGCCTACAAAGCCCCCAAGCCTGCAGATGGAGCAAACGTGGGCCAGTTATGTGGGGCGGTTCGGCTGCAGATATAGAAGTCCAAAGTTCCCTGCTGGGCGGCAGAACTAACCTGGGTGACCTTCTTGAAAGAATTGGCCTAGAAGGTAGGGGAGGATGTTAGGATCGATCCTGTGTGCGGGGAGGGGGGGCAGGGCCCTGCACCAAGCCCAGAGCTCTGAGGGGGCCCATCGCCCAAGGCCCGTCCTGTTGCACAAGAACCCCTGAGCCACATGAAGTTTAGGGGAGTCAGGGCCCGAGTTGCTGAGAGACACGGCCAGGATCCGGCTTAGCAACGTCTGCCGATTCTTTCTGGGCCTGGGAGAGCCCTGGCGGGATTTGGGCTTAGCTCATCAGGCCTTTCAGGAGAGGGCCAGCATCTGTGTCTGGTAAACTCATCAAACCAGTGGATGCGGATTCAGTCCCCATTGTGTACGGGGTCCCAGGAGGAGTCCAGGGCATCCTAATGTGGCTTCTTCTCCTGCAGTCTGCTTGAGCAGACAGGATCTAAATCAATGAGTTAAAGCAGCAGGACAAGTTTAAAGTAGTTCAAAGCAAAAAAAAAAAAAAAAGTCACAAATGCCACGAGGCTGTGCCTTGGTGGAGGGTGGCATCCTGGCAGACCACACAGTCCTCCATCTGTCCTACGTTTCTACCTATCTACCAACCTAATCTGTCCACCCACCCACCCGTTCATCCATCCACCCATCCACCCATGCACTCACCCATTCATCTACCCATCATCCGTCTATCCTCCCACCCATCCATCATCCATTTATCCATCTACTCAGCCACCCACTCCTCCATCCACCTGTCCATCCATCCATCCATCCACCCATCCATCTTCTCTCTTGCTTTCTTATTTTTGCACTCTCTCTCTCTCATTTGTATAATGAAAATATATCGAGGTCTGCTCTGGCCTGGAGGATATAAGGGCAAACACTGTCGCTGTCCTCCAGGAACCAACACGGCTGAGGGGAGCATGTCCCGTTTTATCTAAGAGCTGCTGCTGCGAATGCTCACCTGCCCCTCCCTCTGTGAGACTGGGAGCCCCTGTCTCCGTCACGGCCTGTGGCACAGGACCTGGCACAAAGCCGGAGCGCCTGCATGTGTGTTGCTTGAACTCCCTGGGGGTAGTGAGGGGTTGGACAATCCAGGTTTGTGGGAGAAGTTCGTAGACGCTTAAGGAATGGTGGTGACGGGCATATGTTAAAAGAAGACTTAGAGGACCTTTTGAGGGGAGAGGAAAATCTCCCTGCCAGGTTCCTGGTTGGGGGGATGGGGAGCTCGCTTCCGTCTCTCCTGACCCACCTTTTGCCCCTGGGTCTGAAATGCAGCCACGCGTGATGTGTCCTTGGCGATCCCCACGTGACAGCTGAAGGGGAGGGCACAGAGCTTGGGGGCCAGGCCAGATCAGCTCCCTCTGGGTGGCTGGGAGACCCCTGGACAGGACGCAGCACCTCGAGGGGCTCCTTACAAGCTGTGCTGCCCTCTGCCCTCCCTCCTCTCCCGGGCTGACCTCTTCATTCCCTTTCCTTCCCGCCTTGAAATCTGATCATGAAACTAATACCCAATATTTTTGCCTCCAAGAGAGGCAGCAGATAAACAGGAAGGCGTGAGGGATTAAGGTGTCTTTCCAAGGAAGGGGCAGGGCACAGGCTGGGAGCTGGGCGACACTCTGTGTGGAGCCAAGGGATCCAGATGTGAGCTGCTTTGCCTGATGCATTTTTCCATTTGTGCAGAGAAAATAAAACAAAGAGAAAAGAAAACAAGCCGTAAAATGCTTTGCAGAAGGCTGAGCCTGGGCAATTGCCACTGATGTCCCCTGACAGCTCCAAGAAGAGGGGGACAGGGCGGGGGCGGGGGGAGCCCTGTCTTTTGATGTTCGGCCTCTGAGCTTTCTTTTGTGTGACCAGTTGTTTGGGAAGAGCTTTTGCTGGTGTAAGGTGCTTATGGAAGAGAGATACCAACCAGAGGTTCCCCCTGGGGTGGGGAAGGGGGTTGCTGAGCTCCGAGGAGGGAATGGGGGAACAGCTGGACTGACTTGACAGATGTGGATGCAGGCTTAGCATCTGCCTCCGAGAAGGGTCAAAAGATGCAGCTACTGAGGCCTTTCCCGTACCCGAAAGGCCTGAGGAAGTGACGCCCCGGTGATTCTTCCAGATCCCTGTGACTTCTGTCCTAGTAGGAAAGATCCAGATTCTAAGCTGTAGTCTAGGGCCAGCTGTTCCTTCCAGTGATGTGGGTCCTTTCCTCTGGGGCAGTGGGCCAGGAGCCAGGAGACGTGGGTTCTTGTCCTGGACCCCTGTTTACTGGCTTGGTGGTCCTAGGTTGCTTGATCCCTCTGAGCAGCCCCCTCTCACCCTAGGCTGGCTGAGTGATTCCACAGTGACAATGAACTTGCATCTTTCCCTGTGCTGGTGGGCAGGGCCTAGCTGAACTTTCTTTGCACCTGATTGAACTCAGCCCCTAGGGCCGGAGGTGATGAGGGGATACTTGTAAGGCTCTTGGGAGTCCATTCTCTGGCTTAATTTGGCTTCTGGATGCTTCTTCCAGACTTCGGGCATAAGCTGAGGTCTTTTCTCCTGTATCACACACAGCATCTCCTCTAGAGCCCTCATCCATCTCTACTTGTAAACTGTGTGTGATTTGGAGGGTGATTCTAGGAAGAATATTTAAAGAAGCTTATCATAACATCAGAGAGAAAAATTAAAGAGGCAAATTTTTTTTAAATCACAAAAGGTAATATGTGAATAAGAAACTGGTAAAAATATTTGCAGCTTGGATATAAAAAAGACAAATGGTTTTTAATCCATTGTCTATAAGAGCACTAGACATCGTAAGAAAAACCCCCACCTTTTTTGAAATTTGGGCAAATGGCATGAACAGGCAATGCATACACACACAAAAAGAAATATAAATAGAAAAACAAACACATGGAGAAATGTCCAATCTCACTGGTAATCAAAGACACGCCATGCAAATTAAAATTGTGTGTGTGTGTTTTCCAGATGAATTGGCAAAGGCTAAAAAAAAAAGAATGCTGATACCAAATGCATATTGTTATTCTTTTCTAGGGTGTGGAGAAATAGGAACTCTCATATCCTGCTGGTGGGGGAGTAAACTAGGACAGCGTTTCTTGAGGGCAATTGAGATCCCGAGTTAAGAACACCAAAATTTAACCTGGCGATTCTGCCCTGAGAAATTTACCGTACGACACTCATCAGAGCAGAGTACAGATGTGCATGTTCAAAGGTGGTTACCACTGTGTTGTTCGTAATAGTGAAAAACTGGACATAACTGCCCAACCTGGGAAGACTCTGCTTTTAACTGCATCAGCTTCTGATTCCAAGGAGCCCATTTCGTGTATGCATACAGTGGAGGACTTTCAAAACTATGAAGGACATTATCTGACATAAAAAAATGTTCATCATTATGAGAAAGTTGGCTTGGAAGCGAGGCACAAGTATGATCCACGTGTGTAGGAAAGAATTAAATAGCTCCACAGCTGAGCACATGTTAATTAAAGCCTGCAAGGAGAGACCCAGCATTAACAGCAGTTGGTGGAGATTTGAGTGTGGGTTTTTTTTGTTTTTTTTTTTTACCTTTCTGCTTTTGTTTTTCAAGTGTCTGGTATTAAGCGTGTATTTCTTTAACAATTACATAAAATGTGATTTAAAACAAGCTTGTCACAAAAGCAAGGGCAAATCGTGTTGTAGAGTGAGCGAGATTAGGCCAGATTTAAGCTGGAGTCAGAAGCCTAAAGAGGAAGCAGGGAACAGTGTCACAGGGTGGTATGAAGAGGGCTGTGTAGGGGCTGTGCTGGATCCCTAGGGAGCTCAGACCCCCACTGTGTGCAAGCCACGCTGGCCGGAGGTGAAGATGAGCCTGGATGTGACATTGAAACCAAGACACGGAGGTTGAGAAGGATGCAGGCCGATGAGGAGGGGGCTTGAGGGCAGAGGGTCCAAGGAGGCAAGGAACAGCAAATGCAAAGCCACAGAGGGGACAGGTGAGGGGTCCCCACACGTGGCATGCTCCAGAAACTGCCAAAGTTTGATACAGCTTGAAGCATAAGAGGAGAGAGGGGGATGATCAGAATGACAGCGGGGGTGGGGGGGGAGAGAAGCAGGACCCGTTTATTCAGAGCCCGGGAGGCCGTGTTAAATGATTTAGATTTTATTCAGTGGGGAGCCCCTGAAAGATTTTAAACAGGTGCTGGACATCTTCAGCTACGTGCTTAGAACTCCTGCTCTGCTTAGAGTGTCAGGAGCTTGGAGGGCTCAGCTCAGGTGACAGAGGGGCCAAGGCCTGATGGATGGAGAGCAGTGAATGGGTTTGGGGAAGGCGCTTTAGGGTCCACATACAGACCCCAAAGCAGGAGCTGGCAATGTGGATTTGGGAGACAGGAGCACAGAGGTGGGCACTGCCGTGAGGGGTGAACGAGGCAGACTGGGGACAGCGTCAGAGCAGAGGCAAAAGGGTTGCTGAGTCCAGAGGAGTATGTGGGGAACAGGCAGAGGGAAGCAGGATTAGTCAGGAGGAGGCCCCGGGGGAGGATGCTAAGGGCCTGTCCAGAGGACCCAGCAGCCAGGAGTGTGGGCCACCATGCCGTGGGAAGTCATGCAAGTTGATGGTGGGAGGGGAGACGGTGCAGCGGGGCCCCGAGCCCTCAGTGGCAGGAGGACGCGTGGGAAAAGGAGAGTCCAGCCCAGTGGCTGGAGCTCAGGGAAGTGGGGAGCGTGCGCGGGTAGAGATGCTGCTCAGAAGCAGTGCAAGTGTCTGCTCCGGCTGCGGTGATAAGTTTGGCAGCCACCGGGGTGCTTAACCACACACGTTTATTTCTTATAATTCGGAGGCTGGAGTCAAGAGCAAAGTGTGGGCAGGGTTGGTTTCTCCTGAGGCCTCTCTCCTTGACTTGCACCCCTGCCATCTCTCTGCGTGTCCAAACTTCCTCTTTATAAAAAGAGGACGCCAGTCAGATGGGACTGGGGCCACCCTTATGTCCTTATTTTAATGTAATCATCTCCTTAAAGGCCCCATCTCCAAGATAGGTCCTCTACCAAGATGTCTCCCAATACAGCCCCGTTCCAAGGTTCTGGGGTTCGGGCTTCAGCACATGAATGGGGTGGGGGGACACACAGTTCAGCCCACAGCAAGCAGGATTGGGGCGCCAGGAGGATGCCAGCTGCATCTCCCAGCTCTGACTTGTGTGATGGGTGTGTGGGCCGGGGGGAGTGGGGATCCTTTGAAGGAAGTGAACGCCCTCCACTGGAGAGGGAAGCAGCCGGCTGGCGACGGTTCAGGTACTGCCAGGTGGTCAATACCTGCTGATGAATGCAAACAGGGGAGCCAAGGAAAAAGCTCCCGGAAGAAAGGCTGCCTCAGGGTCGGGCAGTGGAGGAGGGGCAGCTGGGGGGACGGGGTCTCCGGCGCCCCTCCTGACTCCGCTCCTGACCCGCGTCCCTGTCTCCCGTAGCCTGTAACTGCAACCTTCACGCCCGGCGCTGCCGCTTCAACATGGAGCTTTACAAGCTGTCGGGGCGCAAGAGCGGAGGCGTCTGCCTCAACTGTCGCCACAACACGGCCGGCCGCCACTGCCACTACTGCAAGGAGGGCTACTACCGCGACCTGGGCAAGCCCATCACCCACCGCAAGGCCTGCAAAGGTAGGCGGGGCGGGCCTGGGCCGCCCCTCCCTCTCCCTCCCCACCGCCCCCACACCCCCCCCCCCGCTTCTCCTCCTCCGGTGTTTCTTTTTTCTAGTCCCCACGCTGAGATCATCTCACGCACGCACGAACGCACGCACGCCTGCCAGGTATCTGGAGGTGTAAGTCGGAACAAAGGGGCAGTGGAGAAACGGCTCCGGGGGAAGAAAGGAGGTGGGGTCCCCGCGAGGGTGCAGGGCTCCCGGGCCCCGCCCCGCCCCCTCCGTCGGCACAGGTGTGCCGCATACCACAGGGCGGGGGTCATGTTCACCGGGCTTACCGTCGGCACAAAGGACTCTCTTTCACCAAAACCAAGCAGATGCATTTCTTTGGATGTGTGCGCACCGCTCCCCCCGCCTCCAGCCCCCGACACTGACACAGATGCGCACCTTCACTGTGATGTCGGCAACTGGGGGGCTGGGGGCGGGCGGGGCTTAGAAGGAACATTTAATCCACCTGCAAATAGTTTCACTTCTCAGGACAAAAAATTAAAGGGAGATGGGGGACTCTATTTTTTGTTCACTGAAGCAAGCAGTAATGTTTTAACTTTCTGCTGTTTGTTTTCTCCCACTAACAAAAATGAAGCGATGGTCAGATGACTCAGAGGACTTGATGAAATGCCAGGGAATTTAGTGACACTGGGGGAGGGGAGAAGTGCTCTCCCCCCACCCCCATTTGCTTTTGGGAATTCCAGGAACCAGGACTCTCCGGGTCCAAAACGTGAGGCCTAGCGCCACGGCTTCCTGTGAGCATGGCTTCCCGAGAACATACTTATCTCCGAGGGCTCTTGGGCCACAAGCCAGCATGGCTGGGCCCTCACATGGGCCTGTAAAGACCCTGACACCGGAGAGACACAAGCCATGGGAGACTTAGGCCCAGATGATGAGCTGCAGCAGGGAAACCCTCCTATGGCTACTGCTTAGCCTTGGATGAAGCCAAAGTATCATCCTCTTAACAGGAAATCCACCAGATGTTGGGCACTTGTGTGCAGGGCCGATTACATAATTCGTGGGCCCCGGTGCAAAATGAAAACACGGGGCTTCTTGTTCAGGAATTGCTAAGAATTTCAAAATGGCAAGCAGAGTTTCAACCAAGCGTGTGCCCTTCTGAGTGTGGGGCCCATGAGCCGGTCCTGCTTGTGCAGGACGCTGTTCTCCAAAAAACAGGTTCCCAGTCTGTCTCCTAGAGAAATCCCTTGGATTCCAAATTAGCAGAGATGAATAGGATGGCTTCCAACACACAAGCAAGCTCTCCTTCCAGATCTGTGGACTTAAGGCTGCCTCTGGTGGTTGCCGAGAGAAATTTAAGCGTAAAGGTAGCTGGGCTGTTTCCACATTAAAAAAACAACTGATCAGGTGAGAATCCCCCAGGAGCCTTTGAGCAGGGACTGAGAAAGTGACCTGGGCAAAGGGATCCAAGAAACGTCTACGGTGGCAGGAAGGCAGGGGCACCATGGAAGGAGGGCTTTGGGTTTTCAGAGAATGTAGTTGGAAGGTAGCCAACGCCTTGTGCCCAAGTGTTTGTTGTCTCTCTTCTACTGAAGAAACTGAAGTCAGGGTCTTGTAAACAACTGGTTGCATAGATTTCGTGGGAATTTGGCCAAGAAAATTTAATCAACAGGGGCCAGTCGGGTGGGCAGCCCTGTGCCCGCAGATGAGAAGGTCTGGGCTGTGTCTGGAAAGGCAGTGGTCACTTCCTGCCATACCAGTTTCTTCTGTCAGAGCAGGAAAGGCATGTCCCTGGAGAGTCAGGAAGGAGCAGGACCTTGGTCATCTTGCCATCTGCCTGCTCTCCCTTTCTTCTGTTGCCGTGGGGAGGGATGAGGGCCGTGTGTGGCCCTTCACTGCTGGGAGCCAGCTGTCAGGAGGCCACGGGGTCCTGGGAACCTGCAGATCATCCTCCAGGGCTCTGCCACTCTAGTTAAATGGTGTGGAGCTGCCGGCTTCCTTTGCTGGTTTCCAGGAGGGACAGATGCAGGCAGATGAGGGTGTGGTCCTGTCTTATTTCAAATGCTTTGGCCAGCCTCGGTGACTGGGTCCTTTCTCCCAGCCCCGGACAGCAACTGCTTTGGTGGTAACGCTGGGAGAAGAACCCATGGAAGAGGAGAGAATGTAGGGATGGAATCTGCTCAGAAGGACACTCGCTTATCCTTCTGGGGAAATGTGGCAGGAAAGGGTGGGACTCTCAGTGCCTCCTGATTGGTGAGGAAAGACAGTGCTTCAAGGATCCTGCCTCCTGATTGGTGAGCCAGAGCATTGCCTGAAGGGCCCTGCTTTGTGATTGGTGAGAAAATACAATGCCCGAAAGATCTGCTCTCTGATTGGTGAGAAGAAGAATGTGACCTGAAAGGTCTTGCCATTTCATTGGCGAGGAAAGTCATCTGTTGAAAGTTCCAGCTCTTTCCCCTCAGCTCTTTTTTTCCTGGTGTCACCCCCTTAGGGGATGTGGGAACTTTGAATGCACAGTTCCCCCACCAAAGAAAGACCCTGAGATCTTGGTGGGAACCAGCTGTAGGAGTTCACATGCCGGCAGGGGGATGTGTACCCTTGAGATCTTCAGACAGGCGTCTCTCCATCACCGCGCCCCCGAGGAGTCCACTGTCTTGTCTTCCCAGGGCCGGATGGTTTAAGGAAATGGTTCCCTTAGTGGAAGCATTTGGTCCCAGCATTTTGATCTCAGATGGTTTGCTCTCAGGGGCTTCCAAAATCATGTAGATGCGGAGTCACCCCCAGCCCTGGCCCCATTGTAGCTCTCGGGTGAAGGCTGCACTTCTTTGCTCTGTTTCAGATGCATTTCATGGGGGACATGGGACAACCAGCAGTGCCTCTTGACTCAAGTTGGCTGTTGACCTGAGGGTGCTTGGGAACAGCTACTGGGGCCCCTTTACCCCCACCCCCGACCCGACTTCCCAGGGTCCGGGAGGAGCCCCGGGCAGGGGCTGAGGCCACCCATACACTGCTGGTGATTGGCTGACTCCCGACCTTGTTCAGTTGAGAGCAGGGGTGGACCCAGACACGGACAGCTTGGAGCAAGAGTGTTCCATCCCAAACATCATAATGCCGTTCCCCCATTTGCGAAGTTTCATAGCAACAAATTTGTTGGGTACTTTCTCTCCTCCCCTAGTTTACCAGACTGGGGCTGGCAGGGCCGGTGCACACAAAGGGCTGTAATCAACATGCCCAGGGAGCAGGCGGCTGCACTCTCCGCTATTCAGCGCGATTTCACAGCACTGGGAAGGCCTCATTATGGCGTGGGCTGTTGTCCTATACAAAGTCAGACGAGATGAATTTCTCCCCTTTCTCTGCAGAAGGGTGTGTGAATGATACTCGTTCTGGAATCTGTCAAAAGATAGGCGGTTTTGTTTACCATTTGTCTTCTTTATGGACTTGGAGGCTCTTTCTCTTTAGAGCCGGCAAAGAAGACGTTACCATTTAACCATTTCAGCCATGCCTTCCTTTAAACGATATTAATTTATCATCTCCCCAAACTATCTGTGATGGATAAAGACATTCCAGGAGTCTCCCGTGAACTGAATTGTGAGGAGAATGAAGAAATTACCCACCGCATCTAATGCCCCCGCTCAGAGCGGCCTGCTTCTTTCCCTGGTTGACCTGCCCCCTTCAAGTCCACAGTCACCGTGGCTGATCTCAGGCTGCTAAGAAGGTGCCCGAGTCCTCAGAAGATGCGGGCGGCAGTGGGCAGAAGCCTGAGATGGTCCACACCAGCTTTGCCAGGGCTTGCTTGCCGTTCCCATCCACCCCTGTTTCTTCCAGCAGCTCTACCAAGGGTTGGGGAGGAATCGAGCATTTTGGGCCACGCCCTGGCCTCCCCAACCACTCTGATGTGTAGCCAAGGCTGAGAACCAGGGCGGTGGGAGAAGAAGAAATGAGTACAGTGACCTGCTCTTGTGTTGAGAAAGGGGATATTCACAGGTGACCTAGGATTTATTCTTTAGAGGGGAGAGCCTTATGTTTTAATGGCTCTCTTGATGAAAACTGGGCAGAGGGGGCTGTGTGTTTAAAATTGTGAAAATTTAAATCTTGCTGGTAAGGCTGGGAGCTTAGTTATACAGCCTGATGCTCCAGTGTCCAGATGAAGGCTGGGATTGGACAGTCATTACTGCTTCATAGTGTGTGTGTGTGTGTGTGTGTGTATATATATATATATATATATATATATACATGTGTGTATGTCTAGATCTGGTGGTCTCAGGATTTAGTCACTGCACAGCTAGGAACCTGGGACCTCCACCCCTTCCTGACTCTAAGCTAGTGTCCATGCACTAGTGTCCATGGACAAAAGCCTGAAAGCCTCAGAGACGCCCTTTCGATGTGTGGGCATCACATTTCCTTTTCCTAGCATCATCTTGGGAGGTACAGGGAAAAGGCTTGGTCATCTTGGCAGGAAGCTTCTCAGTGGCTGGAGCGGCTCCCAGAGGGCAGAGACCACAAAGCCAGCACCCACGGGGAGAGAGACAGTGAGAGGAGAGGAAATCCTCATGGAAGGGCTCAGCTCCAGCTGTGGCCTGTGTTGGTGCAGGCTTCCTTGTTCCCTGGGAACGTGGGGGTCAGAATCCTGATCTCCACATTTGCTCCAGGCTCAAAGCCCGGAGAGCATCACGCAAGTCATGGGACCTTCCTGGACCTCGGTCTCCTCATCTATAAAATCATATTCAGATTTACGGCCTCTGAGCCCCATACACCTTTGACGTTCCACATAACACATCCTCTTTTTTTAAAAAAAATCATAAATTAACAAAATTTTATGGGTCCCTGATCCAATAGGACAATCTCTTGTGTAAGTGAAGTTTGTGACCCGGGAACTTGGAAAAGCTGGCAGAGCCAGGAAATCGGGTGGAGGTGGTTTTCTCCTAAGGTCTTTACAAATGAAGAGAATCTCCCATCTTGTGACTTGGCCCTTGTGGTGCCCTGCTCTGAAGTGGGGTCTTTCAGGCCCAGCCCTCCGTCTCATTCCCCTGGGCCTACTTGGCCAGTTTCTTTACCTCCCTGGGTGTCAGTCTCCTTGTTTGTGAAGCTTGCTCTCATCCTGATTTTACATGAACTCTCCTAGAGGATCCCCGGGGTCCCCGGTCTGAACAGAAAAGCCTCCTGATGTTTGCAGTCCCCCAGTTAACAGGGGGCATTTTACTTGGGAAATAACTTCTGCTACCGGAAGAGCAGCAGGTTACCCCAGCCACGGGCTAGGGATGAAGAGCTTTTAAAAGCATGGAACTTGGAGTTATTGAGACCAGGGTTCAGATTCCACCTCAAGGCAAGGTATTTAGTCTTTGGTGCCTCAGTTTTCCCATCTGAAAATGGGGATAATAATAGTCCCTCCTCCCTCCTAGGGTTATGGTGTCGCTTAAAGGAGATGATGCAGAGGAGGTCCCCAGCACATGGCGTGCACGCCACACTGGTGAGCTGTTATGATTATTAGTACAAGCGGAGAAAAAGAGAGTAACCAGAGCCCCAACCATTGCCAGTGTGCACACCAAGTGGATGGAGACCATTCCTTTGGCTCCCCGTGGCCTTAGTTCTTTCGGTGAGTGTGGTGCACAGGAGAGCCGGCCCCTCTCACCTGAGAGTCTCAGCCCCAGGGTGTACTTGAAGACCGATTCCCACCAGAGACTGTGCAGGGCCCCAGGGATTTGCCCTAATGCCGTTGCACACCCTTGATAATAGATTTACACGCTTTGGGAGCAAAATTGACAAACAACCGGAACGGCAGAGATGGGTGCCTGGCAGCCAGCAGGCGGAGGCCCTGAGCGGAGAAGGTGGGGAAGGGCTTTGTGCATCCAGACGCAGTTCTGAAGGTGCTGCTAAGAAAGACCTGCAGCACCTGAGGGGCTCCCGATGGGTCTGGGGCTGAAAGGTGGATGCGAGGCCCCAGCTGGTCCTCACTGTTGGTCATCAGGTGTTCCAGCACCTCCCCCACTGCATTGTCCAGCCCCTGCCCGCCTACCTGAGCCTGTGCATGCAGACCACACACACACACACACACACGCACACACACACACGCACACACACACACACACACGGACGGACGGAACGACCTGTAGGACCTGTGCCTTTTGCCTCAGCTGTAAATCAGGTGCAGGAAGACTATAGTTAACTAGATCACGGAGGGTCGTAATCCAGTTTGGGATGATGGGGCTCCCTCCCCCTTTCCACTTCCTGCCGTCTGCACCTTGATCCGAAAGAGAGGTCGTGCAGCTTGAAACGTTTCTTTTGTGCCTCGTTAGCAACTGCTGGGAGAAAGAAAAGCGGAGCCTCGGAGGAGGAGGCGGACCCAAACAGCTGAGATGAAGTTTGTGGATTATCTGTGGATTTAAATTATCCTCGGCCCCTCATTAGCACGGAGAATTTAGGAGTGGGGAGTGATCATCGTCAAGGTGGCCAGTGACCTCGGTTGTGAGGGGAAGGTCTTTGCTTTGTGCCCCTCCTACTTTCCTCCAGAGTCACAGGGTCCGTGAAAGGAGCTCTTCCCCGCGGAGAGGGCGGCACCTTGGCCCTGAGCATGTGCATTGATTCAGCCCACGTTCATGGATCGCCTGCTCCACGCGGAACTGGGGGTACAGTGGTGACCAGGACAGACACGTACCCCTGGAGCTTGTGTTCTGGAGGGAGGTTGATGATAGAGAAGAAAAAGTAAGCAGAGGATGATTACAGATTGTGGTGAGGCACATGGAGGAAATAAATAAGGTGGAAGGACAGAGTGTCCCGGGAGGACCTCTGGGGATGGGATGGACTTTGAAATGAGACCTGGGGTGTGAGAAACAAACAGCCATGGGGGCACTGAGGGAGGAGCAGTACCATTGCCTGGAAGCAGGTAAGGGTTGGAGGGCTCTCTGTCAGAAGGGAGGCGACGAGGGCAGGGAGGAGGGGGCCGTTCCAAGAGCAGTGGGTGCCACCGGAGGGCTGAGGGTCAGGGACTGGAGTGATGCGTCTGGCTCACCTTGTAAGAAGCTCCTGCTGTGAGACATGCCGCAGATGGGAGAAAACATTTGTGCGTCGCATATCCGACCCAGGACTTGAATACAGGCTGTGTAGAGGCCTCTCAGAACTCCACGATAAGACAACCAACCACTGAGCTAGAAAGGGGCAGAATACTTGAACAGCTACTTGGCAAAGATCCAGGGATGGCCAATAAGTACCCAAACCATCATTTGTCTGCATTAGGGAAATGCAGATTAAAACCACGGCGAGATGCCACCACCCGCCCATTAGAATGTTGAAAATAAAAAGTCCTGACAGTCCCAAGCACTGGCGCGGGTGTGTAGTAACCGGAACTCTCGCACACGGCTGGGGAATTCAGAATGGCACAGCTGCTCCGGAAAACAGTTTGTCAGTGTCTTACAAAGTTAAGCATAGACCTGCCATAATACTCAGCAATGCCTCCCCTAGGTATTTATCCCAGACAAACGAAATCTGTGTTCACACCAAAACCTGCACACGGATGTTGATAACAGAGTTATTCGCAACTGCCAAAAACTGGAAACAACCCAACGGATGCTTCAGGGCGTGAATGGACAGCCAGTGGTGCACCCGTACTGTGAAATCCGACTCAGCGATGCAAATGGATATGCTGTTGATTGACACAGCAACATGGGCGCATCTCAAATTCGTTGGGTGTAAAGGAGGCCTGTCTCAAAAGACTACCTACTGTATGACCTCACCGAACATACGGTACCTCCATATATTTTACATACAGTACATCCCAGAATAAGATGGTCTGCAAAGCTGTAGGGACCGAGAATAGATCCTGGGTTGCCAGGAGTAGGGATGGGGGGCTCACTGCAAAGGAGGAGTGCAGGGGATTCCTGGGAGAGTTGGGCTGTTCTGTGTCCTGAGTGTGGTAGTGGCTGCAGGACCCTGTGCATGTGATAAAGCCCTAGGACTGGACACCACGAAAAGCGAACTTGACCGTGTGTGAATGAAATGCTGCTGCTGATGGTGATGACGAGCTGCTTCCGTAGGGCTCTGTGATGCTGACTTTGGACCTCCTGGTCCCCTGTCTCCCATTCCTCATGGCTCTGAGCTCACAAAGGGACCAGTCCCCCTGAGGTCAGCATTCACTCCTCCTCCCTGCCCCGCCCCCAGCCCGCCTCTCAGAGCCCCACCCACTGTCTGCACCATACCCGAGGCCCTTCCCTTCTGGAGTCCCCAGCCACCTCGGCCAGCCTCCACTTTCCTTTTCTCTCGGGGTCCATCCTCCTCACCCTGTTGGGGAGCAGGGAACACCCCTTAGTGCCTGACGTGTGTCCTTCCCCCAAGCGCCACCTCTGGGGGGTCCCACCAGGCTTCCCCAAAGAGGCCCAGCACACATGCAAGAGATATGGGAAGCCTTTGGATCTGAACTTGATTTTCTCTGGAGATTCTGGCCCTTTCTGTCTTCACGCACAAACTCTCACCGGCGCAGAGCATGTGGCGCTCCCTTCCCCTCCCCCCGCCTATCCCCCCCGCCTCCCCCCACAGCAGCAGGAGCTCAGCCTGGTCCACATAACAGGGCCCCGCCTGCCCCCGCTTTCTTTGTGGATGGTGTCCAGGTACACAGACAAGCGTCACTCCAAGCAGAGAAGGGTGTTTCACCCTAACCCAGTGCCACGGGCAGAGGAGGACCTTGGGCCTATAGGCTGTAGACCTTGGAGTCCCAGGGACCCCCTGACTGTCTCTAACGATGCTCGTTGACGGACGGCAGTGTCCCAGATTCAGGGCCGGGCGGCTTCTCTCCCTAACGCGCTCCTCTGCAGCCCCGAGGCCTTGTGGGCACCGGAAGGGGCGTTTCTGTCAGACCCCGGCTGGGCAGCGCTGCCTCCAGCACCTGGCGTTTGGCGCTTCTTAAAGGACGGGAATGGCAGGCTCCCCGCACGCATGGGGCGGGCGAGGACGAGGCCGCCCACGGGCAGGGCCCCTGGAGAAGCTCACGGTGCAGCCTCGCTCCTCTGACCCGGTGCCAGCCTCCCGCTCAGCCCGGGCACCCAGCGCGCTTCCCACCTGAGGCCTGCGTGGGCCGCCCTTTTGCAGATGGCCCTCACGTTGAGGCGTCAGTGAGGTACTGTTGTAGAATCTGAGCTGGGAGGGACCGTAGCCATCACAGAGGTCCTGATAATCTGCTGCACCGGCCTGCTGGGGTGTCAGGGGCCCTCAGAGACGCGGCCTACCTGGAGAAAGCTTCCATCCCCCAGCAGAGGCAGCGACTTCCACAGGGGAGCCGAGGCGTGAAAGGGCCCCCAGGCTGGTTGGTTGAGTGACAGGACGGTCTGCCTTCTCCTGAGGCCCGGGACGCGCCTGGGCAGAGCCCCTCGGGAAGAAGACGCTTTCCTGAGGCTGAACACGAGCTGTGAGTGTGCTCAGGGGCCCAGAACAATGTACCGCAGGCCTGGAGCTTAAACAACAGACATTTATTTCTCACTGTTCTGGAGGGTGGAAGTACAAGACCAAGGTGGCCACAGGGCTGTTTCCTTCTGAGGCCTCTCCTTGGCTTGAAGACGGCCGTCTTCTCCCTGTGTCCCCACGTGGCCTCCCTCTGGGTGTGTCTGTGTCCTCACCTCCTCTTCTTATGAGGACACCAGTCATACTGGCTTGAGGCCCACTCCAGTGACTGAATTTTACCTTAATCTCCCCTTTAAAGAGCCTGTCTGTGAGTACAGTCACATCCTGAGGGACTGGGGTTAGGACTCCAACATTTGAATTCTGGGGGGGGGGTATAATTCAGTTCATAACATGAGTTCACAACCGGCTGGAGGCCTGGGTGGTGGCCGTGAAGACATCTGAGGTGAGGTTTGGTGCTGCGGTTGTTCTCTCTCCCCCTCCTGTCTGGAGCTGCTCCAGAGGGTCTGGGTGCCAGGCCCACGCCCCTCTCCTCCACACGCATGTGTCCTGGGATCACTGCCATTTGAGGGCCCCTGGAGCCAGGTCCTCGGGAAAAATAGGTAGATGTCCTGTTAGGAACCCAGGATGGGTTTCCAGAGCCAGGGCTTGAGCTGCAGTGGAGAGGGCCCAGCCGCAGGCATGCCTCTCCTCCTGATGGGAGCTGTGGGCCTTCAGGGATCCAGGACAGAGAGCGTCAGAGGGACCAGGAAAGGCAGCTGCTCGGGACCAGCCTCCAGGGATCAGAGCTGAGAGGGACTCTAGCCATCACGGGGGTCCTGATAACTCCTCCAGGTCAGCTTTGCAAGGGCTCTCGGCAACCCTGGTACACTTCTCGTAGCTGACGACCCGAATCTCAGAGAGGAGATTCTGGTCCAGTGCAGCAGGTCATGGTGTCGGGTGGGGTGGCCCATGGGTGTGGAGGCAGGGCCTGGTGTGTGCCTGGCAGCAAGAGCACTTTCCTAGACCCCTGGGCCAGGACACTGCAATGGACTGTGGCAGTCGGGGTGACGGGCCCCGGGGACAGGCCACTACCCTGGATCTTAGCCTGCTGAGTTGGAAGCAACTTCAGTGCGAGTATAGACCTCCTGCCTTAGAGATGAGTCGCCCGAGGCTCAGAAAGAGTGAGGCACTAGGTCGGGTCACACAGCATTGCTGGCAGGGCAGGGTCAGGCCTGGGTCTCTTGACGCTCATCTGAAACCATCTGTGTGTCCCGAGCTGTCCGTTTCTGGCCGATGACCCAGAGCAAGGACAGTCTGTCTTCTCCTCTGGAGGAGAGGCCCTCCAGCCCACGTGTTCGTGAGAAACCTAATCCGGCCACCTTCTCAGGGCCCTGGGCTTCCGCTTGGTCTCACCTTCCTCTTCATGGACAAACCCTCCGGTAGGTTGTTGCCCAGGACCAGGTGCTGCCTGCTGCTGCACACGGGTGACCTGCCGGGGAAGGGCCTGACCTCCTCCGTAAAGGAGTTGCTGACTTCCCAGGAAACGGGAGTCACCAAATGGGCTTCTTGTGGCAGAAGACATTCTGACCCAGACCTCGTTCTCGCAAGAATCAGAGAGGCTCTCACTTTGTCCCCTTACCCAGACCCCCTGCCAAGGAAAAGACTTCCCCTTACCTCACATCTGCATCCTCCCAGCTCAGCTTGCCCCCATCCGCTCCCCTGCCCACTGTGGCGCTGTGTGTCTGGGTGTGTTTGGGGGTTGTAGGGATACGGCAGGATCCCTTTGGCTTTCTCTCCCTAAGGACCAGGGCTGGGGCCTCCTATGTGGGCAGCTCAGGCCCCCTTCCTATGACACTGCCAGCTGGATTCCCTGGTCCAAGGCTATAGAGGACCCTCTGTGGGCTGTTGTCATCCATCCGTTCTCCTCACACCTTGAAGCTCACCTTTCTTTGCACAGAGGGTATAACTTAGGCTTTCCTTATTCATGGGCTTTTGGGAAAAGTCTTTACTTTGGGGCCGTTTAGCTTGGAATTGAGAATGAGTGCAATGCAAGTCTCTTGTGTTGGGGCTGCATTCGGCTGCACGTAAGGGATGTCACCTGGCCTTGGTTTTAACAGGGAAGTGTGTATTTCTCCTTGCAGAACGGAAAGCGCAGAGGGGCAGTCTAGAGGGTGAGGGCCCTCGGTGATGTGCTCAGAGATCAGGCGCTTTCTGTCTCCCGGTCCGTGGCCTCCTCTGTGTGGTCTTACTGATTTCACAGGCTGGTGTGAGGACCAGAAGGATTACATATGAGAGAGTGGATGTGCTCAGGTGTTCCCAGGTGTCTGGGTGGCAGGCCGGTGCTGCAGGAGCGCTCCACCTCTGGGGATGGTCCCACCGCCCTGGAGGTGACCTGAGTAGCCTCCTGAGGCCCCCCAGCCTGTGGGACCCTGCTGGCTTCTCTTCCTGGAACAGTGATTTTCGAGGAAGCACAGTCAGCCTTCTGCCTCTGTGAGACCAAGGGCCAGTCGGTCAGAGTCTTTGCAGAATCCTGGGAGAAAGATGTGGAAAGTGCCCTCTCCTTTAACCAAAGGATGGCCCTAAGGATGTGCCTGCTCCATGGAGCAGACACTCTGCCTTGCCATCACCCAGGGTGGCCCTCAGCTCTGCTGACCTCAGCTGGTGCCTGGCTCCTCCCCGGCAGCCCACCAGCCTGGGGGGTTAAGGGGTCACCAGCTTCGAAGGGCCTCGGGTGAGGGCGATGCACGCTGCTCCCCCCAGATTCTGCTCTGGGCTGGCTCCTGCCTCGGTAAAGACGACCTGGGCCTGTGGGTGACTTGGCTCTGACCCTCCAGTGACCAAGCAACCTTTGGTGATCTCCCAGCCAAGGCCAAGGCCCAGAAGTTACTGGCACGCAGCTGTGCTCTGTCAGCACGGAGGGGAGGACGTTTTGGCCTGGGTTTTAGGATTACCAGCAAGCTTGCGAGGCCAACCAAGCGAGGTCAGCCGGCAGGAGCCTCGGGACTCCACATCTGCCTGGTGCCCACAGCCGCGGCAGGGGCTTGGGACGCCAGGGGTCCTGTGCTGTGGCCCTCTGCTGTCACCAGGCCAGCTCAGAGACGCTGTCCGTGCCCCGTCACCCTTCCCATCACAGGGATGGATCTAAGGTCAGAGGTCGTCTCCCACCATCCTCTCCTCACATTATCATTCACAACATGCATCGAGACTGAGTGAAGAAAGGGAAGAAGAAGAAGAAAAAACCAATAGGAAATGAACTTGAACTTAGAGTAGGTTTTAGACAAGTTTCTAACAGAAGGATTTGCTGCTGTCTACAGGGGCAGGACTGGGACAGTTCCATGTCCTCCCCCAGGCCTGTGGTCCCTGCCATCCTCTCACCTGACACGGAGCACCCTGCGGCCGGGACCCCCCACTCCCAGAGTTTCCGGAAGCTCTCACGTGTCCAGACACAACTTCGACAAACAATTCCTCACATTCCTCTCCTTTCTGCCCCCTCCCCGCTCCTTTCTCTTCCTAATTCTCCTCCTCAGCCACTCCTGGGCCTGCTGGGAGAGGCCACAGCTTCACCCACGGCCTCCTGCCCCACGCTGAGCAGTGCAGCTGGGGAGGTGCTAGTTTAGCTCCTCGGGGAGCTCTGCTTTCACTGATTCCCTAGCATAGTTTTTTCCCATTGGGAAAAGAAACAGAGCAGCTCTGGCACCAAGTGAAGTTGCTGCAGGATGCGCTCCTGCAGACGACTCTCCACCCGCTCCAGGCTTCCCTGGGGAGGGGGAGTGGGGAGGGCAAGGGGGACCCCAGGGGTCCGGGGAGAACTTTGCCCTCCTTCATCCTGCCCCCGCTTCCCTACCCGCGCTGAGTCCACTGCCTAGGTTCAGGGAGGCAGGTGACCTGTGTCTGCAGGTCCCACAGTTCTTGCCCGAGCATCACGGAGTTGGTGGCAATCTCAGTCCACTAGCTAACATAGCAAGACACCATAGACCGGGTGACTTAGACAACACATATTTCTCACAGTTTTGGAGGCAGAGAAGTCCAAGATCGATGTGCCTGCAGATTTAGTGTCTGATGACAGTTGCGTCCTGGTTTGCAGACCACTGCCCTCTTGCTGTGTAGAGAGAGATCTTTTCTCCTTCCTCTTCTCATAAGGGTGCTAATCCCACCATGACCTTGTCTAAACCTAATTACCGGGGACTTCCCTGGTGGTTCAGTGGTTAAGAATCTACCTGCCGATGCAGGGGACACGGGTTCAAGCCCTGGTCTGGGAAGATCCCACATGCCGCAGAGCAACGAAGCCTGTGCGCCACAGCTGCTGAGCCTGCGCTCTAGAGCCCGCGAGCCACTGAGCCCGCGTGCCTAGAGCCCATGCTCCGCAACAAGAGAAGCCACCACTGCAGTGAGAAGCCTGCACACGAAGAGTAGGCCCTGCTCAATGCAACTAGAGAAGGCCTGCACGCAGAGATGAAGACCCAAAGCGACCAAAAATAAATAAATAAATAAATAATTTTAAAAATAAAGAAACCTAATTACCTCCCAAGGGAAGGGCCCACCTCCTAATGGCATCACATTGAGAGTTAGGGCTTCAACATATGAATCTGCAGGTGGGGACACACTCAGTCCATAATAGGGAGGATGTTCCCTCAAACTTCTCTGGCCATTTCCTCACTGGGATTGGGTCCTTGGGACACAGGGAGGGAGCCTCAGGTGCAGTGTGATAGGGTGGGCAACCCCAGCTCTTTAGCCTGTTCCAAATTAGGAGGAGGGGTGTGGGGTCTAGCAGCGGCTGGCCTAGGAATCAGGGCCTCACGGCACCTCTCAGCTTGGCCATTCCTTTTCTGCAAGGTCCTGGGGGTTCCTTCACCTTCGAGTCTTCGCATTTAATGGGGGTCTTTACATGATCGCTGGGACTCTTCCTAGCGCTACAGTTGATGGGCCTTGTGATCCAGAAACCTGTGTCTCAGACTCTGCCTGGCTGCAGATCAGGGTGGATGGACAGAGCAGAGTGGAGGCTGCAGCCTGGGGGGGAGGTCACACCCCCTCGGTGACTCCCCTGACCTGGCAAACCCCAGGGCTCCATCACGCCCCACTCTCTGTCCCTCCCACGCAGAGGGTCAGGAGCTGGCTGGGGCGGAGGAGTGACAGGGCACAAAGCAGCCTGTGAGGGGCAGGCGTACCCCCAGTTCTGACTCCTGCACTCACGCTCAGCACGTGGGCTGTGTACACCTTCCTCCCGGGGCTTCGGAAGGGCTCCCCCACTTCACCCTTGCCCCCCAGATGGTCCTTTCAAATCAGCCCGTTCTGATTTTCATTCCCCTTTCCAGGTAGGCAGGTGGTCAGGCATCAGAGCTTCTGGAATGTGTGCGGGCTTGGCTCCCCCAGCCCTGCTCTTCCCCTGGGATGGGGTCCGGGGCACCACTGGGTGGGGAGGACCCTGGGGGGAGGGTGTGCTCTGGCCACTGCCCACCCTCACGCCTTGCCTCTGACCCCCCTGTCGTGTGTTCTCCACAGCCTGCGATTGCCACCCTGTGGGCGCCGCTGGCAAAACCTGCAACCAGACCACGGGCCAGTGTCCCTGCAAGGATGGTGTGACTGGCATCACCTGCAACCGCTGTGCCAAGGGCTACCAACAGAGCCGCTCCCCCATCGCCCCCTGCATAAGTATGCCAGGGCGCCCTTCTCCTGCAGGCTGGGGTGGGGTGCGGGCTTGGGGCTGGGGGGCCTTTCCTGGACACAGGTCACCCACATCCAGTGGGGGTAGTGCTCACTGAGGTGGCCCTCTGCACTTGGGGAGCCCGTGTGAGACCCCCAAGGCGGCGGGGGTCTCCATAGAGCCAGCCCATTTGTGGCTCTCTGTCCTGAAAAGACAGAGTCTCCTGCTCCCAGGGTGTGGGGTGAGGGGGGGAAGCAAGCCCCTCTCCTCAGCCCAGGTCCTGTTCCCATGTTCCACCTTGACCCTGGGCCTGGGCCTGGATTGGGGGGCCTGGGTCAGGGGCTGCCACTGCTGCTGCGGGAATTCCAGGATCCCCAGCCCCTGGCAGATTCAGAACTGAAAGGACGGGCTCCACAAGGCCTTGGAGAGAAGCCGGCACGGCTCCCATGCATTCTGTGAGGGTCCTAGAGGCCCTGGCAGGCCAGCTGTCGGCCCCTTAGTTGCTGGAACTTGGGGAGGGGCATGAACAAGATGGGAGGGGTCGCTCAGGGGCCTTGGCTCAGAGAGTTTTAACATCTTACAACTGATAGGATTGCGCAGGTGTTATGAGCTGGATTAGCCCTGGATGGAAGTCAGGCCTGGTTGGGTGCTGGCCCCTGGCCTCAGCCTCGTTGAATCCGTGTGCAGGGCTGACCCGCGCCCAGAAAGAAGGGGGAAGAAGGCATGAATCCTAGCCTACTAGGCAGACACCAAGGATAAGGCTGTTTTTCTGGAGCAGGGGTTAGCACGCTCTGCTCAGGGATTTGGCCCACTGCCTGTTTTTGTGTGGCTCAGTGGGGTTTGGGGTTTTTTCTTAACCTTTTTAAAATGATTGAAACAAAAATTAAAAGACTACTAGTTTATGACATGTGAAAATGATATGAAAGGAAACGTTCAGTGTCCATAAATAAAGTTTTATGGGACCCAGCCATGCCCACTTGTGCCCGTGCTACCTGTGGCTGCTTTGGGGCTCTAACGGCAGAATTGAGTAGCTGCAACAGAGATCCTACGACCTGCAGGACCTAAAATCTTTGCTAGCTGGCCCTTGGCAGGAGAAGTCAGCCGACCCCTGCTTTAGATTTTTCAGCGTCCTGTAGCTCTGGGTGGGCACTGGCTTCTCAGGTCAGGCACAAGGGGCTTGGAACAAACAACCTGAGGCAGAAGCAGGAGGATGGGGACCCCTCAGCCCGGCAGCTGCTTGGGGTTCTTGGAGTGACCCCCCTAGATCTTGCAGGGAATGTTCTCACACCGGGCAGGAGCCTTAAACCCCCAACACCTCAGCTGCCCGACTTGGGTGCGGCTTCACGTCCAGGACATGACGAGCTGTGTGGGTTCCAGCAGCTTTTCTGACCAGTTTCTACATCAGGAGATGTTTCCTTATTGGCAGGGGTCCAGTAACAGCGGATAACCTAAATTCAAGCCATGGGAAATTGAGCTTGGATCCATCCAGGGCAGAGAAGGTTGAAATGAGTTTTCACGACATCTAATTGTCAGGGTCTCGCAGCTTGCAAGAGTCTTTCTTTTCCGTCCATCCAAAAAGCTGCACAGTGAACATTTT
This sequence comes from Mesoplodon mirus, assembly GCF_964341445.2. Classification (NCBI taxonomy): domain Eukaryota; kingdom Metazoa; phylum Chordata; class Mammalia; order Artiodactyla; family Ziphiidae; genus Mesoplodon; species Mesoplodon mirus. The sequence continues at coordinate 45,513,756 of NC_138994.1, read as the reverse complement.
TAGAAAGCTGGGAGGAAATTAGCACCACCATCTGGGCTTATGAAAACATGGAGGAAGCAAGTGAGGTCTCCCTTTTTTAAAGGGAGTCAGGAGCTGTTGGGTTTCCCAGAAATGGCTGAAACCAACATTTCAAATCCCCAGGGGGAAAGGCCTTGAAATTGGAGCTGATGTTTCAGAATTAGGGACAGAAACCTTGGGAGACTGGAACTGTCACTTTCCAACACGCTCTGTACCCTCTCCCTTCCTCTCGCAAAGGGCGGGCTGATGCTGGGGAGAGCATTCCCACCAAGGACCTGAAGACCCGGGTCTCCATCCTGGGATTTCTGTGAGCTCTTTTTGCCGGCATCAGGCTACAGGTGCCCAGACAGTGCCTTGGACACTTGTGTCTGATTCGCAACAGCTCTGGGAGCCCCGGGGCCCTCTGCTCACGTCCCAGAGCCGGGCCTAAGGAGCTGGGCTTGGGCAGCCAGGGTACCTCCATGGCCACTGGCCCCAGCCCCATTCCTGGACTTGTAAGATTAGGCTGGGCTGTCTGGATTTCCCTCTGGAATGTTCCTGCTGGGCGAGGTAGCTCATGAAGGCTTAGAGAGGGCCTGGTACAAGGCCCGGCTTCTTAATGAGCTGCTGTGACGGGGCACCTGCGGCTTGTTGTCGCTGATAAAATCACCTGAGAGTAAGATTTGACTCCAAATCGAGGGCTGGGTCTTCTGCCCGTTCCTTCTGAACGTGCAGAGGCTGGCTTCTGTGGGTGACCCTCACATTTGCCCCCAGGCCCGGGTATTCCATCTCGACCCCCCAAAGCCTCAGATCGCAGCTAATCTAGAGTCTGGGGGTCCGAGGGAGGTCTTACCCCTAATAGTCAGATGGTGGCCAGAATCAGTGGGATTCGTGGAGGCTTCTGTGACCCCCCGCCCCGTTCACATGGTCACTCAGCAGGGGAGGTGAGTCCCTGTCCCTCAGGGACTTTCGGTTCGTGGTTTGGCCTCGTCTAGAAAGAGGAAGCCGGAGACGTGAAGCCTGGGTCTTCCCAGAGTCTGGCTGAACTTCCTCACCTTTTCTGAGCACCGGGCGGGAGCTTGTAGAGAAGCTAGTTGCCGTTCTAGGTAGGAGAGGAATGGTCACAAAAAAGCACATGCTTCTGTCAGGCCCTACGTTTTTCTGTATTGTCAGTCTTTTCTGCCCGCTGAGAAAATGCCTTAGCTTGTGAGATGTGAGATGTGAGCCCGGGGGAACTTGGGCCAGGGGTGCAGACCCTTCTCTGCACATGGAAGACACCTCCCAGCCCCTCACATGCCACCCCTGCCATGGACCCCTTCCCCACCAGTGAGTCAAGGTCAGACCGGGCCACGCAGCCCCATCGTGATGAGCAGGGGGCCTGGGGACCCCTCTCTCTGCCCCAGGGGCTGAGGTGAGTCAACAACACGCAGACAGCAGAGGGGTCAGGGTCCTGCCTTCCCCTCGCTCCTGTCCCTGCCAGGCGGAGGGACGGCTTCCAGAAGAGAACAGGTAGGGTGCCCGGGCCCTCACACCGGCTTTCCCTTCCTCCCTGACCATCCTCTCCTGGGGTGAGGAGTGGGGCTGGGAGGGAGGGCCCAGGAAGGTTGGGAGGAGTCTGCACTGTGCTCATTCTTCTCTAACATGTTCTTATTGTTTCCCCTTCCTCCCATCCTGAACCCCACAAAGAGATCCCCGTGGCACCACCGACCACTGCAGCCAGCAGCGTGGAGGAGCCCGAAGGTAGGCTTCCCCCTTTGCTGCTTTCCTGCTTTTGCCATGGGGTGGGGTGGGGCCTGGGGAAGGGGGTTAGAGGGACCAGACTCCTCTGAACCACCATCGAGGCGCTGGTTGGTATGAGTGGTACCCCTGGGCTGGATTGAGGATGATGAAGCCACAGGGCATTTTTCTGCGATGTCCCTTCCAAGAATGGTGCCTAAGGCTAGCCTGTCTCCCAAGCCTGGGACCCTCAAAGCCACGTTCCTCCTGCTCAGCCAGTGAGGGTAAGAAGCTGCCTTCCAGCCCAGGGCCACCTGGGGAGTGGGGGTGACTCCTTTCGGGGTTGCAGAGAAGGAAGGAGATGGGTGGTGGGGATGAAAAAGGCATTCTAGAGCATTGGGGTCCATAAACAGAGTTGGGGAGAGGGCATGAATTGGGACAGGAAGAGACTCACCCCCTCACTGTCCCTTCCTTCTAACTGAAATCAAGAGTTTCCTGGGGGGGAAAAAAAAAAAAAAGACTTTCCTGGTGGTCCAGTGGTTAGGAGTCCGCACTTCCACTGCAGGGGGTGCGGGTTCGATCCCTGGTCAAGGAACTAAGATCCTGCATGCTGTGTGGTGGGACCTAAAAAAAAAAAAAAAAGAGTTTCCTTTATTGCAAAGATGGGCCACAAACCATAGCCAGGCCAGCAACATCAGTGATTTGGCCACCAGCAGAAATCCCAGCCATTTTCATATCACGTTAGAGTTGGTGCAGCTATCATGGAATATTATTTATGCTCACTAAATTGCTTCAGAATGATGGAAGTTACTAGACCTGCTGCTAGATCCTGATTTATAATCATTAATAAAGAAACACATACATTACGTAACTGTACCATAAACCTGGGGTTTTGGAAATATTTGGGTTAAGTGTATTTCAGTATTGATTATTTTCCTTTGTAGTCCTATGGATTTTATTTCTGCATTTAAAAACATTACTGTGAGAAAGTAAAGATATCACTGTGACGTCCGTGGACGTCCTTGGTACAAGAAGGGTCACCCAGTCCTGGCTTTGGGTACAGAGAGGGCTCGGAGCCTGGCTGGAGGGGGCACCAGGAGAGCAGGCCATGCTGTACCCAGCGCCCTGGGCCTGCGGTCACATGGGGCTTTTGTGTACTGGTACTTGGAGTAGGAGTGGGAATGGGGGGCAGGAATGGTGACAGTGGGGCCCTGCAGGGACATCGGTGTCAGCTCTGGGAACCCCTTTGCTCCTCCCCAGATCCACCTGTTGGGGAGGTCTGTGCACCCATGTGGTCACCTGAATACTTTAGTTTTTAAATTTTTAAATTTTTATTTTTGGCTACGTGGCACAGCCTGCATGATCTTAGTTCCCTGACCAGGGATCGAACCTGCGCCCCCTGCAGTGGAAGTGCAGTCTTAAACCACTGGACCGCCAGGGAAGTCCCCACCTGAATACGTTAGAACAGACTGGATTTTTTTTTTAATATTGGCCATGCCCTGGGAACTTGAGAGAAAACAGATTCAGAACTTGGATGTGCACCATCACCAAACAGCCCTCAAAGAGGAGAGGATGGAAAATTTCAGGGAGTGCTGGAGGCTACACCGGGGAAAACCAAAGATATTTTGGTCTTGGGTTGTTGGGCAGAGTCTTCTGTCACCTTTGGTTGAGCCCCGGGGGACACTTACAGGAGAAATAGTGCTGGGAAGGGGATGAAGGAAGCATCATCACGGGTGCCTGGGAGGCAAGATGAGGAAGCTCTTTGGTAAAAACACAATAAAAGCAACAGCCCAGTTAGTTCATCTCGGGTAGAGCAGTTTTGAAGCGAGAAAACATTTCCAGTTAACGTAGTCGCGATTCTTGCTTCCTTGCTGTGACATGAGTCCCATCAGAACTCACCGGGGCTGAGAATACAGCTCATCCAAGACCAAGGCATATCTTCACCCTCTCTCTCTCTCTCTCTCACCTCCCATTTTTCTGGTCCTTGCAACCTTGTCTTTAGGTTTCTTGCAGTGGTTTTGGCTTTTTCCTTCCACATTAGAAATGGGCAAATGGAAACAAAAATAGAGGAGAAGCAAAAAACAACTCATGAGATTTCTGTACACACCACAAGAAGCTGGTATAAAACATGCAACGATCTCCGCTCAACCAGACAAAAGATTCCTGGGCAACTAACAAACACTTGTAGCCTTTTTCTTTGAAAAGTCTTTATCAACTCAGTTAACTTTCCTGACTCCTTTTGATTCTGTCACTGTTTATTTCCTTTCTTCTTTCTGGACGTTTAAAAACATGGTTTAAATGGATGCAAACAGTAAATGAACACCCTTTAACAAAGTGCTTTCTCCACAGAGGGGCTAAGTGAGCAGGTGTGATTCTTGCTGGGCTGCTGTGTCCTTGGCTAGACCCTTTGTGACCTTCTCTCGGTCTCCGAATGGTCAGGATCTGTGATGCTTTTTCTGGAGAACTCGGGCCAGGTCTAGACTGCGGTTGCTGGGACTCTGGGGTCTGCCACCACAAAGAGGCCCTGCTCTCATCTCAGCAGGAGGGACGTTGTGGGCAGGAGGCCAGGGGGCCCCCTGGGAAGCGGGGCCTGGGAGCTCAGTACTTCCAAGCCTGTCGATTCTTGCAGTGTTTGAATAGGGAAGGCCTCCGTGCTGGGCTGCCTGAGAAAAGCTTGTTTACTTTTGCCTGTGGAACAGAGGAGAATTAATAAACCAAGAATTTGTCCTGAAAGCTGATGGACATAACCTCACCCTGAACCCATCCCCTTGAAGGGCCAGCTCACTCCGGGAATGCTGTCCACCTGCTCGCTAAGCTGGCTGGTACCCCGTCTTGGGGCAGGGAGGCAAGGAACCCTGGGGCCAGGAGGCAGATGGGGCCACTGGCTCTAAAACTAAATACTTGTGGTTGTAGAGACCTCCACCGCCTGCTTTCCCTTGCCCTGCATCAACTCCGAGGTAGCTGTCGGAGTTCGGTTTGTGGGGGGCATATTGTTTGGTTTGTGGGGACCCCTTGGTTTAGCAGCAGTACCGTCTTGGAGCCGGGAGATCTGGGGTTGATTCTCCCCTGGCTGTGAGGCCTTGGACAGAGCAAAGACCTCTTTTCTGCTTCCTTGAGGGATGAAGGGGTGAGACCAACGGTCCTGGGCCCTCCCCGCCCTGCTTCTCCTGGGAGGATTGAACTTCTGCTAATAAGCTTTCTGCTTCCTTGTAAATGCCTGCTTGCGCCCCTCCCCCGTCTGCTGACCAGCTTTTTCCACGGGCCTTGCAGGTCCTCATGAGCAGAGGCACGCAGGTAAACAGTTAACACCTGGCTGGGGCGGGGCCCGATGTATAGCATTTGCTGCTTTCCCTGGTGTAAACGGCTCCCACGTGGGAGCCCACGTGAGCCTCCCACGGAACGTAGAAAGCCTGAGGGAGGAAGGGCCGCCTCTGAGCGGGGCCAGAAAGCTGTTGACTTGAGCTGGCCTCCTGGGCTGGAAGGGGCACGGCTGTCATCCGAGTGGAAGCTGGACCCAGGATGCAGGTACGAGAGCGAACAACCGGCTCCTCTCCGCCGCCCCCACCTGGGTCTGGGGGCCACCCTCTGGCCCAGTTGCACTCACCCCCTTTGGGGCCCCAAGTGGTGCCCTTTGCCAGCTGCTCCAGTGGTCCAGCGGGGGGTGGGGGTGGCTTCTGAGGCCCCCCGGCAGCCGTTCGGGGGAGCCTGGCGGCTGAACCTACGGGAGCCTCCCCGCCTCAGGTGCTCCCAGGTGTGGGGTGGGAGTGGGCTGAGAGATGTCACCTCTGGGGGCCTCGCAGCACCTCCATTTTCTTCATGGAAGACAATTGGGTTTTTATAGACCTGCTGCTGGATAAGCTTGGATTGTTCTCATTTTAGGCTTTGGTTTTCCAGGGTAGGGGGTAGGTTGGGTGAGTAGAGGAAACGAACTGATAAGAGTTGAACGCAGTACTGGCCGAGTGTTCGGGCGGTGGGGGTGGGGGGAAGGGCACTGAACTGGGAGTTCTGCCTGATCTTGTTTCCTCCCCTGTGAACCGCGGTCATGATAACCCTGTGGTGTACGGTTGTTGTGGGGATTAAATGAGATGCTCTGGGTAAAGCCTTTGGTTCAGTGGCGGGTTTATCCTAAGTGCTCAGTAAAAAAGCAGTGGAGGGTCTTCCCTGGTGGCGCAGTGGTTAAGCATCCGCCTGCCAGTGCAGGGGACGTGGGTTTGAGCCCTAGCCGGGGAAGATCCCACATGCCGCGGAGCAACTAAGCCCGTGCACAGCAACTACTGAGCCTGCGCGCTAGAGCCCGCTAAACCACAACTACTGAAGCCCGTGTGCCTAGAGCCCATGCTCCGCAACAAGAGAAGCCACCGCAGTGAGAAGCCTGTGCACCACAACAAAGAGTAGCCCCCGCTCGCTGCAACTAGAGAAAAGCCCACACGCAGCAATGAAGACTCAATGCAGCCAAAAATAAATAAAAATGAAAAAAAAATTTTTTTAAAGCAATGGAATGCCATGGAAAATACAAACACTGCAGCGTATGGAAGGGTTGAGCTGAAGTCTCTTAGCCCCTCACCAGGGATGTGGGTTTCCGTGAGGACAGGTGTAGAGAGTCAGCCAGAGGGAGGGCTCGTGAGAAGAACTTGATTGGAAACAGGTGGGGCTGCCCAAGGCAGAAGATGGCCTCCTCACAGACTGTAAGACCCTGTTAAAAGACTGGAAATCAATTCAAGGGCTTGACTTCACAATAGCCAAAAGATGGAAACAGCCCACTGTCTACCTTTGGGACAGAATGGATGGTGGCAGGATGGGTAAACTCCATGGGGTATATCCAGACAATGGAATATCAGGCAGCCATAAGAAGGAATAAGTACTGACACATGCTATAACTTGGATGAACCTTGAAAATACTATGCTAAGTGAAGGCCAAAAGGCCACACAGTGTATGATTCCATTTATATGAAATGCCCAGAATAAGCAAATCCAGAGACAGAAAGATTAGTGGTTGCCGAGGACTGGGAGGCGGGAGGGATGGGGAGTGACTGTCTGATGGGTACAGGCTTTCCTTTTGGTGTGACAAAATTCTGAACCTAGAGAGTGGTGATGGGTAACATTGTGAATATACTCAATGCCACTGAATTGTACATTTAAAAATTGTAAATTTTATGTGTGTTTTACTACTTTTTTTTTTTTGCGGTACGTGGGCCTCTCACTGTTGTGGCCTCTCCCGTTGTGGAGCACAGGCTCCGGACACGCAGGCTCAGAGGCCATGGCTCACGGGCCTAGCCACTCCGCGGCATGTGGGATCTTCCCAGACCGGGGCACGAACCCATGTCCCCTGCATCGGCAGGCGGACTCTCAACCACTGCGCCACCAGGGAAGCCCCTTACTACAATTTTTTAAAAGTTGAGTTTTTGAGGTCAGAGTGCAAGGGTGCAGGGAATCTGGTTTGTTTGGGGTGGACTGGGTGGAGAGCAGGAGCCCTGGGGACAGGGCGCTGGGGCTTGGGCAACTGTGGGGGACATGCTTGCCTTCCTGACCTCTTGCTCCCTGGGAGACTTTTGAGGCTGGGGGGCCACTTAGTACCTCCCCACTTCGTCTCCAAGCAGAAATAGTTCAGCCAACATGGGGGAATGGCGGACGCCCTCTGTTGCCTTCCAGACGTATGGCAGTGGCCGTGTTGCCTAGTGTTACGTTGAAAAGGTCTGACTGCACAGCCTGCATCCTTTTAGGGTCATCTGAGGAGGTTGTGGTTCCCTGGGTCCCAGGTAAGGGAGCCATTGGTACTCCTGGTATAGGAGAAAGGGACCTGTGCATCCATGGCGGGGGGGAGCTAGGATCACCGACCATAACACTGGTAAGCAGCTTGTGCCACTTGTAAGAAGGAGGTCTGTTAATTGACTGAGTGCTGATTGGTTTTCAAAAAATGGTGTGACCCAGGATGTAGGGCTGTCTGGGATCAGCTGTATGAATAAATGGCTGTCAGCTAAGTATTATCCCGGGAAGTGTTTGGACCAGACCCATGAGTAAAGATAGATCAATTCTGGCTAAATGAAGGAAGAGACGACATTTATATAATGCTTGCTATGTGCTCAGCACTCTTCCTGATGCTTAGCCATTTAATCATTTCTTCCACCCAGATGAGGTGGATACTGCTGTTACCCCATTTTACATAGGATAAACTGAGGCACAGAGAGGGCAGTGAGCTGCGATTCCAGCCAAGGTCTCCTGGCCTCAGAGTCTGTGACTGACCTTAACCTCCCCATCATCATTCTGCCTCTCAGTAGTCATGCTGGTTGGTCAATTTAGGGTAATTTAAAAATATATAAATATATATATATATATACACACACACCTGACTGCATGGTAACATCCTACCAAGAGAAGACAAACTTGCGTGTCTGCAGGGGACCTGAAACCAAGGTAGAGATGGAGGTACAGCCAGTTAAAAGCCACTGTCTTACACAGGTGCCCGTTAAAGTGGCCCCTGGGAAGGAGGGTGGTTGGCTAGGGGCGCTGGCGTGGCTGAGGCCACAGGGTCTGGGCTTGGGAGAACCAATTAGCAGTGACCCGTCCCTTTGGTCACAAGGCAGCCGAGGGAGACAGGCACATGGATCAGCTTATACCTGAAAACAGGTGGAGGATGGAGGTGGGAAGGGCCTCTCTGCCTTCCTCAGAGCCTTGTAACGTGCCTGTAGAGAATCAGCTGAAAACTGTTAAAACTGGTGAGAGAATTCTGCAGGGGGACCATTACAGAATTAACATACAAAGGTCAGTAACTTTTCCTATGTATCAGCAATTACAGAACCATGTCATAGCAAGTGAAAAGCATAGAATGGGATATCTGGCCTGTAGTTAAGTGTTCGATGAATATCAGTTTTTTAGTGATAATGGAAACAAACTCCCAATTAGAACAGCAACAAAAATATCAAATAAACAGAAATAAATGTAGCAATAAAAGTACAGATGGTATTTTTTTTAAAGGGTAAAACTTTCCCAAGGGACAGTAAAGATCTTACCATGTTCCGGGAGGGCAAGACTCAAAATTGGAAAATGTCAGTTCTCCCTGAAATCTGTAAGTTTATCATAATTCTACTCAAAACATCTCAATTGGATAGGATGTGATTCTTAATAGCCAAGAATGTTTTTAAAAAGAAGAGTGATGACGGGTGACTTGCCCTAACAGATTTTTTAAATATTGTAAACAGGATATTTACGTTAGTGTGATCCTGGCATAGGAATAGAGAAATCACGAAAGCTGAGTAGAAAGTCCAGAAATAGACTCAAATATAAACATAAGAACTTGTGTATGATAAAGCTGTGATCATAAATCAGTGAGAAAAAGGATGAGTCCATTGGTAAACGGTGCTGGGAAAATGGCTATTTATTTTAAAATAATAATAAATTTCTACTTCATGCTGTGAACTCATAAATCCCAATGTATGAAATGTATCTTTAAAATGAATTCTTGGGACTTCCCTGGCAGTCCAGTGGTTAAGACTCCGCGCTTCTGATGCAGGGGGCGTGGGTTCAATATCTGGTTGGGGAACTAAGATCCCACATGTTGTGGGGTGTGGCCAAAAAATAATAATAATTAAAAAAATAAAATAAAATGAATTCTTGAAAGTTCTAGAATAAAGTATATCAGTATCCGTGTAATCTTGGGGTAAAGAAGGCTTTCTAGATAGGATACAAAAGCAAGAAATCATAAAGGGAAAGATTTTAACTAGATAAAAATAGAAAACGTCTATACCTCAAATCTCTATAAGCAACATAAGGCAAACTAAAAGCTGAAAAACATAAATTTTTAACATGGATGACCAAAGATTAATATCCTCAATAAAGAACTTTTACAATTCACTGAAAAAGAGATCCTAAAACAAAACTGAGCTGAGAGAATGAACTAGAAATTCAGAGAATTTGTACAAATGGCAATAAGCATCTGAAGTATTACACTTACTAGTAATAAAGAAATAATATTAACAAGAATACCATTTTAAAAACCTTATTAGGGCTTCCCTGGTGGCGCAGTGGTTGAGAGTCTGCCTGCCGATGCAAGGGACACCGGTTCGTGTCCCGGTCCGGGAAGATCCCACATGCCGTGGAGCGGCTGGGCCCGTGGGCCGTGGCCGCTGAGCCTGCATGTCCGGAGCCTGTGCTCCGCAACGGGAGAGGCCACAGCAGTGAGAGGCCCGCTTACAGCAAAAAATAAATAAATAAATTTAAAAAATAAATAAAAAATAAAAACCTTATTAAATTGACACTATTTAGAAAACAAAAAGTAATTCCCAGTGTTGAAAGGGTTAGGGAAACAGGCATTCACCTGCTCTGGTGATGGGAGGGCAATGTGGTGCCAAGTTTATGAAGGGCGATTTAGCATCATGTATCAAAATGTATCTTTAGCCTCATCCTTTCACTTCTAGGAATTTAGCCTAAGGGAATAGTGATGTGTCGCAAGACTTTGCTCCAGAGGTAGCTTATTGCAGCATTGATCATAATAACAAAAGAGGGAAACGACTAAATGTCTTTCAGTAGCATTTTAGTGACTCACTTATGGGATATCCATATAATTACGTTGTAGGAGAATTTTTGAATATGAAATGAAAAGATGCAGTATATTTCCAAAGCAGATTATACATCTAATTACACACGGAGGGTCCACTTTAATGAAAAGACTGGCTTACAGAGCATTTCAAAGAAACTATTTCATTGTGCTCATATATTCCGGTAGTTCTCAGCCTGGGGCTGTTTTGCCCCCATGGGACATTTGGACATTACTGGAGATACTTTTGGTTGTCACAACTAGGGGGAGGGTGCTACTGGCATCTAGTGGGTTGAGGCCAGGGATGCTGTTGAATATCCTGCATCGCACAGGGCAGCCCCCATGGCAATGAGTTATCCAGCCCCCAATGCTGATAGTAGTGCCGAGGTTGAGAAACCCTGGTGTATTTTTACAGGATGACATCCATGTGCTCTCTCCAGAAGTATTAAGGCGGGATGCTACTGCTGCATTGGACCCGCTCGTTTATTAGCTATGCATCATATTGAAGTAGATGCCGCTGAGGGCTTAGAAAGTGAAGTTTTCTGAAGTCAGCAAACGTTTCCTGCATGATCACAGGAAGTGTTGTGCTCACGTATAGCCAAGTGTTTTCCTGGTCCTTTTTCCATGGTGAATTTTAGCCCAACCTAGTACGACATTTATCCAAAATTCTGAGCTTTACTATATATTACTATATTTTCAATTAGTGTATTTAATTGTTTATTAAAATTTTTATCATGAAAAATCGCGGAGCAGTGGTGAGAATAGAGTGGTTAGACCTCCACATTCATATCACTTCGATTTAACATCGTGTCCCATTTACTTCAACAATTTTTTTTTTTGCTGAAATATCTTCCAAGAAAAGCTTAGACGTTACGACATTTCACCCCTAAATATTTCAGAATTCCTCTTCTGAAAAAGAACATTTCTTACATCTTCTCAACAGCATTATTACACCTAACGAAACTAACAAAAATTCTTTAATATCATCTGATGCCCAGTCCACCTTCCAGCTTTCTTGGTCATCCCCCAAATGTCTTTTACAGCTGGTCTACTCCATGGTTTAATTATTAAAGCATTCTGCAGTCGTGAGCTACACAAGGTATTATATTTAGAAGCGCATCAGGGTCCTCGAGGTGGGGAGGCTTGGGCTGCTTCTGAGGCTAGAACGCACGTGGAGTGATGTGTCGGATGAAAATTGCTACCCAGGTGTTACCTATCACCATTGTTAACTTCATGGTCTAAAGGAAAAGGCATGGCCACGTCTGGCCTGAACTTTGGGCTTTGGGGCTGGGGCGGGGTGAGAGCTCTGGGCCTCCTTTAGGGGAGTGTACCCAAGGAAGGGGCACCTCCACAGCAGAGGGGACAAGGGAGCCAGTCACCATCATAAATCCTTGCCACTTCCCTCCGTGGGAAGCAGAGGGTGCTGGAGCTAAAAGCCGATCAGCTGTGACTTCAGGTAGGTGCCAGCGGGGCCGGAGAATTCTCGGTTGTGGCGCTGTCTTCTGTGTTTCTGGTGTGGCACAGCATTCTTGGCCTGTCCCCGAGACGGTTGCATTCATCAGATGTGCTCTGGGGGCAAAACAGCCTCTGGTTGTTAAGCCCGGATTTCCTGACATCAGCCCAGTTCCCCAGAACCCTCCGGGAAAGGAGCAGAGGCCGAGCCAGGGCACATGGAGGCTCTTCTCTCGAGCGGGACCTGCCCACTCCACCCGCCCTGGCTGGAGACCAGACTGATCCGTATGTGTTAGGTTGGACCAAATGGAATTGTCATTTTCTTCGACCATTTGTGACCCACAGAAACGGCAGTTTCACATGGTACGACTTGTGTTTCCATCCACTCAGCCAGGAGACCCTGCTCTGGGCAGCCTGCATGAACCAGTTTCTCCCTCTGTCTGTCAGTCTGCCTGCCTGCCTGCCTGTCTCGCTCTGATTTTCTAGACTGTCTCTCTATCTCTGGGTCTTCCCTCTGCCTTTGTCTCTGTCTCTCTTCCCCACCACCTTCCTTATTCCCTCGCTTTCCCCATCTCCTCCCCCCTCCCCCTTCCCTTCCCTCCCCTCTTTGGGGCTTGCACAAAGGGCCAGGGCAGAGGTCAGGCTGGGGTGAGCAGGGCCAGGGGAGAGCCACTGGGGGCCTCCCCCGGGGAGCACAAAGGAAGCCATTTGCATGGGGGGTTTGGGGACCCGCATTGTTCCCCTGTGGCTGGGCTTTTGCAGGTGGAGCTGCCACCAGCCTTGGAGGAGGATAAAGGGATGAGCTGGGAGGCCAGAGAAGCCTGGGGGAGGAATATTTAGCCCTTCTGGGAGCTCTTCCCACCGGGGACTCAAGGGGGGTGGCAGATGGGAATGGGGCAAGTGACAGGTGTCAGTGAGAGAGAGGATTGGAATCCCCAGGACCCGCCCTGTGTCACGAGGATGTCACAGGGTCCTTGACTGCAGAGGCTGGGGGTTGGGGGCGTGCAGGCTGCAGAGCTAGGCTGAGGCAGGGTGGATGCCGAGACCCCATCCCCACCCTGCAGGGTGGCCCCCTGCCCAAAGCTGTGCCCGGAACCTCCCTTGAGATTCCTGTCCAGGTCGTGGGCTGGGTGCTGGTGGGAGAGGACACACAGTAACATACTGTGCCGGCGTCACAGTCCGTCCCCTCTCTGGATTGCTGTTGGGCTCGGCCCCTGCAGAACCTCAGATGCCACTGAACTTAGTAAAGACCGCCACCCCCAACCCCAGAGGTGGTCCCTTTGATTTATTAAATACCTGCTGGATTTAAGACTACTCCAGACTTGATAATAATAGTAGTAGTGATGCATTAGTCCACTTGGGCTGCCGTAACAAAAGACCGTAGAATGGTGGCTTAAACAACAGAAATTTATTTTCTCAAAGTTCTGGAGTGTGTTAAGTCCAAGATCAGGGTGCCAGCATGGTTGGGTTTTGGCAAGGACCCCCTTCTGGCTTGCAGACTGTCGACTTCTTACTGTGTCCTCACCTGGCGGGGAGAGAGCTCTCTGGTGTCTCTTCTTTCTTTCTTTTTTTTTTTTTTTTTTTTGCGGTACGCGGGCATCACACTGTTGTGGCCCCTCCCATTGCAGAGCACAGGCTCCGGATGCGCAGGCCCAGCGGCCATGGCTCACGGGCCCAGCTGCTTCGCGGCATGTGGGATCTTCCCGGACCGGGGCACAAACCCACGTCCCCTGCATCGGCAGGCGGACTCTCAACCACTGCACCACCAGGGAAGCCCTGGGGTCTCTTCTTATAAGGGCCCTAATTCCATCCTCATGGGCCCCACCCCCATGACCTCATAGAACCTTAATTACCCCTCAAAGGCTCCACCTCCAAACACCATCACTTTGGGGGTTAGGGCTTCAACATGGGAGTGTTGGTGGCACACAGTTCCGTCCATGGCAAGTGGTAATGACAGCAGGTGTTAACTGCCATCGTTAAGAGCAGGGATTTTGAGTTTTTCATGACCCTCCCCCCACCCCAGTGACCCAATTAAAGCATCCTGCAGGCTACTTGATAGCTTTGGGCTCAGTCTTCTCAATGAAATGAAGGTGTTGGGCTAATGATCTATTCGGCCCCTTCCCACTCAGTGTTTCCAGGTCCCAGCTAGTTGGAAGGCTGGTTGGGAAACTGTGATCGCGGGGCCTTATGGTCGTAGAACCCGGGTGGTGCCTTGGGGGCTCTTTCAGGGCTGTGTTGAGGGGACCCTGAGGGATTTGGACCAGGAATGGTGCCCAGACCCAGGAGAGGGAAGGTGAAGAGGAGAATGGATGGGGAATGTTGTCTGCCCACTATGCAGGCGTCCTCCCTGCTGTGGACATGGACCTTCAGTGTTGGAAGGACCAACGTGGCCTTGAGGTGGACGAGGCTACCAGCTGCCCCCTACCACGTGATACGCAGCACAGACTGTCCCCACCCCCCAACCTACCTCCTGTGGAGCAGGACTTTCTTGCCGCCTGTCCCGCTGCTCCTAAAGCTATAGGTGTGGCCTATGAAACTAGTCCCACTCTGCCCTGAGGCGTGACCACACAGATCAGGGGCCTTGTGTCTTTTCTCCCCAGGGCAGGGCTTTATCTCAGTTACAGCAGTGGATCTGCATCTGGGGAGGCGCAGTGGGGCACTGCCCCCTTCCAGTTCCTTCCATGGGAGAGGTCAGCTTCTCCCCAGGGAAGATGATGGCCAGTGTGATTTGCACTGTTTTGTGGGCTCTGCTCAAGAGTAAAGTGTGTTGTAGGATCGAGGAAAGGAGAGAGCTGTTTTCGTTTGCAGAGATAGGAAATAAATCGGGGTCTGAAACGAATTTATCCTGTGCTAAGAGGTATCTGAAAATCAGTGGCGTGCTGGGGCTGGCGCACACCTGCTCCCAAGAGCTGACTGTCAGTATCTCTTCCCAGCTCTGTGCTCAGGGCATCCTGCTGGCAGTTTGAAATTGGCCACGCCGGGAATATTTACACCTTGGAAATCGGCACAAGCTACGAATCAAGGCTTTTTCTTCCCAGAGAGCAGGTGGTTACACATTTCTTAGTGTTTCTCCTGAAAGGCATCCTGGGAGTGGAATTTTGTCTCTTGATACCAGTAGGAAACCTAGAGATAGCTCATCCGATGTGGCCACCACATTTGACAGATGGGAAGACTGAGGCCCAGAGGACAGCGACCTGGCCGAGGTCACACAGCGGGTGGATGGCAGAGCCTAGGCGAGGACCCAGGTCTCCCATCGCCCAAGTTTCCGTGGACCATAGTGCCTCAAGCCAGCATCCTTTCAAGCGGTGCCCTGTGGAGAGAAATCAGACATGGGGACTTGGAAAAGATTCCTCTTGCTGAAGAGAGGTGAGAAATTCCTAAGTGTTTGGGGCAGCAGATTTAGTGAAAGCTGCTTTAAAATTTCCTCCAAGCCAGGCTGGGTTAGATTTCCACTTATGGCCACCCTACCAACTCCCCCAGCAGGTGGGACACAGCCTTAGTTTCCTGGCATTCCTTCTGTCCCGTGAGGTCACCTCCTTCAGGCCCAGGGTTGGAAAGTTGTACTCCAGCATCTAAAATCGCCCTGCAGGCGAGGACATCTTCACCAGATGGAGAGACCTCTGAGAAGGTGGCGGTGCTTTCAGGCCCGATAATCTAGGATTGTCTTGGCTCTGGACTTCATCCCTGTCCTTCCTCCTCTTTGTGGCAAAGGTATTGCTGTGGATGGGGGAAGAGGTGCAGTGCCAGCCGTTCATTTGGGTTGTCAGGGGCCCCAAGACAGGGATTCTTGTGACATGATTTATTGAGAGGATGTTCTCAGGAGAAATTAGTAAGGGGGTGAGGGGGGCAGGCCAGGGGAAGAAGGTAGGAAAACGTGCGGGTTCAAAAGTCTGGCCTCAGCCTGTTTCCATGGGCGGTCTAGACAGTGAATCACCCCAGAGAAGTTGCCCTGCTTACAAGCAAAAGGGCTGGGTGCCTGCCCACGTAGCTGGCCACTGGCTGTGGCCTGCTCACTGGGATGGGGCGTGTGGATGTTTCCAAGCAGAGCAGTTTCCATGAGCCAAGGGCAGGCCTTCAGAGGAAGGGCAAGTGTGGGCTGGTGGCCGCCACCTCCCACAGCAGCTCTAGGTGGGTGTACTGGTCCAGGAAAGGGGCTCTGGGCAAGGCACCCACCACGTCTGCTGTACTTGGTAAGTTATTTGGGGGGAAGGCAAGTTTTATTGGGATTTGGGAACCACCTGTGGATTTCTGTTTTGTTCACTCCCCAACAGCCTATGCTGTGGAAAGGCCTGGTGGTTTTTCTCTGGGGCCCATGTCCTCCCTCTGACACCAAGCCAGTCACTCAGTAAAGACAGTATTGAGATCTCTCTCGTATCTCTCTTCTCTGCCACGTACACACTGCTGCTGCTGTCCTAGGTCAAACTCTCTTTACTTCTCACCAACGCTGTATTGGTCAGGGTAGGCTCTGTAAGAAGCACCCCGACAGTCCATCGCAGGTGTTCCTGGCTGGGCGGCTCCCTTCCAGGCAGTGAGTAGGCCCGGGCTCCTTCAGTCATGTGGCTCTGCCATCCCCTGGGGCCTTGGAGTCATTGGTTGGGAAAGACAGTGCCTATGGGAGCCCTTTTCCGGGCAGGACTGAAAGCGTCTGCGTCGCCTCTACCCACATCCCATGGCCGGACTCGGTCACACGACCACACCTCACACAAGGGGGGCTGGGTAATCTAGTCTCTCAGCCCAGGAGGAAACTAAAATGGGGTTTGGAAACTATATACAGTCTTCACCACAGACCTTTTGTTCACTCTGCTGACTTTGGGGTGTCTGTGGCCACCTGGCATCAGGGTGCCACAGTTAACTGGCATCAGAAAGTGATGGTGAGCTCTGAGGGCCTTTTCTCTATGTAGGAAGCCATTTAGCGCAGTCTTGGCCGGGGGGTGGCCATCCTGCCCGACAGCTGCCCAGGTTGGGGTGTAGCCCACCCAGGGAACTCAGCGGAGGTGAGACCTCATCGGCACTGGCCTAACCAGCTGGGCTCACCGGCCAACCAGCCAGTGGGGTGGACACTGCAGGACTGCCAGCTTCCCTCTCTTTCATGACTTTCCCAGGAAGCCCAGCTTCACCTCCTTCCCCCGTGCCACTGAGTCACCCTTCAGCGCCGACGGCAGCTCCAGGCTGTGTCCACTGCTGGCTCTGGCTGGAGAAGCGTATCCATAGCCAACTGGATCCCCGTTGGGACAGCTTTGTTTCCCCTGCCGAACACAAAATCCCCTGTTCACTCGGAGAGCCGACAAGGAGACCCTGTGGGGCCGGCCCTGTGGGAGCAGAGAGCAGTGAATGCAGCGCCCCAATGGCTTCAGCTTATTAAAGGCGGATACACAGGCTAACCCTGCCCTCCGAGCGGGAGACAGAAAGGAGGGCACAGAGCTGTTACAGCGGATTAGCGGCCACAGACTGACGGAGGCAGGTGCAGCCTTTTCTGCAGTTTGGAAGGGTTTATGAAATACTGATCCCGTGCTCAATAAATCCTTCCCTTGGCCTCATCCGGGCTACAGCCTGAAAATGGGGATTTCTTGTTCAGCCAGGCTTGGGAGCGGTTTTGAGTCTCCCACCCCACCCCCCAGCTCCTAGCATTCCTTGGGAATTCCGACATGAGGATTTGTGCACTTGTCCGTTTATACATTTTCTTTTTCATTCATTCATCAGATGCACATTTCCTGAGGGCCTGGTTTGGGGGTCTGGGGTTCCAGAGATGATAGAACGTGGAGTCCTGAGTTCAAGGGACCGCGGTTTACTAGGTGAGAAAGATGCCCGAATAGATGATTCTAAGTCAGATGGCTACCTGTTAGAGCAGAACCAAGTGTGCTTGTGTCAGCAGATACCCCCAGGGCTGTCTCCAGGCCTCCCAATGTCAGGCTCTGCTAAGAGCCTGCTGGGTCTGTTCCATACCCATTCAAAGCCTCAAGTCCCAGGTGGCTCGTCACCCCTCCAGGTGGGCGGCTGTCTCCTAATGGCCCCGAGAGCAGATAGGGAGAACCAGTGGCAGAGCTAGAAGTTTGGGGTCCTCAAGCAAAACCTCTGGAAGGTCCAGCTCATGTGGCAGAAATTGTATCTTGGAAAGTGGCCGAACTTGCATCTTGGAAAGTGGCCAGGGGCTGTATTCCTCTGGCTCTCATGAGGATTTGGTTTCTACGTCTTTCCCTCATAGAGGTGAGGACCCTGCCCCCGTCTGTCCCAGTCAGACATCCCTCATCCAGCTGGGCAGCGCATCTGCCAGCGAGCAGAAATCTCTACCTGTGTTCTCCACCAGGCTTTACAGGCTTCACCTCCTGCAAGCGTTTGGATCTTTGACAAAAGGTGCTGGAACTTGTTATGTGGCTCGGGGTTTCAACGTGCACGTTGTAGTGGGGAGAGAAGGAAGCGGGTGGTTGGGACCTCAGGGCTACGGTAAAGCCTGACGTCCAAGGGTGGAGGCACATGAGATTAGAAGGTTCTGAGTTAACTTGTCCCAGGGCCCAGGTAGCTGTTTCCCAGCTTCTACCAGGAGCTGGTGCTTGCGGGTGCCGGGAACACAGCTGAGGGGTGCCTCCCACAAATATGGCCGCCTGCAGGTGAGAGCTGGTTAGTCCATTGACCACCAGAATTGTACGGGAAGCTTCTCCCAGTGTGAACTTCCCAGTGGCGGGTCAGGGCAGCCCTGGGGGGATGTGTGGGAGTCACTGCCTGGCTCGAGCCCCTGAGACACACCCTTCTCTGGCTCCGATACCCTTTGGTCTGTGGATGGTGGGTGCGAGTTCGGGCAGCACAGGCTCAGAGGGTGCCCTGTAAAATGGTGAGACAGATTTGGAGCTCTGGCTGGGAACCTCGTGTCTGGGGGGCTCCTGGAGACAGAAGAGATGAGTAAGAAACAGAAGCCTGGTATAAAAGATGACCTTGGCTGTCTTGTTAAAACCTAGACATGGGGCTTCCCTGGTGGTGCAGTGGTTGAGAGTCCGCCTGCCGATGCAGGGGACACGGGTTCGTGCCCCGGTCTGGGAAGATCCCACATGCCGCGGAGTGGCTGGGCCCGTGAGCCATGGCCGCTGAGCCTGCGCGTCCAGAGCCTGTAAAAAAAAAAAAAAAAACAAAAAAAAAAACCTAGACATGTCCAGGTGGGGAGGGCAGGGCAGGGGTGAAGTCCACTGGCCTTTTGGTGACCATCATCCTCTAGGCCCTGCAGTGGCTCTTGGGGAGGACAGCCGTGCCTCTGCCTGGAACATGAAGACTCCAGCACCTTCCCTGGGGGACATGGGCTCTATGGTGACCCGAAGTATATCCAGAATTCTTTCCTTCCCCAAAGCAAACGTGGTACCTTCGTTCTCCACTTGAGAGGGTAGGGAGTCTGGACTTGACAGGGAGGGTCTCCGTATCTGCTGTGGTTCTTGCATTTTTGTGGAATGGGTGGCCCCCATAAATACGGTTTCCAGATGCCATAATTCGTTGTAATGCCACGTAACTTTTTTTAAACCATTTTGGATGGAAATCTTTCCCAAATGTATTGCCAGCTTTCCTGCCATGTTAAGCAACGTACATTGAACGTGATTTAACTCCTCAGGATGATGCAGCCATTGCAAAAAAGGGATTATACTGTAAACAAGCTTTTTCAGCCGTTTTAGGACTGTCGGCCTCTATTCAAAATGGTCCTTAGGTATTCTACATCTGCTTTTCATAGTTTTCTGCCTCTTCCTTGCTCTCTGCTAGCCATTCTTCTTCCTGCCAATGGGTAGCTCACCAGAAGGTCCCCCCACCTAAATATAGGTCCCAGTGTACCATGTTCTGGGAATGGTGATAATGACATTTATTATCCGTGTTTATAAGTAAAAGATAATTAAGCTGTGAATGAAGATCTAAAGGGATTTCCTTTGTGATAGTTACTTGGCTGCTTCTAACCTCTTCCTTCCTGCTTCTCACCTGTATCCCAGAGAACTGAAAGAAACAGACAAGGGACCTCCAGGTAGGTAGGGTTTTACCGTCTGGAAGCATTTCCACACTCAGCATAGATGTCCGTAAAGTAGAGGATACTGGATTTGCCTCTTCAGTTCTCACATCAGATGGCTGAGGAGGAACAGAGAGGTTAAGAAGTGGGACCAGCATCCTGGGGGTTCAGAAAGCCATGTCCTTGGAGTTTGAAGGAACCAAGAAGCTTGGGAGGGAGGGGCACTTCCCCCGAAAGTCTTGAGGGCTGATCTGTTGGTTAAACAGGTGGTTGGTAGACTTGTGCTGGGCTGTTCCAGACGATGGATCTAAGGATGTCTTGGGGGTGGGGGGAAGTCACAGAAGCAGGTGAGGCTCAGGTGATGTCCTGTCCAACCCTAGGGTCAGTGGTGGGGCTGATTCAGATGGTGGGATGGCAAAGGGAGGTGCAAGGGTGAACTGCCTTTTAAGACCCCTTTCAGCTCCCAGAAGGTGGATTCCGTGGCCTGTGTCCAGTCTGTCAGTCGGTGGCAAATGACAGAATAAACCAGGGATTGCAAGAGTGTGACAGTTTTCCCGCTGAGCCACAAGAAGCACCTGATTGAGTTCTGGGTCCCTTGGGTGCTGAGGTTGATTAGTAATGTCTGCCGTGAGCTGCGACCGGGAAACTGGAAGTGTGCGTGCTGCCTGCTTGCTTTTCTTGCCTCCACGCTTGCTCCCAGTCAGCATCTCCTCCGGCAGCCATCGTGTTTTATTCCAGAGACAAGTTGCTCATCAGGCCTTTCAAACTAGGACTCCAGAGTGTCATACCAGCTCTCCTCCTTTTCCTCCTTTTCCTCCTCCTCTTCTCTGCCCAGGCTGTCGTTTGTTTCTAAGGGCCAGAAGCTCATCTGCTATTTTGGTGGGGAAGTACGTCAGAAACAGTTTTGGGAAGAGGAGTCTAATCCCTGGGTGCAGCAGCTTCTTGACTGCAGTCTACCTGCTCCTGCCTTTCTCTGGCAGCCTGTGATCACAGCCACATTTCCTAAGGGTGTGGCTGGTGGGAGGAAGGACAGGGGGCATGGTGACGGAAGCTGGCTCTTTGGGAAGGGCTGTGATGGGAGGATGGCTGGGGGAGGGGGCAGTTACACAGGGCTTATGCCTGAGTACAGGAAGCCGAGAGGATGGTCCCTTGAGAAGGGGCATCCCCTGCATTGGGGTGGGGGGAGGTTAAGGCTCATTTCTCAGTCATCAGGTTGCCCGTGGCTTTGGGGGCAGAGACCACTCTGGGTGGCCCTGACCTAGAGTGAGGAGTGGTTGGTGATAGGGAAAGTGTCCCCAGTGGCCATGACCTGGGACAGTGAACACTGTGGTCCTGTTTTCTCATGTGTGTGATGGAAATGGCGGTCCTAATGCTACCTACCCGGCCTCCTTACCAGTCATTGTGCAGCTCAAATGGGGTTGTGGGTGGAAAGTGCTTTGGCTGGAGCTGCCCAGGTGTATACATCACCGTCCCAGCTGTTCGTGCTGAGCTCCGGTGTGAGCTCATAGATTGGACACACCCGCCCTCTGAGGCTGAGGCGGGATCTGCAGGCAGGGGAGAGGGGGACCCCAAGGCCTGTGGAGCTGGTGGCCGAGCAGGGCCTGGGACCATCTCCAGGGCAGAATGAATTCCCTCAGCGTAGTTTACCCCAGCTGGGAAGGACTGAGGATGGGCAGCTGAGGGTCAAGAGAAGATTCTGGATGGCCAGGCACTGGTTGAGCCAGCCGAGGTCCCCCGCCCCGAGTCGGGAGGGCTTTTGCAGTCCCCAAGGCTCTGGGCAAGAGGCTTTAATCTAATTACATGCTTTATTTGAGCCAATTTGTTTTCCAATCCATCTTGTTCAGCAGGAAGAAAGCGTGCTGGGGACTCCTGGCACCTCTTGTACCCAGTGGGCCAGAGAAGCTGCTGTCCTCACGTGGCCGGTGCAGCCCCCCGGCCTCCCCAGCCCGGCCACCCCACCCCCACACAGGCTGCAGGCAGCCCTGGCCGGCAGGGAGGGAGCTTGGGTGCGTCGACCGCTTTCACCGGCTGCGGGAGGGGAAAAAGCCCGGCTTGCGGGTCCCCCTCATGAACGCCCAGCCCAGCCCAGCCTGCCTGTTCCACGCCCCGCTCCACAGCCCGTGCCCTTTGGGGGTCCCGGTGCTCCAGGCAGGACAGAAAGAGGAGCGGCTTCCGAGGCAGTGGCCTGGGACGAGGCTGCTCCTTCCCACAGGGCCCTCCCCAGCCAGCTCAGCATCCCTGGCTTCTCCAGCAAGGGCTGCCCTCAGAATCCCAGGCCCGGGATGTTCAGTCTGCAAATGTATTTTCATAATAAGGCAGCAGATTTCGAATCTCTGTTATTAAAGTCCAAACAAAACACCAAAGCCCCTCAAACATCCCTGGAGAGGGGAAGGTTTGCCGGCTTCCGCTGTCCTCCCCAGGCGAGGTGCCGTTCTCGCCAAGCTGCGGCTTTCTGTGTTTCGCAGCATTTTCCAAAATTCTTTTTCCGCCCTTCTGAATCCTGCTTCAGGCCTTTGCTTTCCTGCTGTTTACACAGACTTGCTCCTCTGGGCCTGGGGTCTTCCGCCCTTGGACTGGGGGAGGGGTGCGGGAATTGTCGGGGCCTCGGGTCACTTTGCCACACGGTGGGGACAGCTTTGTCCCCCTTTTATTCGACAAATATGTATTGAGAGCTTGTAAGTGTCCTGGGCCCTGGGGAGAGCAGTGGACAGGGCAGTGGCCCTGGCCGTCAGGGAGGGAAGCAGACAGTAAACAAACAACGCTGAAAAAATGTAAAACTGCACTGTGACAAGGTGCTAGGAAGGAACCAGATACCCTAAAGATGAGTTTGCTTTTGGGAACAGCCAACCATCAGTTGGTACATGCAATACATCAACTGAGAAATTGAAAAACAATTTTTTTTTTAAAATCGGTATGCCAGGAATATAGTGAGATTGGTTTTCTTGTCATGGCTCCTGAATTATAGGAAAGATAATGACAACTAACATTTTTTAGTTTGTCAGGCTTCATCTCACTAGAACATCAAAGGATTACATGTTCTTACCCCATTTAATAAATGAGGAATCTGAGGTTTGGAGACGTGCAGTCACAAGCCCAAGGACACACAGCTTAAGAGTCGAGAAGCCAGTGTTTTGAGTTCCTCTGTAGCCTACCTGCCAACTGCTCCCCCATCCCACAGCCCTGAAGCCCATCCGTGTTCCCATCCATGTTTTGAGATAGGCCATTCCCACCAGTGTACCAGATTGTATCCCAGGGTCCAGGGGGAGGCAGTCTGTTCCATGGACACTCCACACCCCAATGCAAGCTGGCAAAGACACTTAGAAAAGCCCGCACATCCAGAGGTCGGGATGCTGCTTCCAGGTGTCAGCTGTGAGTCCCGACAGAGGCATCCTGATTTCTGGTGCCACTCAAACCCTCTCCAGCCCAAATCATGCCCTCTTTGTTGTCAAAGATCTTAGCAGATTGAAAAGATGCCTGAGCACTTTACCTGGCCTTTCTCACGGGTGTCACCAGAATAATTCTGAGGGATGCTGTGTCTTTAGTTTGGGGAGCCTGATTTGTAGGTCTTTCTGAGCAGTCTTGGTATCTCACAGGGCATCTGCATTCAGCTTGTTTTACACTATGTTTGTGGCCATGGGGGGACCCAGAGTTTACGTTCCAGTGTGTTCCTTGGGTGTTCAGTGGTGACCCATCCTGTGCCAGGTGCTGGGACCAAGGTCCGATTCCCCACTGGGTGAGGGGGCAGACGGGTAATTCTGGACCATGGCATGGGTTCTGAGAGGGTAGAGGGCGCCCCGCTGTGCTTGGGGGCCTAGAGGAAGGCCACACAGCGAGATGACCCAGGAGTGGGGTCCAAGGAAGTTTGCCGAGGGGACTGGTGCTCAAGGCCAAGGCATGGTGGCTGAACCTGTGAGTGGCCCCCTGCAGAGCCTCTGGCTTCTCCAGTCTCTGTGGGGTTAGGTCTCCTTCTTTCCAGATCCTCTGCGCATAATAGGGTTTACCCACTTTCACTCACATGGAGGAGAAGACGTTACAGAGAATGGAGTAAATGTCCCCAGACTGTGGGCCTCGGGCAAAAACAAGGTCCTAGCTTTGGGCCTGATATCCTCTGCATCCAGGCACCTTCTTCCTCTGCCCGGCTCTGGGTCCATAGTATAGCCCAAGAAGGGATCTTGGAGGCAGACGTGCTCCTGTTGGGAGACGGGGCTCCGTCGCCCAGATCTCGGTCAGTTTTATAGATTCTGCCGAGGACCAGAGCCGGGTCATTCCATCTCAGGTCTGAGCTCTCCTCCTCACCTCACGAGGCCCCACCTTTCCCACTGCTCCGCCGTCATTCACCCCCTCTTCGTGGTCACTGAGCCGGGGCCTCTGAGGCCGCCTGGAGCCCAGCACACCCTGTTGGCAGCCCCTTCTTTTTTTTTTTTTTTTTTCTTTCCGGTACGCGGGCCTCTCACTGTTGTGGCCTCTCCCGTTGCGGAGCACAGGCTCCGGACGCGCAGGCTCAGCGGCCATGGCTCACGGGCCTAGCCGTTCCGCGGCATGTGGGATCTTCCCGGACCGGGGCACGAACCCGTGTCCCCTGCATCGGCAGGCGGACTCTCAACCACTGCACCATCAGGGAAGCCCAAGGCAGCCCCTTCTTATCCTTCAGGTTCCAGCTGAAAGGTCATCTCCTTGAGAGACCACCCCCAGCATCCCTTACCTGTCTCACCGCACCAAGGTTATCTCCTCCTGACTCCTATGAAGGGGCAAGACAGTTACTATCGGCACCACTACCCCATGTTACTGATGGGGAAACTGAGGCTTGGAATGGTTAAGGGCCACAGATCAGAGCGCGGGTGATGGGATCCCTTTTTACAGGACACAACTGCTTTCCCTGGAGCCCTTTGCAGGCGACTTCCGCTCACACCCTTGGGGCAAGAAGTGAGGGACATGGCCATGTGAGCTGCAGGGGAGTCTTTGAAGAAGATTTGAAGTAGGAAACACTGGGGTTTGCTACTTGGGGAAGAAGAAAGATGGATACTGGGGTGGCCTCAGCAGATCTGTCAGACCCAGGCCTGATGGTGATGGAGCTATCACAGCGGGGGCCCTTTAGGAGAAAGGTGAGGGGGAGGGGGCCCTTGGTGGGCTGCGACAGCGTGCCGTCCTGCAGGAACTTGCCTCCGCCCCGGCTGGCACGGCAAGGCGAGCCGCGTGGGAAGCTCTGAGTGAAGGTGGCCGCACTGGGGAGGAGCAGAAAGAAAGGACAGGGCTTCCCTGGAGGCGACCCAGGCCTGGCTAGAACCCTTGGGTGGCTTTGCATTACATTGAAACAGACTCCAAACCTTATCCGGCCCCACCTGGGCCATCTGGCTGGTGTGCATTTTCATCTCTGTTCCTCCCCAACCTCAACTCTGTGCGAGGCTCCCCGGCCTGCATTCAGCCCTGGTCTCTGCCAGGCTCAATCCTGCCTCAGGGCCTTTGCACAGGCTGTTCTTCCCGCCGGGAACCCTCTTCCCGCAGATCTTCTTGCCCTGCCTCCCTCACACTGTTTAGGTCTCAGCGCTGTGTTACCTCCTCAGGGAGCTTTCCCGGACCCTCGAGAGAGCAGCACCCTGTCTCCTAGCCACGTCACACACACAGTTCGCTGACCACTCACGCTTCCTTTGTCCCTTGGTATTAATGTTTGTGGAATTGGGAGAGGATGTAAACAAACAAACACGCACACACACACCACCATCTCCTAGGAAGATGTAGCCCTTCCTAGGAGTAGAAGCCCCGTGGATTAGGAATACACATATCACCTCACTGGATAGGGATGTCACCTCATTATGGGAGGTCCCCCATCCAATCCCCATCCTCACTGAAGAAGAGACTTGCCTCAGAATATTTTTAGTGTCTTTCTCCTTTTCTGTTTTTTTTGCTGTGCCATACGGCATGCGGGATCTTAGTTCCCCGACCAGGGATCGAACCCGTGCCCCCTGCCATGGAAGCACGGAGTCTCAACCACTGGACCGCCAGGGAAGTCCCTGTTTTTCTCCTTTTAATACAAGAATGGTATACGCATTATAGTAAAATTAAATATACAGACAAGACAAAGCAAGAGTATAAAAACCAGCCACACTTCCTCCACCCCACCTTTTGGTGCACAGTATATTCTTCTAGAATAAAATTCAAACCCCTGCCATGGTTGAGAAGAACCCAGGGACCCCCATGAACCATGCAGCCTCATCTCTGGCCGCCCCTTCCCTCCCCCAGCTCCAGGCCCCTCTTCTGTTCGTTCCTCACACCTGCCCGGCTTGTTCCTGCCCTGGCTGCTTCACAGAGCTTCCTCCTTGTCCTCCTAAATGTCGCCTCCTCAGACGGGCCTTCACATCTAAGGAGGTCTCCACCTGCCCCCCCCCCCCCCGTCCTCATCCTCTACCGACGCATGCTGGCCTTTGTCTTCATTTTGTGAGTGTCACTCTTTGCTGAGTGTGGTTACACTCCTATCATTGACATGTCCCCTCCTGCTATAAAGTCACCCTGACTGTTCCGTGAGCCCCAGGGTACACTCACACCTCCCAGAACCAGCCACGTGGAAATCTTGTAGCAAAACTTAAGTGGATGAAGGGGTGATAAATTCCTCGAAGTCAGGGTGCTCCAGCAAGGGTGTGTGTTCTCCAGGGTTTTGACCTTCGAAGCCGATTGCACTCAGGAGAGTTGGTATTGATTTGCACCCCCAACTGCATTGTCTGAGTGTGTGTGTGTGCTTTACCACTTCCCCAGGCAAAAGCCCTACATTTCTGTTGATTTTTAAAAATAAATTTATTTATTTTATTTATTTTTATTTTTGGCTGCATTGGGTATTTGTTGCTGTGCACGGGCTTTCTCTAGTTGCAGCGAGTGGAGGCTACTCCTGGTTGCAGTGTGTGGGCTTCTCGCTGTGGTGGCTTCTCTTGTTGCAGAGCACAGGCTCTAGGCACGGTGGCTTCGGTCATTGCGGCACGCGGGCTCTAGAGTGCAGGCTCAGTAGCTGTGGTGCACGGACTTAGTTGCTCCGTGGCATGTAGGATCTTCCTGGAGCAGGGATCGAACCTGTGTCCCCTGCGTTGGCAGGCAGGTTCTTAACCACTGCGCCACCAGGGAAGTCCCCTGTTGATTTTTTTTTAAATATTTATTTATTTATTTATTTGGCTGCACTGGGTCTTAGCTGCAGCATGCGGGATCTTTAGTTGCGGCATGCAAACTCCTGGTTGTGGCACGTGGGATCTAGTTCCCTGACTAGGGATTGAACCCGGTCCCCTGCTCTTAGCTACTGGACCACCAGGGAAGTCCCTCCTGTTGATTTAAGTTGCGTTTCTTTGCTTATTTGAGGTTGAGCCTTGTTACATCTCCGTGTCCGCTTTCTTCCATCTTTTGTGAATTGCCTGTTTGTCTTCTTTGAATGTTAGGGTGCTTGTCTTATTGATTCAGAAGAGTTCTTTATATATTAAAGACACCCACTCTTTGCTCTCTATGTTGCAAACACTTTTGGCTTTGCTCCCAAAAGCTTTACGAGGTACCTCTTGCCCATCCTTGCTTGGGGCTGCCTCATCTGGGGTGACCTTGGCCTTTCTGCCCCAGAGCTGAATGGACGTCATGCCGTGGAGGCAAGGAGGACTGGGAGGTGATGGGGCGGGTGAGACCAGCACAGGCCTGGAGAGACGCGTGGGCACTCGGGAGCTGCCCGTGGATCCCGGCTCTCTCCTGGGCAAAGTGCTTGTGATGGGGGTTCTAAGAAGGTGTCTCAGCAGGGGGAGTGGGTCAGTCACCTACAGCTTAGGACCAGGAGGTGAGGGTTGGCTTAGTGGGGTGTGCCTCCTCGATCCTTAACTTGCTCATTATGAAACCCACGGAGACCCACTGTGTGTGAAAGTGACACACATGGAAAGCTGGTCTCTGGCCTGAGGAGTTCCAAGTGGCTTTGTGGCTCTGGGTCAGGGAAAGCCAGGACTCTCTGGGCAGAGTGGCCTCACCTGTCATCTGTCACCTGCTGGTGGGCAGGGTGGCCCAACCGAAATGGACAGAGCTGGCTGGGTGTCCTTCCTGGCGCCACCCCCTTGAGCTCTTCACCCGGCAGGGTTGGGGTGAGGGGTTCCAGGAGCCCCTCCCCTGTGCCCCGCCAGCAGAATCCGAAACCCCCCCAGCCTCCAGGTCTCCGCCCTGGGAAGGACCTCGGTGGCTGGGTGTCCCTCGTTCTTTATCCCCACTGCCCCACCTTCCCGAGCCGACAGCCCAGAAGCAGAGAGGCTGGGGTGCTGCCGGGAGTGAGACCCTGGCCAGCTCCCCGCCCTGCTCCAGGGGAGGCACCAGATGCAGCGCCCCTGGCTCCGACCCGGGGACGCTGGGCCCCGCCTGCCATATGCTCGGAGCCCAGCCTCGATCGGGCGAGCAGGCTCGCCCAGCAGGACTTTTGGCACCTGGGGCACAGGAGGCGGAGCAGAGGGCAAGCTACCCAAGTGGAGGAAGAGGAGGGAGGGGCTGGCCACTGGGATCGGGCCTGCGGGGGGGCCCCCTCTCGGCTCTTGGCTTCGGGTTGGTCAGGGGAGCAGGTGGGGGGAATAAAGGGAGGGCTGGCTGCTCCCAGGAGGAGCCAGGATGCCAGCCAGCCAGGATGGGCCTGCTGCGAGTCGCAGATGGCGGCCTCGGGTCTCTGCACTCTCCCCGGGACGGAGTGCATCCAGGTGGGCAGCCAGGCGGTGCCAGCGTCCGTCCCTGGCAGCTCCCCTCTCGTTGGGGAGGAGGGTGAGATGGAGGGTGACCCTGGTGCAGGGGCCCCAGCAGATCTTCTGGTATTACCTGCACCCTCAGTTCTAGCCCCACAGGGTCTCCTGAGAGAGCAGGGGCAGCTTCCTGCTCACCCCTTCCTCCTCTGCGGGGGCCCTGGGTCCAGGGAGGATGGGGACCTTCGGGGCATAAAATATCGGATCCGATTAGTCAGTGAGGCTGACCAACTGGTCCACAGGGTGTGTGTGTGTCTAAGCTCATGCCAGCGCTTATTTAAGATCAAACCATATGAAACTGCTTTTTTCTTTTAAAGTTGAAGAATGATCGATTTTAGGCACTTTTATGTGGTTCATCCTATTAGTGTTCCTTCTTTTTCTGTTTTCTAACCAGATCAAATAGCATGAAACAGCCTTTCAGTGTTTACATGGAGCCAGTCTCTGAAACCATCTGGATCCAGAGATTTCTTAAGATTCTTTATCTATTCAGATTTGATATCTCTTTAGTTCACTTTGGTCCCTTATGTTTCCCTAAGAAGGAATGCATTTCATTCAGATGTCCAAGATTTCAGTCTAAAGCTATATACAATAGTCTTGTAATTTATAAAATCTTCTTTAGATTGTGGTTACACCCCTTTCTCATTAGTTCCTAATGGGTCTGTTTTCTCTCTTTCATTCATAGTTAGACATGACAGTGTGTGTGTGGGGGGGGGTGTGTGTGTTTGTGTTAGTTTGTTGGTTTGGAGGCTTTACTGAGAATCAATTCTTGGATGTGTTTATAAGTTTTGAGTTTTTTTCAGTATCCTACTTTATTAATTTCTACTCCTGTTGTTATTAATTCTTTCTTCCTGCTTTCTTTGGGTTTTATTTTCCTTATTTTCTAAATTCTAGAATTGAATGCACTTCATTTATTTTCATTCTTTTTTGTTTAATAATAATATTTATTACATTGTGGTCAGGAAATGTGGCCTGTGTAATTTTGGCTCTTTGGAATTAATTTAGCATTCTTTTACTAGTTATGTGTTTTTGTTCCTTTTTGTCTTTCTCACATTTTTTTGCATAACGTGTTTCAATAACATGTTATTCCACACAAATTTTTTTTATAACTTTTGAACTTCTTTGTCACCTAGTGACAAACTTAAAACTTCTTTAAAAGTTGTAAGCTTTTAAAAACTTGCTTTATTTTGTTGTCTCTCTTAAACAGTCATTTAATATTTTCAAATCAGTTTTTCAATAGAGGTGTTGAATCCATTTACATTCATTGTTTTGCTTTGAGATAGTGGCTCTTCTGTGATTTGAATTTATCACAGTTGCCTATACCCTGTTTCTTCTCTTCTCTGGTGTTTTGTGGTTATCTTTGGGTTTTTCAAAAGCACTGTTTGATCTAATAGCTCTTATTTATCAGAGTCAAGCATGAAATAGCATCTTTTGTGTTCTGCTTACTTAAGACAAAAAGTTGTATTCCCCGCCTCATTCTCAGTTTTTTTTAATATCATCTAAAGTTGCAGATTAAATCTGTATACTTATTTATACATTCCTATACATTGTCTGATGCTCCCTTTCAAACATTTTAAAATTATTTTGATCTTTGCCTTCACTCTTAGAACCAAATTGGAAACCTCTATGTCTGCTGGTTTCCGTGCTCATCACCAGCGTGTTCATTCCATGACTTTCCCCTCTTACATTCTTATTTTTGATCCATTTCATAGCTGGTTGGATAACATTCTCCAGTGTTCCTCTCAAAAAGGATACATGGTTGAAACCTTGCACACTAGAGAATGTCTTTGGTTTATTGTGACCTTCATACATAGAAGACAGTCTAGCTAGGTATAAAAATCTTGGATCTCAATGTTTTCTCTCCTCACAACCTATAGACATTGCTCCATTGTCATCTGGCCAGCTGCTTGTTGATTTTAAATCTGTATCTATTTTTTCCTCATCCTGGTATTTCATATGTTTTGCAAAGATGTACATGGGTGTGTTGGTCTTTTTTCCTTGATTTTTTCCAAAAATTCAGTTCATCCTTTCCTTCATACGTAGGTTGGCCTTCAGCTCAGGGATCCTATCTTTGGTCTCTGCTGCAGTTTTCTCCCAATTATATGCCATCTCTCCACTTTCCCTCTTCTATCCCTATCATTTTCTCTTTCACGGTTTCCACATCTTTATCCTTTTCCTCTAAATTTTGTGAGAATCTCTCCAATTTACTCTCCATGTTTCTGAATCTGTTTTCTATAGTATTATTTCTCTTGATTGCTTCCAAAGTTGATTTTAATTGTGCTCCTAGGCTTTTAGGTTTGGGTTTTTCCAGCTCTTCTTCCTTTCGTGTGTCACCCTTTTTGTATCATCACGTGGCCTTTTCAGCTCGGCCTCGTTTTCCCGTATGGCTTTTTCTCTCCTACTTCATAGAGACTGTGTCTTTTTAGAATTTTTTTTAGTCTGACACACCCATTCAGTTTCATATCGTCTACGGCTGTTTTTGAGCTACGGCGACAGTTTGAATAGTTGTGACAGAGACCGTATGGCCTGCAAAGCCTAAAATATTTACTGTTTGAGACTTTGCAAAAAGATTTGCAGATCCCTGGCCTAGCGTGACAGCTGGATTCCCATTCCAGCCCCAAGCTGGATGGCAAGGGAATGCATCCAGCTCCCTCTCCAATTCCTAATCCCTCCCAGCCTTTTTCCTCAATTCGCTTCTGCTCTGTGGAGGTGGTGTCCTTCTGTCTCTACTGCCTGACTTTCTTGTTCTCTGCATCAGTCATTTAGATAAAAACGTGAGCTCACGTACCCACTGCAAACACAGTCCTTCCCGTCCATCCATCCCCTTCCTTAAGCCTCCCTTCTCCGGATCTGGCTCCACCACGGGGCCCCCACCCACTTCCTGCCCATTCTTTCTCCGGTTGTTGTCTCCCTGTCATGTTCCCTTTTTTTCCCAGGATTTTTCTGTTCATCAGACAAAGAGCTCTGTCCTGAGGTAAAACCTGGACAGGTTTTGCTTGTTCTACCACCATCTGCCTTTAATTAATAGAGATTGCTCCCAGATTCCAGCATTGGGTCATCTGTCAGTTTAGTTTTTGGCATTAGTGTGAATTTTCTTTTTTTTTTTTTTTTCATTGTCTGTATAGCTATTTTGGAACAAAACAAGGAGAGGAAACGTGGGTAGCTGCAAGTAGATGCCATCTTGAAGGAGTCAAAGATGCATTTTAAAGCTGTGTTTGGTCCATCTTGAGGCAGTCTCTGTAGCTGTGTGTGTATTTGATGAAAGAAGAAAATGCAGGAACACTTTCCTTATCCAGGGACCTCTTGTCCAGTGACCTCAGTTCTCTGGAATACACCCAAAGGGTCTGCACGCAGCCAGAGAGCTGCCATGGTGTCCGTGCTCTGCAGGTTATTCACTGTACCCAGAGGAGAGCAGTTGAGTCTCTCATTCCAGGCCTGTTGACCCGTGCTTTACATACAGTTCGAATAACCTTAGTCTTTCTGTTTTCCTAGCTCACAACTAAATCAGAATCAGCAAATCGGAAGGGAGGGGGACAGTTTACAACAAGCACACTGACCTGATGAGAACTGCTGGCTGACAGAAAGGAAAGACATAAGACCCACATAAAAAATAAACAACCACCACAACAAACCAAATACAGCTGTAAATCTGCACATGTTGAGGCTGGCACCATTGCCCGTAAGGGCGAGCGGCTTGAGGTTGCCCTATGACACCAGTTTGAGTCAGCAGTCACCCCTCTGAGCCTTTCCTCTGCCAGCCTGGGTCCTCCATATAAGTTTTGGGTGCAGAGACTGTCTCCACCACCCCACCAGCCGACTACAGTCGGCTCAGACAGTGGTTCTAACCCTGGTTGCACATTAGACTCACCTGGGGAACTTTAAAAATCTGGACACGCAGGCTGCCCCCTAAACCAGTGAAATCAGAATGTCTTGGGGGTGGAACCCAGGCATCAGTGTTGTCCTAAAGCTTCTGGGTCATTCCAGAAGCTTGGGTTGGGAACCAGGCCCTTAGGAGCACAGGCAGGGTTGAGAGCAGTGCCACATGCCTCTTCAGTGCCCTGTGAGTGGCTCTCGTTATTGAGGAGCAGACTTGATATTCACGGGGGCAACTGTGATTTGTCACGTGGGGTCTGGAGCTGGATCTAACTAGGCAGTGATGGATGCCACACATTCGAGGATGGTTTCTGGCCCAGGTGGATACTTGGCTCTGAAAAGAAGAGCTGTGGATGCTGCTAGGAGAGAGTGATGGAGAGGGAAGGGAGGGCTGGGGGTGCAGGGCAGGTCCTCCCAGGGGCCGCCTCCCCTCCAGCCCGCAGTGCACTTGGGCCTGGCACCCTGGCACCTTTCTCAGCTCTGCTGTCCTGAGGATGGGAATCACGGTGCCTTCCTCACCCGGCTGCCTGGAGGCTTGGAGGAGCTGACGTGCTATTAGGGGCTGTCTCCAGGGCTGAGTCTCCACCCCACAGAGGAGACAGGGCAGGTGATTGACCGGAATGCAAGTACTGACTGGGGGCCAAAAAGAAAAATAATGAGAAAGCGATGAGAGTGAGTTCAAGGCCGTCCCTGCAGTGACGTCACCAGCATCGCTGGCATTCCACTTCTTTCCTGAGTGGAAGACAGCAGGCAGGGATTCCCGCCAGCTTGCTGGGGAACGCCAGGACTTAGGTACGGCCTGGGTTCAGCCCCAGTAGTGGCTTTGCCGTGAGCACCATCTGCCCCTGGGATGGCAGAGATGTGGCCAAGAGCGGCCGTTCCCAGCAGTGAAGTGCAGTGCCATGTGGGGTGGGGGGGGCAGTGCCACTGCCTGTGGGTTTGGGCCACTTCACTCACTGTCACCTCGTGCGTCGACCTCTCGGGCTTGGCCCCAGTGGAATACAGGCCGCTCTCCCTGGATGCCCCAGCCCCTGCCTTCCACGAGGTCCTGACTCCAGTAAGCCACCCAGCTGGCAGGAGGGGCTGGTACTGTGGACTCCATTGCCCCCAGGCAGGGCATCTGGGTTGGTGGGGGGAGAGGCCCAAGGACTCTGACCCCTGGGGGCAGCAAGGGGGGCTGTTTTTCCCCACTTCCGGAGACTGGTTCCTAGTGGGGTGCCCCAGGAAGCTGGCTGGGGGGGCAGCAGAGGGCTGCCAGGCCTGCGGCTCCCAGGGCAACAGGATGGAGCTGTTTCAGCTTTAATTAGGACCTTGAAGGAGGCAGCCACCTCCCATGGGCCAGAGGCTGACTCTGGGGTGATCTCTGAATATTCCCTGCAGATCTAAGTGACGGTCTGGGGGACAGGTGGCCTCCTGCCCTGGCCTTGTCCTGTGCTCCCACACAGATCACTCCTCACCCCCACCCTGGCCTTGGTTTTCCCCTTTGCAGGATGAGGGGCTGACACCTGCTCCTGGAGCGGTCACCTGTGTGTGTGTGCGTGTGTGTGTTTCCCTCCCCCTTTCTAGTCCCCTTGCCAGGACACACACCCAGCCTGTTTGCACCGTCACTACTCCTAGAACAGGCTGGGCCCTCTGCAGCCCCGGGGCTGGCCTGGCTGGCGCTCCGTGTCTGGGAGTTGCTGGAATGCCAGGCGTTGTGCATCCCCAGCTCTGAGCTGAACGCCTCATTCTTATCGAGGGAGAACCCATCTGTGTCTACTGAAACTCAGCGTAGCATAACCACGAGTACAGTGATCTTGGCATCTCAGACTCGAGTGCAAGGCCCAGCCTCGCCACTTGCTAGCTGTCTGGGATGCACTGGGCAGGCGGCCTCCGTTTCCTAGTCTGTAGAATGGGAATAATGCTCGCAGATCAAAGAACGGTTGTGAGAATTCAGTGAGCCAGCATGTTGAGTGGTGGTGCAGGGCTGGCTGGGGTGATTTATTGGGCCTCTGTCGTGGGCTGGCCATCACGCCAAAAGCTGATGTGTGAACACAGATCTGGCAAAGGAATTGCATCACCTTATCTGAAGAGAAGGAAGAGCTGGCAGGGAGGGGGCCCGGGGGGACCTGCGTTGGAGGTTTGCATCTGCTGGGCCGACAGAGGCCACCCCCAGGGGAGGCAGGCCCCAGGGCGTCACACATCCTGCGCGGCTCACGCTGGGACGTCCCCGAACTGACACCCGGCGGACGCGGGCCGGCGGCCCTGCCTCTCAGCAGCAGGGCCCATTAGAACTGAACTCTTCTTCGTGGGGCATTTTATTTGCACACTCCAGTAGAGTGGACACCAAAGGGGTTTTCTAATGCTTCATGGGCTGCTAATTTCCTCTGTGACCTCTTTTGTTGGGGCCTGACCCCAACCAGAGGCTGCTCGCCACGGAAGCCAGCGCCTGACACAGACCCGGGGTGCGGGGTGACAATGAGGCCTCTATTGGCTTTCATCAGGCTCCGGGTGCATCTTAAAAACAGGGGGAATTTGTGTGGCGCTCCAAAGCCCTGGGTGGCACAATACGGGAGCCCCCCAGAGTCCCTCACGGAGGCCGGGGGGCCGGCGGGGGTGGTCAGGCGGGGGCCCTTTGTCCCAGCGCCTCTCGAGAAGGCCAGGACGCCCTGAATGGCCGCCCGCGCGGCCCGGCCCCTTGGGTATCACAGGCTTCTGGGTATTTAGGGAGGTGGCCTCCCACCCGGCCTGGCAGCCTATTCTTCGCCCGCCTAATTAGGTTTTGTCTGTGCTCTGCCCTCCCCTGCAGACTGTGATTCCTACTGCAAGGCCTCCAAAGGGAAGCTGAAGATTAACATGAAAAAATACTGCAAGAAGGACTACGGTGAGTGAGAGCCCTTTGTCTGGGGAGGGGGAGGGGAGGGCACCACGTGACCAGCGAGGGGCTGGGGTTGGGGTGCAGGTGGCCCTGCGTGGGTGTTGCTCACAGAGACCGGACGGGAGCCGAGTGGGATGGGTCCCATGCCCAGGAATCTCCCAGCTCTTCCCCCTTGGCGGCAGGTGGTGTGAGGGGTCATAGGCGTGTGGGCAGGGTTCTCCCCCTGGCCCTGCAGGGAGGCATACCGGCCAGTGGGGCCTGACAGGTCTGGGATTCCCAGGCTTCACTCTTACCCCTGAGGGGCCGTGTGGCTGCAGACCAGTCACGTTACCTCTCTGGTCTTCAGTGCCCTCATCCGTACTTATGGGTATTCAGCCTAAGGCTCTGTAGCTCAAAGAGAGGTCTTCCGGGCATTGGAGAAAGGGAGGGAGCTTCCATGGTGTGTTTAAAATGCCGATTCCAGAAGCCAGCTCCTTCCAAGGGTTGACTCCACAAGGTGGAGCTGGGTCGAGAATCTGCATTTAAAACGGCTCGCTGGTAATTCTGAAGTTTGAACACAGCCTCGGGATCCCTGAGGGCCTTTTCCAGCCGGGAGCTGGGGGGCTGCAGAGATTCCCTGTCACTGAAGGCCTCAGGCTCCCTTCCTGGGAAGAGGGTGTCCAGTCCGTCCCCCAGTCTCCCCGTGCGCCATCCACCCTGGCACTGGCGGTGGGGACCCCTGCACCCCTTCTCCAAATCCGCCCTCGCCAGCCCTGCCCCGCGCAGTGAGGAGCTGGCTTTGTGGCTTCTGGGCCCCGAGGGTGTCCGACCCGGCCGGAGGCCTGGGCTGGCCAGACACCACGATCCAGCTGCAGTCCCCTCAGGATGAGGTCGGAGCGGCTGGTGGGTTTGGCGTGTCAATTCCGAAGCGGCCACGCCGTGGGCATCCTGTCCCGGGGCCCTCTGGGTCCACAGTGAATTCCTCAAAAGCCTCTTTTAAGTGCTTGCATCCCAAGGCAGTGCAGAAACTTCTGACTTTCACGGGAAAACCACCCTTGATTTTGAAAACAGACGTCGAGGTGGTGTCAAGGTAAAGGGAGCGTTGTCTCTGACCCAGGGTGACAGCGGCCCCCAGAGGCCCCAGGTGGCGTTGGATGAGGCCTGTGTGGTCCACGCTGCTGGCCCGGGACCCTCAGCGTCTGCCGGGGACGGGAGGTGGGACTCGGGTGGGAGGGCCTAAGGGTCGTGCGGTGTCCCAGGCTTAGGGCTGGGGGCCCATCCAGGCTGTCCAGGCCCAGAGAGCCAGGGTTACGGAGGAGAGCCCTGGGCCTGTCACTCTGCCACCGCTGCTTCCTCCCCACCCAGAGGGGGGTGGGGGTGGGGTGGGAAGGAACAGGTGGGCCGCCTGGGGGGAGGGTGGTTTGAATTCGGTCTTGAAGCATCCTCTCTGCAGACGCTGCGGAAGGGGCCTGGGAGGAGGGGCGCCGCGCAGACTTTGTGTGAGGTGTTGACTGCAGCTCCCCCCACCCCCAGAAAGGGAAGATAGGACTTTTGTTTACAGTTACCCAAATGGATCCGTTTGCCCCCTGGTTCCGTGGGACTCATTTTGTTCTCTCTGACTTCTTTTCCTCCGTTGAATTCTGCCTCCCCTACCCCTGATGTTGTGGGGGACACTTTGGCCCCCTCTGAGCTCTCCTGTCTCCTGGGGGTACTGGCCCCCAGCAGCAGGCAGGTCCCTCTTTCTGCAGGAGGGGTCCTGGCCCCCTCTTGTTATATTCCCAGAGGGGCCCCCCTGAGCCCTGCTCCCGCTGTGGGCCCCCCAGGGAACGAGGGCGGTGGTGCAGGGGGCTCGGCCTCTGGCCCCCCCTTGTCCTCTGCTGCCTGACTCCGTCCTCCCTTCCTGACTTCTTCCTGGATTATCCGAGGGAAGCTGGTGTCCTAGGTAGGGCCCCTGGTCCAGCTGGCTGAGGTGACTTGCCCAGCAGAGGCCCAGCCTCCCTGGCTGCCTCTCCGCCATCACGTTTATCCCCAGGGCCCCACGTGTCCCAAAACCAAGAGGGGTGAGAAGCAGCCCGGCATGCCCACCTTCCCAGACCTCACGGCGGCTTCGTGCCACTTTCCCCCCAGCTCCTGGCCCTGCATTGCTAACAACACCCTGCCCAGGCGTCGCGTTTCTGCTGCGGCGAGATTTGAGGAGAGCAGATGCAGGAGAGAAGCGGGGGGCCCCCGCAGAGCGCTGACGGCGTCCGGAGCTGTTGTGCCGTCAGCCTTAATGTCCTCATCACTGACCCCCGGCCCACTGCCCCGAGGCCAGGACTGGCACTGCCCCTGCCCATCCCCCAAAGACTCTCGGAGGGGCATCCCGGTCCCTAGCACCGTCCGTGATACTCTTGGGGTTGCCTCGGAGTTGGGGAGCAGCCCACCCCAGCTCAGCAACCAGGCCTGCGTGTTCAGGCAGGAGACAGGACACAGAGATGCCAGGAAGGGGATCACAGGGCCTTCCGGGCAGGGCTTGGCAGACCCCAGCAGGGTGGGGGCAGGCAGGGAGAGGCTTGTGGAGGGAGGAGTGACTGGCACCCACAGGGGCTGGGCAGGGGCCCACGGGGGCATCGGGGGCTCAGCCCGGCAGCAGCCACAGGCCTTGCTCTGAGGCCGGAGGCCAGGTCTCCCACCGGGGTCTGCGGACCTTGTGGAGAATCTTCCTCACATCCTGCTGGGCCCCTGAGCCCCTGGATGAGGTGTGAGTGGAGGTGTCCCTTCCACGCCCGAGCAGACCTGGGGCAGGTGACCAGGAGGACGGCCCAGGAAGGCCGGGGAGAGAGGCTACAGGGGCCGCATAATCCCTGCTCTCGGACTGACACCCCAGCAGGGAGCCAATTAGGAAACACATTTCCTTCACTTTACAGCCAGGGCACTTGGACGTTCTAGAAGCTGCTAATTAGAACCTGGTGGGGGTGGGTAGTGAAGAGCAGGCCCCAGGCCCCTTTCCTCCTCTGAGGCCAGCTCGGGAGTCTTGATGTTGTACAGCTGGAGGACCTGGGTCTGGGTCTCCGCTGAGCTGGGCGGTGGCCAGTGGGCAGGAGGCCGTGGGGAGCGGTGGGCAAGGAATCACCCAGGCTGGCTTGGGGTCTGGGTCCTGCCCGTGTTCCCGGTGAGACAGGACCCAGTAGGTGGGGGGAGGCCTCAGGGCCGAGCTGCCGTGTCTCTCTGCTCTGGGGAGACCCTGGGACAGGGAAGGGTACCTGTTCCAGTCCCATCTGTAGGGAATGGGGCACTGGCCCCAGAATCCGGGGGGCAGATTCCACACTTGCTGTGTGACTTTGGACCAGGCTGGGCCTGTTTCCTGATCTGTCCCGTGGTGGTGAGATCAAGGGGACACGACGTCCTTCTAGACGTGGCAAGGATGGTGGCCTCACCGGGCCATCTCCAAGGGGCAGGGGTCCGTGGTGGTGCTGTCCTTGACAGCCCCCCTCTCCTGGGCCCACCTCAGTCCTCTGTTGCCCTCTAGGGGAATCCGGCTCACCTTGCAGATGCTGAGGAAGCGCTCGTGGGAAGGCTTGGGGCGGGGCAGTTGCACATGGAAGACGGTGTTTATTATTTCCTAGCGTGTTAGCATTTCCTGCTGACTTTCCAGGAAAACCTAGCCTAGAGGGGCCCTTCCTCGGCATAAATGCTCCCAACAAGCGTGCATAGGTGTGTGCATGTGTGTGTGCGTGCATGAGCGTGCACGTGTGAGCATATCCACGAAGACTGCATCCGCTCGGCAGCGCCCACGCAGGCAGAGCGCGTGTGTCCCTCCTGGAGTCGCTGGCTCCGCGGCACATCTACCCAGAAGCCCGGGGCTCCAGAAACTCGGTGTGTACAGAGTCAGGCAACGGGACGCAGGTGACGCTGTCCCCGGGGCACTTACTGTAGGGATGTTGCACCTCTTGGCCGAGGCCTGGCAATGACTTCAGGCCGAGGCACCCCTCGGCTGGTGTGGGGAGTGGACTTTCTAACCCCTGGCCCGTGTGGAAGAGGGGCCGGCCTGCCCCTGCCCCTCAGCCTCCCTCCCCCGCTTCCTCTTCGCTGGTCCCTGTGCTCCTTGGGAGGCTGCACCGTCTGGTCCCCACTCACCTCCTGGTGTTTGCGTGACCTCCCCTCGGCTCCCGTGGCCACTCTGCGTGGGCACCGCACACACGTCCCAGAAAGTCCTGCCCCCTCACACGGCGTCCCCACCTCAGCCAGTCCCTCCTCGGACGCTCATTAGGAGCCTGCTGTGTGCCCCATCCCATCCCGGGTGCTGGGCTTACAGAGATGGAGGAGACACAGGCTCAGCCCTCCAGGAGTTTCCGGAATCAGAGGGGAGATGCACACACAAATGACAGCATGGAAGGGAGACGTGTGGCCAGGGTCCGGCCTGGGGTGGGACAAGAGTGGGGCCTGGTCTCTCTTCCAGGGAGGGTGTGGAGGGAGGGCTTCCTGGAGGAGGGAGCACAGGTAGCCGGTGCTCACGGGGCAAAGCAGGGCTCCCAGGCAGAGGGAGCAAAGTGTCTGAGCACAGAGGGAGGAGCCGGCTAGGGAAGAGGGAGTGTGGAGGTGCTGGGTGCAGGGCTGGAGGCCAGGGAGGCTGGGAGAGACACTGCTGTGGGCCTCGGCAGCCGGGCTCAGGTCTGCGTGCCGGAGCCACTCTGAGGCCACCGAGAGCCAGTCCCACTCACGTTGGCACACGGGGGCTGCCACCCGTCTCTTCTTCCTCACTGGGATGCAGAAGCGGGGCAGCGGGGGGAGGCGGGAGGAGACAGGCAGCTCGCATTCTGAAAGGTGAGATCATCTCACTTTTGCCAGTTCTTGGAAAAAGGATTCGTTCCCAGAAATGTTTATTAGTCACCCCTTTTGTTGAAAGACATTTTGGCACCACCAGATGGAAAATCAGAATGCTTTTCATAAGATGATTTGTCTCGAGCATTCCTCCCGCGATCCCTCAAGGATGATTTCTGAGGATACAGCTCGAAGCGGAAGTTCTGTTGGCATCTGTGGGAAGGAGCTGGGTTCATGGGGTTGTGTGTGTGCACAGGCGTGCACGCGTGGGCTTTCCTGGGGGCCCCGGCAGAGGCGGGCCTGGAGACCTAAGCGGATCCCGCCCCCGAGAACCCTGTACCTCCTGGGGCAGTGGAAACCCCAGAGAAGAGGCCTTGCCAGGCCGGTGTCTGTCCCTGCCCTGCAGGCCCCGGATGGGCACCTCACAGCCTTCATTCTCACCCTTAGCGAATCCTCAGAAACACCTGTGAGGGAGGGCTTTTTATTCCTGCCGACGGGATGCTGAGACTCAACGAGGTAAAGGACACGCCCCAGACCGGGGCCTCCGAGGCCTGAGGTCCTTGTGCTCCCAGCCCGCCCCCCGTGCCAGGGCGCTGAGCCTTGGGCAGCAGAGTGGGTGCAGCCCCCCTTCGAAGGCTCATGGACTGGTTCCCCCACGGGACCCTTGACTCTTGGCTCCTGAGAAGCCACAAAGACATCTCCGTGGGGAAGAGCAGAAGTGGTCACCGTGGTGTTGGGGTGAGCGTCGGGGAAGTGGGGCTGTCGGAGACGAGATGGTGGGGCGGAGACATCGGGCACAGTGGTGGGGTGGGCGTGGCCATTCAGCCGTGGGCTCGGGCCGTGCGGTGGAGGAAGGTCACGGGCGGGTCTGTGATGGAGGCTGGGGAGGCCGAGCCGGCAGTGGAGACGATGCTGGTGGTGGAGTGACCGCAGATTCCCGTGGAGCTGGTGTAGGTGGTGGGCACGGCCCTTGTGGGCTGTTGTCTGGCTGCTCAGGCCGGGATGAGGTGAGCGGGGGTGATGCGGAGAGCCTCACAACTCAGGCCTCGACAGGGACGTGGGGCCTCTCGGCAAATGACAGCCTCTCCCCCTCTTGACACCCCGTGCCCTTCCTTTTCTCGACCTTGGGGTCAATAGCTATTCCTGATCAGGATCAGTCCCTTCAAGTACGGGACACGGGGCAGGTTATCAACCCCGTCCTGGGGGCCTGGCTCCCGTGTCTGCAGCGGGCCGTGACTTCAGGGCCTGGGGGTGGGCAGATGGTAGAGGGGCACCCTGGGGGCTGTCCCCCTCAGGGCAGTTAGCAGGGGCCGGGAGGCAGCTGGTGGTGATGGCTGGGAGAGGCCAGCTGCCCCCGCCCCTGCCCCAGCACTGTCCCCAGCTCCGGGAAGCAGGACGCAGCCCAGCTGGCAGCACGTGGCATGGTGTTTCAGGGGCTCACTGACCCTTCCCCGGGGGGGTCACTGGCCCCATGGGGATCCTCCGATTTCCCCAGCCAGATGTGACCTCCCCCCTCAGAGTGCCAGCCCCATATGGAGGCCAGATGTGGAGCTGGGTCGGTGTGAGTCAGCCTGAGGTCGCAGAATGCAGGTGACCACCAGGTTGGGCAGGGAGGGCCAGTGGGCCCCAGTGACAGCTCGACAAAGGCCCCTGAGCCCGCAAGGCGCTGTGCCGATCGGGGCCTCCTGCCGCGCGAAGGGGATGACAGGCCGCAGCCCTCCCCATCCCCACAGACGGGAGCCCAGAGCCTGGGCCTCCAACCTCTGCCGCCCCAGCAGCTGCAGGGTGCCAAGCTCCAGAGGGACCTGCTGGCACCCCGTCTGTCTCCCTCCCTGGAGCATCCTCTCCTCTGAACATCCTGTTTTTAGAAAGGAGGTGTGGGTAGGGAAGGCTGTCTAATGGAAGGCGTCTCCTCCCATCTCACAGACTGGGACACCAAGGCTTGGAGTCGGGGGTGGAGGAAGGCGGGGATCTGTCCAAGGTGCCCGGGGACACTGGCTGCCTTCCCCTACAGACGGGCAACACTTGTCCCCGCTCACCAGCCACCTGTCTCCAGGATCACAGAGCACTTCTCCCACTCATGTGGGGCTTGGATGGGCATCTTTCCCCAGTGGGATGGATCTCGGGGGTCTTGACACCCTACTTCCCTGGGGTTAGAGCCTTTGGCACGAGGACCCCAGTACTGTCGCTATTCCTGGGGTCTTCCCACACCTGCCGCTTTACCTGCTTGTGTGAGGCTCAGGCTGACAGGAGGTGGGGATGCCCCGAGTGTTCCACAGCCTCTGAGCAGCCTGGGTTACCTGCGGGGAGGCGGGCCTGGCCTAAGGTCAGAACAACTTTTCAGAGGCTCGTGAAGGGTCACCCCCAGAGTGGGCGCCTCCACCAGCAGGGCTCTGGTTAGGATCCTGGTTTGGCCTCCGTTTCCGGGCCTGAGGCCCCTTCTCTGGGTGTTCTTGGGGAAACAGCTTACACCCGTTGAGGGTGGTTTGACCCTTCGGAGCCGAGCGAGTGCCGTGTTCAGAGGGTGCAAGGCGACCAAAGTTGCTGCTGGACGCCCGCCCTCCAGGACAGGGCTCCACGCACGGTGTCCTGGGTGCCAGCCCAGCGCGGGATGGGGTGCTGCTCTGTGTAGAGGGTTTGCTGCCAATGGCTGTGGCAGAACCGGTGCACGGGGGCCCCGCTGAGGAGTGGGTATGAACTTGCAGCCAGGATGTGAGCCCTGGAGGCGCGGGGTCTGGGCCGAGGCCACGGCGGGGAGGCTGACTCTCTTGCCTGCCCTCCTCCAGAGGCCGAACCCCACTGCTGATGGGAACCGACCTGGGCGACTTCCCCAGCCCCACCGTCGCTGTGTGTGTGCGCGCGTGCAGCATGGGGGGCAGGTGTGGGTGGTGGGGCATCTCCTGAAGCGTGTGAGGCCCGCAGGGGAGGACGGGGAGCCTCGGCCATCCTCCAGGGTGGCACCGTGACAACTGGGGCCGTGCCCATGATGGGTGTGGGCACATGCACCGGATCAGGAGTTGCCTGGGCTGTTTCGGTTGCTTCTGGCTGGGAGGGGGGCACCCGGGGCGTTCTCCCTCGGGCTGATTGCAGGGGAGACCAGCCTCCGAGAGGAGGGCACCCCGCTGGGGCAGGGCAGGGCCCAGCTCCACTCTCCTGCCTGAGCCTCTCGCAAAGCCAGGCGGCCAGTCTCCTGAGCGCATCTCGCCTGGAGGCCGGGGGTGTTGGCAGGGTCAGACCAGGACCATCTCCTAGGACAGAGGGCCAATAGCCTCCCCGGAGCCCGGCTCTCTGATTCCCAGCTCTCCTGAGGGCCCCTCCTCCAGGGAGCCCCTGGCATCAGACAGTCCCAGGCACCTCACCCCCTCCCCTCCCCAGAACAGAGCCAGAGCACTGGGACCCAGCAGGGGAAGCTGAGGCTGCCTCTGTGTTGCTGGTGGTCTCAGAGAGAGGGGCGTACCATTGCTTCTTTGGCTTAGGAGGGAAAGGGGGAGCCTTCACCAGCCCCGAGCTGGGTGTCCGCACTTTACTCAAGGTCTGAGGTGGGGCCTTGGTGGGCGGGGCAGCCCCAGGCTCCTGAGGACTCCGACTGGGGGGGTCTGACCACAGCACGCCTCCAGCCCTCCACCAGGCGGGGCTGCTGTGCCCCACCACCACCCCTGCCACCCCCCGACCCCGCCACAGGTTAGCACCCCCGCGAACAAGGCTTGGCCCTGCTCGGCCGTTTCTGACCTGCACGGGGGGCTGGGAAACATGTGGTCAGAGCTGCACTTTATGAAAGCAGCTGCAACTCATGACACGCTTTCCGTGCCGGGAGATTTATGGGGCCGCGTTGTTCTAATGGTTTCTGTGGGGCTAGTGTCCTCCCCCACTTCGTCCTGGCTGCCGTCTCAGAGGCAGATGGGCGACAAGCCTTCCCTGGCTGCACGGGCCCAACAGGAAGGTACGGCTGACCACCCAAGCCTCCTTGGGAGGGGCAGCTGCTGGGAAGCCCCCGGGGACCCATGCCGAGCAGCCCATAAATCTGGGAGACCTCCAGGAGGCAGGAAGCCTCCGTGCAGAGGTGTCCCAAGCTTGAGGGGAGAGGAGACGGGTGGCCCCCCCCACCGCCATCCCCCCATCCCCCTGGGGTCTGAGCCACGGCCACTGCCCCAGGCCCTGCCCAGCAGGTCATCCATTCCATCTCGGGCTGCGCCGGCCGATGGACGTGCACTGTGTACTCCTCGCTGACCTAGCAGCCGTCCTAGAACCTGGCTGGCCAGGAGCTCTGATCCCAGCGGACATCCCCGAGACGTGCAAGCGGGGCGTGGGCATCAGTCAGCCCAGTGCCACTGCCTGTCACAGACTGTCCAAGGTGGTGGCAACGCCAGGTCCTCGAAGGGCCCAGAGCTGACAGACTCTCGGTCTCCTGGGCCGGAGCTGGGAAGGGAGGGAGGATTTGAAAGAACAGGGGCTCTGGACTGAGGAGGGGGCTGCCATAGGGCCGCGTGGCCCCCTTTGGAGGAATCCAAGCCCCGATGGGCCCTGGAGCTCCCCACTTCGCAGCTTGCCTTTGCCGGCCTGGTACTTTCCCAGCGCTGGGACTCGGTGGAGGTTGAGGCACCCTGGGAAGGATGGCCAGAGAGGTCTGTGCCTATGGAAGGACACACTGGGGCCTCGGGCTGAGCCACGAATGGGGCTGAGAGGACCCCCCGGGCTGGCTGAGGCCTCCGGCCTGCCTCCCAGCCCCCTGCCCCGTGGCCAGAACCAGCCCGGTGCTGGCACCAGCTGTTCTCACTGGCCCTGGCCTCCGGGGGCTGGCCCTCAGTGCCCCGCCTCCCCTTTGGAGTCACGGCTCGCCCTCGAGGGCCAGGCCTCTGCCTAGGGCTGGAGAGGTGCCTGCCCCTAGTAGCCAGGAGGCTGGCTGGAGGGCGAGCAGGGGCCATCAC
Organism: Mesoplodon mirus; assembly: GCF_964341445.2. Lineage (NCBI taxonomy): Eukaryota > Metazoa > Chordata > Mammalia > Artiodactyla > Ziphiidae > Mesoplodon > Mesoplodon mirus. Next base: position 45,468,938 of record NC_138994.1, on the reverse strand, counting down.
TCCTCACGGCCCTGCCCTGGTAGCCGAGGAGGGCTCCTGGCACAGGAGGCCTTCCCGTGAGCCCCGGAATTGCTGAGGGGGGCAGCTAGCTGCTCAGGGCCGTCTGCAGCCTCGCCAGAGCCCCGGGGCCCGCTGCAGGAAGGTTTTCCTGCAGAAACTGGCAGCCCAGGGACCCCAAGGCCAGGAGACTAAGTGCAGCCTGGCCCCTGGGATCCAGGGGCTGACTCCTTGCTCTCCAGAGGCTGCGCGCACCCTTGCTTTCCTGTGGGCGCCCGCTCCATCCTGAGCCCTCACTGTTCGGGTGAGCAGGGCTCAGAGGGAGGGCGGGCAGGCATGTAGGGTGTGGACCCTGAGACGGGGACGTTGATCCCGAGTGCGGGGCCCCAGGAGGTGTGGGCAGCCTCCCCTCCGGGCCTGTCGGCCTCAGCCACTCCCTCAACTGCGCTTCAGTCTGGCCCCGGTGGCTTTGTGCAGGGGGTGGCGGGGGTCTCGGCACGCCTCTTACCGCCCGGTCTGACATGGTCTGATCTCACCGTCCGTCTTTCTGAGGGTCGTCTCATCTGCCTCGTTTCTGAATGAGGGATGGGGGATCCTCCCTGTGAGGCCAGCTTAGGACATCGGTGCCGGGATGTGGGGCTTAGGACTGAGGGTCGTTGGCCTGTAGTGAGCGTCGTGTGGGTGTAAGGGGCACACCCTAGGGGCCCACGCCGCCGCACCAAGTGCCCCCCCCAACCCCGGTTGGGCGGTGCCACAGGCCCCCAGGAGACCCCGGTCATTCCTGGCTCCCAGGCAGCAGGGCATCAGAGGTGGCCGCCGAGCCCTGCATGCTCCCCGAGGGGGCCGAGTAGGTCTGCCTGAGGTCACAGTTTCTATGTGTATTTTGAGTATTTTCAGCCGTGTGTGCACTGCGGGGACTGTGTGTGCAGCTCATACTTGGTGGGCTGTGTAATATGCAGAGGCGTTGCCAAGGGCAGCGGAAATGTGGACTTTTTCCAGCATAATCACATGAATCTACCACCACCCGCCCCTGCCCCGTGCCGTCCCAGCCGGCTGCCAGGGTGCTGGAAGGAGGACAAGGACCAGTGCTTCGTCCCCATCGACCTGTGTCCACTGCTTCGTCCCCTGGATACTTGAGGACAGCAAGGTGTCCAGGGCCAGATCCCCCTCCGGGCTGTGTCCTCAGTATTAGGTGGGTCCCCTTTGGGCTGGGGAAGCAGGGTGGCGGCTGCTCTGGATGCCCTGCCAGGGGGAAGGTGGGGGGAAAATGCAGACCAGGCAGGGAAGGTGGGTCCTACGGGGAAGGGTCACGTTCCTACAGGGCTGGGGAGTGAGAAGGGCCCCTGGGGGGCCTCACCAGCTCTGCCTTCCCACCTGGCCCTGAGCTGAGGCCCAAGATCCCGAGTCTCTGATTCCAGTGACACGAGTTTGCTTACGCTGCCAGAACAAAGTACCATAAGACTGAGGGGCTCCAACAACAGATACTCATTTTCTCCCCGTTTTGGAGTTTGGAAGTACTGGATCAAGGTGTCGTCAGGGTTGGTTTCCTCTGAGGCCTCTCTTCTGGGCTCGTAGGCGGCCGTCTTCTTGCTGTGTCTTCACGTGGTCCTCCCTCCGTGTGTGTCTCTGTTCTAATCTCTTCTTATGAGGACTCCAGTCATATTGGATTAGGGCCCACCCTTTATAACTTCCTCTTAAAGTCATTAAGAGGTAATTAAGTTATCTCCAAATACTGCCACATTCTGAGGTACTGGGGGTTAGGACTTCAATGTATTAATTTTGCCGGCGGGGGGAGATACACAGTTCAGCTCTTAACACCAACAGATGATCAAAGCCACGTTCTCCCGGGGCCCGAGCCAGAGGTGCTTTCTGCAGCATCCTTGTCGGCCACACCAACCCACCCTGGTTGGGGGGACACTGTGGCTGGGCCGGGGGTCTGAGGTCCCGCACAGGCAAACAGCTGCATCCTGGGGGAGGAGGCTCATTCTGTATTCAGCTCAGTCCCAAGGAGAGGAAACCGGGGCTCTCGGGGATGCTGGGGGCGGCTCCCCATTTGCTTAGCTGAGGGGCACGCAGTTGCCACGGTGACCTCTATCTGCACAAACACACACAGCCCAGCCACTTCTCCAGGCTGGAGGGCTCCCCACCCCCACCTCAGAGTTCACACTGAGTGTTGAGTCCCTTGGTGACAAAAACATGGAAACGGTTGCCATGGCAGCCATTCTTTGGAGCCCTCAGACTGGAGTGCAAAGTTGAGGATGCCCAGGAACAGCTGAAATGAAAATATGGGAAAATCCGCCACTTCCCTCGCCCCAGAAGGATGAGTCAGATGGCATTCGATGGAGGGCCCCGCCGTCCCTGCTCCTTCCAATCACCCCGGGCTAAGTGCGGGCACAGGAGGGGAACGGGGAGGGCCTGGGGAGTGAAGGTGGCAGAGTGGCCCCCAGAGACCTTGAGAGAGGCCGGCCAGGCCAAGCTGTGGGTGGGCTCAGTACCCAGAGTGAAGTTGGCAGGTGATGACCTCTTGGCATCCCTGGGGACGTGTCCTCGTGGCAGGAGCGCACCTTGTCTCGGTCTCTTCACCTGTAATCTGGGGAGACAAGCTCCTTTCTCAGGCGGGTTCGGTCCATGATCTTCAGCCTGTCCAGGGGTATATAGGACGTGGTGGCAAGGGGAAGGCACCATGTTCTGACCGTGGGGAAGGAGGCCAAGTTTCCCTTGGACAGGGGTTAGTACAGCAGAGACCTCTGCACTTACCCCTGGAATGGGTGTGTGCCCCCCCCACCACCAGAAGTTCCCCAGATAGGCTCCATGGGGCTCTGGTGCCTTAAGATGCACCAGCCAAAGGGTCCTGCAGTCAGAGTTGTTTGGGAAGCCAACACACGCGTGTGTGCACACAGTTTGTAGATTAAAGGCTCAGAAAAGTCCTGCACTAAGGTGACTTCCTTTGTTTAAGCCAGTATTTCACATATTTGAGCAAAATCCCCCCCCTTAAAACAAAGAAGTATGTCCTCCTTTTATGAAGTATCTCTTAATATCCTGCAGAAAGAACATCTGTTAACATTTACTAGAGCATTGATTCTCAAAGTGTGTTCCCTGGATCAGCAGTATCTGGGAATGTGTGAGGTGTGCGGTCCTGGGCCCCAGTCCACATCTATTGAATCGGAAATTGGGGTGAGGCCAGCAATGTGTTTGACAAGCCCTCCAGGGGATTCTGATGCCTGCTCCAGCTTGAGAACCCCTTCTACTCAGGGAAAGAGTAGCAGAGAATTGAAAGGGAGGGGAAGGGCCTGAGGACTGGGAGAGGGTCAGGAGGCCAGGGAGATAAGGCAGTCTGGCAGGGATGGGAGGCGGGCAGTACAAGGATCCTGGACTCTGGAAGAGAAGCTGCAGCCACCCTGAAGGGCTGTTCAGCGTGCACTGTACCTGGGCACTGACACTCCATGCTGGTTTTCTGAGATTGGATCAAGGGCAAGGTTGTATGTCTAGGGGTGTCATGAGGCTTGATGTTAAGTGACGGGGCCTTTGGAAGTGCCCAGGGGGTACCATCGGAGGAGGTTTCCCCGAGCCTGTGCCGAGGGGCCAGTGCTATGCTCATGGAGGGCACCTGCCCCAGCAGCTGGATTCTGCCCAGAGTTCTGGGGATGTGGTCAGTACCTACCCACAGCACCCTCCCGGACCCTAAAGGGGCTTGTCCCCAAAGACAGTGATGGGTGGCACCTTCAACACAGGACATAAGGCTTCCTGGAACAGCGGCCTTGGCCCCAGTATCAGCTTTGCCACCACATACCCATTTCCCTGTCGGGTACGCCATGCAGTCACTTCCCAGCTCCGGGTCTTCTTTTCCTTCTCCATCAAACAGGCCGCCCCATCCCTGGCCCTCCTGGTTGCAGGAGCTCGGGGTCCAGGCGGCACCCGTGGCCCACCCTCCTGCCTGTGCTTCCTTGCAGCCGTCCAGATCCACATCCTGAAGGCAGACAAGGCAGGGGACTGGTGGAAGTTTACGGTGAACATCATCTCCGTGTACAAGCAGGGCACCAGCCGCATCCGCCGCGGTGACCAGAACCTGTGGATCCGCTCGCGGGACATCGCCTGCAAGTGCCCCAAAATCAAGCCCCTCAAGAAGTACCTACTGCTGGGCAACGCGGAGGACTCGCCCGACCAGAGCGGCATCGTGGCGGACAAGAGCAGCCTGGTGATCCAGTGGCGGGACACGTGGGCGCGGCGGCTGCGCAAGTTCCAGCAGCGCGAGAAGAAGGGCAAGTGCAAGAAGGCCTAGCGCGGGGGGGCAGCGGCGCGCCGGGCGGGCTGGGCGCCGGGGTCGGCGAGCGGGAGCGGGCGACCCGCCACCGCGGCGGCCTGGACTTGGCCCGAGAGGGCTTTCCTAGCTTGGGGGAGGGTGGGGGCGGGTCCGGCGCGGGCCCTCGGCGGCCCCGCCCTACCCCGCGCGCGCGCCCGGCGGCTTGAGGACGAGATTTAGCTACCTCACGGGCTCCCTCCAGAGCAGAGGCGATCCCCCCGGGGCCGGGGCAGGCGGGCGCAGGTGGGCCGCAGCGATGGGTAGAGAAGGGCACACGAGGAGAACTGTGAACCCCCAGGCCCACCGCCTGGCCAACCCCCCCCCTCCCGCTACCCCCAACACAGAAAATCCCGTCCTGTACCCACACCCTTCTTCGGGAATTCCCACAGGAGCCCTGCTTGGGACATGCGGGGGTGGGGGGCGGCAGGAGCCTATCCCAGCAGCCTTCCCCGGGCAGCCTGTGGTCTCCACCGCGCCGCCTCGGTCCCCACCCCGGCTGGGAAGCCCCCGCCCAGCTGACGGGTGGGCCCAGGGCCACCCCTGAGAAGCCCACGGAGGTGCCTGACGGAGGCGGCATCGCGAACGCGAAAGCTCCCAGAGTCTCCTTTCTGGCAAGCTGGCAGCGTCCCCTTCATGACATTTTCGGGCGAAGGGGCACGGGCAGGGTTCACGGCAGTGACGCTATTTGTGTGATGACCTCAGCTCCCACAAGGCCCCGAGCAGTGTCCACAGCTGGGCAGGGCCTGGAGTAAGGCCGTTGCGCCCGGCGGGGGAGGGGGCTGGCCGGAGTGGGGAGAGGTGTCAGCGTGCCTGAGCCGCGGGCTGGCAGGGGCAGGAACTGCTAGGGTGCTGGGTCCCGAGGAAGCCGTAGCCAGTACCTGCTGCGGCCCTCACTCCTGGCTCCCCCAGAGCAGGGACAGAGGCCTCTAAGCTGGGGAAGCCTGCTGGGGCCGCCCGCCGGGGCTGCCCACCTGGCTGTCCTGGTACCGCCTGGCAGCACCTCGCCCACCCCTTTCTGGCAGCCCCCTCTGTGGACGCCTCCCAGGCCCCCGAAGATGGCCTCCCACAGGGCCAGCGCCTGTCGCTTGGGGGCGCCCGCTGCACCACCCGCACACTGCCAGGAAATGGGTTTCATCTTCCCTGCTGGAGCCCGGCCGCTCAGAAGGGTCACACCAAGGATGAACCTCGGGCCCCGTGGCCTGGCTTCCCTGCTTCGGCCCCCATCGCCACTGCCGTTTACCGCGCACCTGCCCTGCGCCAGGCACTTTAGCCCTGGGATCTCCTGTTATCTTCATGGCAGCCCTGAGAGAGGGGTTCTCACCCCCAGTGTCCCCGTGCAGATAAGTGGCAGAGCCGGGCTGTCTGACTCTCCGCGGTTCTCTCGCAGGCCACAGCGGGTGCTTCTGGGCGAGTCACCCCAGAGATGCTGGCCCTGGTGATGGCATCTGGCCTGGAGCACAGAGATCAAGAAGTGGGGGCAGGGATGGGCACAGTCACGTCTTCAGAGGTGGCAGCCAGGGCTGTGGGTGAGGCCTGGTGTAAACTGACCCTGGGGCAGCCCCTGGAAGCCCCAGATGGTGGGCAGGCAGGCCGTGGCTGATCCTAAGGTGGAGGGAGAAAGGCTGCCTGGGGGTGGTTGGAGGGATTCCAGAGATGCCCCCAGGGGCAGGGGGAAGACAGAACTGCCCTGGGAAGGGGTATCTGCCTTGCCTGAATCCAAGCCCAAGGCTGGGAGCGTACGGACCTCTCCACGCAGTTGGCCCTCCAACACCGTCCAGTGTGGTCCGAGTGCACTTAGTTGGCCCACAGGCCTGGAGAGGCCCTGCCCAGTTGTCCGGAGTCTGTTCATACCCAGAAGGGCCACAGCAGCCTCACCACCTCCCAGCCGAGTGGGCCTGAGTCTCAGTCCCCCATCACCAGGGGCCTGCACTGGTCGTCTCTGAGGCCCCTCTGGCTCTGGAGCCAGCGGCCTGCCAAGGAGCACTGCATCTTGCTTTAAATTCACCCAGCCTCGCCCTCCTGCTCGGCACCCCGAGAGCAAAGTAGCTTGGCCTCTATGGAATGCCAGGGTGAGCAGATCAGCCAGCATGGGGTCAGTCCTCACAGGCTGCCTTCCCCACCTCACGGATCCAGCCAGAAGCCAGCCCACCGGTCCTCTGAATCCAGCACCAATTGGGGGTGAGGACCCATCCTTGGGAAAGCAGCCCTCTTCCTCCCCTCGCACCCCCCCCTCCCTGGGGAGAGATGGAAATAGGAATTGAGGTGCTCCGGCTTGTACAGTTAGGAAAGGATATAAAATGGAACTAGATTTTGAAAAGTGTATTAACCAGAGTTGTGATATTGTAGGTGTTTGAAGAAAAACATACCAGAATAGTCTTTTTAGGAAAAAAAAAAAAAATCCAAGCTGCCCACTTTCTTACCTGCTGGGTGGTCTGCAGCCCCTGACAGCAGGGTCCCTGCGTTTCTGACACACAGTAATGCTGAAGACTGGGGCAGAGGGAAGGGGGGCGGATGGGGGCCTGCCCCTGGACTCACCTGCAGGCTGTGGCTTCTGTCCTGAGCAAGCAGGGCAGGAGGCAGCATCCTCAGGTCCTGGCAAGTGGGAGGCCAGGAGCTGCCCCAGGTGGCCCCTCGCGCCCGCCTAGCACTCTGCCTCCACAGTAGCTGCAGGAAATGGGCACAGACTGTCTCGGGGTCGCCCCAGGTTGGAATGAGACTGAAATCAAGGAGACCCTGAGGGATCGGGAGATGGTCCCTTTAAGAAACTGAAAAATGTTAGGGTTTCAATGCTCAAAGGAAGACCGGAGAGTGGACAAACCAGACCCATGGATGGGGTTACTGGGCCACGGTTCATGGCCACAGCCATGCCATACCCTAGGGGTATCGAAATGTGTGCTCGTGGGGCCTTGCCCCTGCCAGAACCAAGCCAGGCCCCCTCCCCAGGGCACCTCCCGTCCTCCCCCCGACTGCCTCCTACGTTCGGAGTTCTGTTCACTCAGAATTGTAAATGTTTAGTTGTGACCATGACATATTGTTTGGGTCAGTGTTCCTCTCCAATGCATACTAATATATTATGGTTATTATATATGAATATATTTAATGACATGGAAAAAGTTGTGGATTTTTTTTTTCTTTTTCTTTTTTTTTTTTTTTTTTTGTTAGAGTTGTAATGGACCCAGATGGAACTTGTAACATGGGCCCCACATGATAGAACTAAATTCAGATATCAATTAAATAAACTCTTGTACACTGTCCTCCGTCTCCCAGTCTTTATTGGTGGCCTGAGCTACGGGTGGTCGGCCTGTGGGGAGAGAGGATGGTGAGTCCTCAGGCCATTTAAGGAATATGGCTTCTGGTCTTAAAAACTCCCCAGCACAACAGAGCCCTGGGTTTTTCACAAAGCCTGAGACGGTGCCCTAACAACCCACTTTAAAAAAAAAACAGGAAAAGGACAGCTTTGCTTGGAAGGACCTAGGGGCAGGCTGGTTCCAAATGCGATTTGGACAGTCTCTATTTTAGTCCCCGAGAGACCATCCCTGGGGCCCACCCTGGCCACTCCCTGGGCTCCGAGTCAGGGGGACTCCAGGGGTGGGGCAGAGTGCACCTCTGAACCTCCCCATCTGACTCAGAACCTACAAGTAGAGTTTTTGCCTTGCATGTAACCAGTTTCTTCTATTCACAACTAAGGGGAGACTCACCAGCAAAGACACTAGGGTTAGTGACGTTCAAGACTTTTCTCAAGCCATCGCTGAGGCTTCATTCGGCGCAGGGATGGGGCCGGGGCCGGCGCCACGCAGCCACCAGGAGCTGAGCTCGCTGGCTTTCTGGAGGCTATATTTAAACTTCCAAATGGTTGTGATTTCTCTATTAAATAAACAATTCAGTCATTAGGAACATGTTGCGTTACCATGCAAAGTGGAGCCGATCGTCACCAGGAAGCTATAATTTCTGCACCCAGCTGTTTCGAAGACAAGTCTCAGCCACGCAGATTCAACCCGCCCCTGGAAGGCACGGAAAGCCCGTCCCCACTGCGTGGAGAGCAGGCTGAGACGCTGTTCGCTGCGGCGCAGGAAGGAAACAGGGCTAGCCCAGCCTCCTCAGGGGGTCCGGCTCTAGGAACGGGAGGTGTGCTCTCAGAACCAGGGGTCAAAGCCCGGGTGGGTAGACCCAGGGGCGGCAGCGCCAGACACTGGGTGGGCAGGGACAGGTTACAGGCCTCAGGTGGCTGGACAGGCTGAGGCGAAAGCGAGCCTTTTCTGCAGCCTCGGGCTCCCCTCAAAGCCAGTTCAGACCCAGCTGGACTCTTTGCAGGATTTAAGACATCTGCCAAACCCAGTGCAGGAAATCAGCCAGCTTGCTGCCAAGTCCTGACCCAAGGTGGTTGGAAAAGTCCACTTTAGAGACCGGAATGCCGAGGTATGAGGAAACCAAGAGATTCCCATTGGGGACTCGGGGGCCAGCAGAGTCCAGTCAAAAATCCAGACCTCGCTGGAGGAGAGTCCCCCGGCGTTGGGCTGGCTCTTGGGGAGGCTCCCGCATTTGTAAATCCCTCCCCTCTGGCCCGAGACAGCGCCTGGGGATGGGGGCTGCTGGCTCGTGGCAGAGACGCACCTAGGTTTCCGATTCTGTTGAACAGATAGCTCTGTCTATACTCTTTTGAGACTAAATAAAGACGTGTAAGAAATATGCCAAGAAAAACTAGGCGTGGAAGGACAGACAGGGACTTCCCTGCCGGCGCAGGTGACAAGGGTTCGAGCCCTGGTCCAGGAAGATCCCACATGCCACGGAGCAACTAAGCCTGTGAGCTGCAAAGAAGAGTAGCCCCCACTCGCTGCAACTAGAGAAAGCCCGTGCACAGCAATGAAGACCCAATGCACCCCACAATAAAAATAATTTAAAAAACGAAAAAAAAAGGATGGACAGAGCCAGTATGAGAAATAAAGCAATGAGTTAATCCATCCAAGTACTGTATCAGACTGGAGACTCAACAGGACAGCAAGTCACTTCTGGAAAGAGGCAATGCTTTCTGTTACTGGCACAGAGGTGGGAGAACTCTGAAGCCGTAAGAAGCAATTAGAGGAAAGATGAGTCTTGGCCCACTTTTCAAAATAAAGGGGGGAAAACCACACTTACCTTCAGCAGGGCTAGGCTAGAAAACCCAACTAGGTAAAAGATGATTTTTCACTAATCTACACAAAGAACTCTCGGTTCTTTTGCCCGGAACTGGAGAGGCAGGAGTACCGGCTACAGGCCGGCTGGTGGTTCTCAGAACACTGATCAGGACAGAACCTGACAGTCCTTGGAGCAGAGGGACGGTCGGGAATCCTGCAGCAGCCCCGTGCGAGGAGGGTCCAGGGCTCTGCCGGGAGCACAGCGGAGTGTCCCGGGGCTAATGAAAACTAAGGTTTGGTTACAGTTATTAATTATAATGACGTTTCAGTGGAACAAAAGTACCCATCGTAACCAGGTATCTGGATTTCTTTATATAGTATCCAGACTTTAAATGCTTATAATTAATCATCAGTTCAGTTAAACAGTACTTATGATGTTATTTTAATAAAGTTTACTTTCATCAAAAAGTCACCCAAGGTGACGGGTCGTGCCTCTCTTCCCTACGCTTGGGGTACCACTAACTGCTCACACCACCGATCCAGAGCCCTGCCGGCCGCCTGGGACCTTGGGCCTGACGCCATTGAAGGGGGAAACCAGGCCTGGCCAAATCCAGCTGGAAAATGCCACATGACCCCAGGGTGGCTCCTGATGCAACAACAGTTCCCGAGTGGCCCATCCCAGCCGCTCGGGATGCCTTGCCAATTTTGGGCTTCCCCTCAGTTCAGAGTGGGGTGGGTATCTCCCAAAAGAGAGAGCCTCCCTGCCCGGCACCACCCCAGGCCTGGACGGCAGGTCCACACGGTCTCACCCGACCAGCTTCTTACCCCCTCCCCTGCCTGCGGGTCCAGAGAAGTGAAGTCACTGGTCCAGGTCACCCGGCTAGGTAGGGCTGGGCCATGCTTAGAGCCCACTGAGTCAAAAGAACAGAAGCCGCTGTGTGTGGACATCGGCTGAGTGTTTGGCTCGGAAAGGCCTTTCCGTGTGGCCGAGCCAGGCCGCCGTGGCTCTGGTTCAAAGACCCCCCACGAGTTGCCGGGGCTCCATGCTGAGCAAGTCAAGGGGAGGTGAGAAAGTCAAACAGACCTCCAGTGCCCCCTCCCGTGAGCCCCAAAGTGAGGGGCTCCAAGGAGACGCTGTTTATACAGATCCGGGGTTTGGCACAAGACTGAACGTTGTGCTCTGCGGATGCCTGATCTTCCACTGGGGGCTCCGTTAGCAACCGCCCTGCCGCCGCGGAAAGTGCCTCCCAGGGCACCTTAGTGCGCAGAGGCGCCTGGCCCCCCCATCCGCCCGGCCCAGCCCCTTCGGGAGCACACCGTCTTGGTTCCTGACACAAGCCTGCCTCCGTGTTCTCTCCTGTGCTTCCCCGACCCGACCCCCGACAGCGTGTCTCATGCTCATGGCTGTCCCGCTCCCGCCCTCGTCCCTGGGCCACCGCCAGTCTGAACACGGCTCCCAGGGCCTCGCCTGCTCTGCACGTGCTGGCAGCCCTGGAGGTCAGTGGGCACCGGGTCGGAAGCAGGGGGTAGGATCCTCGAGCCCTGGATGTGGAGGCCACCTGGGCCGGGGGGCGGCTGTAGGCTTGGGGTAGAGGGAGAACCCGCTGTCAGCTGAGGCCCTCGGGGTGCTCCGTGCTGCCACGTGCTGGCTCACCCGACCCTCGCAGTCACCCCCGGAGGCAGGAGGCTGCATTCTCTCCATTTTCTAGAGGAGGAAACGGAGGCACGGGAAGGGTATCTGGCTAGCACTCACACAGCTGGCGAGGGGCGTGGCTGTCACCGGGGCTGTCACTGCCTAGTTCAGGCTCTCTACCTTCTGGGTGCCTCCTGGTCCTCTCGCTGAGCAGGGCAGGTGAGTCCGGCCAGGGAGCTGCAAGCAGAGGCGACAGCTTCCCTTCTGGGCAGAGCATTCCCAGAGTCCCCTTTCTCCTGCCACAGCCCGCGTGGCTGTCCCAGCGGCCCGGGTCTGGGCCCCCAGCCAACTTGCGTGGACGGGCAGCAGGAGGGAGGCACCGACGCTGGGGATGGAGCGAGGTTGTTCGGATTTGGGTGACTGTGACTGCAGCGCCGTCCCGGCTGAGCCGGAGCGGAGTCCAGGGCTAGACCACCTCCCGGAAGAGCGCCGTGTGTCACCGCCACACACACATCAGGTGGCAGCGGGGCTGCCCAGGTGGCCTGGTAGTGACCTGGCCCCTCTAGGGGGGAGCTGCTGGGAATAGGGTCACCCAGCCTTTGTGGCGACTTACAACTGACCGAGCACAGAGCCCTGACTCCCCTGACGGAGGCCTGGGGTCTGGAGCCAGGTCTTCCCTGTGCGCTGGAGTCTCCGGGTCGCCAGGCTGCAGCGCGGTCCTCCTGGTGTCTATCTCGGCTCCCCGGGGAGGGGGGTGCGGTGAGATGGGTCAGGTCACGCCTTCTGGAGAGCAGCCACCCACAGTCTCTAGGAAATCCACAGGAGACCCCCCAGGACTCCCCTCCCAGCTGCCCGATCTCTCCTCTTCCAGGGAAATCTTGGGCTTGGAAACTGCCCTAGGTTTTCATCACCAACACCAATTCTTTCCCCTAGAGCCACGGAGGGCAAAGCAAGGCCCGCTGGCCCAGCCCGTCTTCCACTTGGCCAGGAGGGAGGGCACGAAGCTTGGCCCTGTGCCCCTTCCAACCCGGACTCACCGCCGCTCCTGCGGGCCTGGCACCCTTCGCAGGCCCAGCCCACGCGTCTGCCCTTGCCATCATGCATGTGCACACTCACACACACACACACAAGGTTGTCAGGGCCAGTTTAGGAGCCAAATAAAGGTACATGTTCTCCTGCCTGCATAATCAATCACACCTTCCTCTGAACCCTACACGGTACCTTCCTGCCTGATCAGATTCATCAGACTTGATTCCGGCTGCTTATAGGGAAGTTTCAGCCTGGGAAGACGGGTTTGCTATACCGAGGGAGGAAACAAGAACATGCTTCTAGGTCTGAAGGTAGTTCCTAAACTAGAGTCCTGAGCTATTTCACCAGTAGGAGTGGCGAGCCTTGGGGGGGGACTTGGGCAGTGGGGCGGGCGGCAGTTGCCCAGAGACACGTGTCTGCATGTCTCTCCTTCGTGTCACTCCTTCCTCCCTCTTGGACACACGTGGCCTTGGCTGTTCACTGGTCTCCCACATGGGCATGTGACTTCCCCGAGCAGACTAGACACTTGAAGTCACAAGCTGCCTAGGAATTCGGCCTCGTCCCCCCAGGGTGCCCAGCACGCTGTGGGATGGCTGGAATCCATCAGCAGCCACAGGGCAGTGACCACCAAGGGACCTTGGGCTAGCAGCCCAATGACCAAGGCAGAACCCAAAAGGGCCACACTGCCCAATACCCCAGCAGCCCTCTGGAGCTGCCACACGATCTGCCTTTGCTGAAGCAACGCACGTCAGCAGTTCAGAGCTTTGGGGGAATTTATTGAGAGTGCCTTGCAGGCACCAAGAGAATGCTGAGCTTGACTCCATCACTGGCAGGGGTCCCGGCTGGTGGTCCCTTGACGGCCACTAGTCAGTAGGCCAGACTGCAACGACCACAATAGCCACAAGCAGCAACACAATCACCATTATCATCCCTGAAAAACAGAAGCATACAAGACCCCCTGTAAGGATTCACAGCAGACGAGCGTCACCCCTCCCGTGAAGTATCTTCCGAGAGACAGTGGATGCAGGTCTCCAGGGAGCCCCGGTGTGGGGGGCTGTCAGCGGCCTCTGGTTTTGCGGGCTGGAGGCTGCGGAAGGGAGGGGCTCCAGGGACACCGGAGAGCTGCCATCTCACCTCCTCGAGAGTTGTGCCCGAAAAGTGCCCGCGTTCCTGACCTGCTGGGGCCTCCCCTTTCAGCCCCCTGCTCCAGCTTCTGTGCGCAGCTCGGCCCCGTTTTCTGTTTGCATTGATGAGGCCTTGACAAAGCAAAGGGCTTGGTGTTTATGAAGAAATACTGACTCTAGAATCCATTTTCTCCCCTATCCACATGGCTTTAGCTTTCCTTCTTGAGCCCAAGATACTTGTCACCCCTCTGTAAAAAATTCTGAGAGAGAGACTTTTTCTTTAAATTTTTTTATATTAACATTTTCTAGTTTTACTTCCTCAACTTCTTGGCTGGGGACCACAAAAGGAGAGAGCGTCAGCCCTCCTGGCCAGTCTGCTCCCTGTGTCCAGCTCTGCTTGCCAAGCCTGCCCCGTCTCCCTCCGCTGACGTGGCTGGACTCACCACGCCCATCCCTGCAACGCTGATGAAGAGGGAGGGCCCAGGAGGACTCGGCCCCTTTGCCCGACACGCTCACCGCCTTCCACGCTGACTTCCCTGGTGGGTGATGAGTGCTTCCTACACCCCGGAGGCCAGCACGGTGGTGGCGTATCAGACACAGGGCCCGGCCACGACGGCGCAAGTGCTCGCTAAATGAAGGCCCCGAGAGGGGAGTGAGGAGGTGAGGTGAAGCTCGTGAAAATGCTCTACAAGTAACAGGGGAGTCAGGGTCACGTGGCTGTTTGGCCACCAGGACTGCCCACGTCAGACTGAGGAGCTGTTTCGGGGAAGCTCAGGGTCCCCAGAGTTCAGCAGCTTATTTCTTATAGGAAGCCATTAACACATTCTTGATCTTATTGGCTACCAGATAACCACTGGCCACATCAGGCTTCTAGAGCTTAAGAGCCACCTGTGGCCAATGGCTGCCCTATCAGACAGACAACAGAGAACATCTCCATCTTCATAGAAAGTTCTGCTGGACAGAATGGACATAGCGTGTGGAGTTCTGATTATTTTATTTATTGCTGCATCGCCAGCTTTCTACAACAGTGCCTGGTGTGGAGACTTAATACGCAATTGTTGAATAAATGAATGAATAGCCGCTCAAGGTGTTTTTGACACTCAGGCCACACTTGGACAGCTCCCCACATTGGGAATTCTGCTTCTCCTTCTTCCTGAGTCAGTTTTGTTAAATTATATCTTTCTGGGAAATTGCCCATTTTTTTCTGAGTGTCCAAAAGTACTGGTATAAGATTGTTCATTATATTCTCCTATAATTTAAACACTATGCTGTATCTCAGTCCTTTTTATTTCTCACACCACCTGTTCGTGCATCCATTTTTTTCTCTAGCCTTGCCACAAGTGTGCCTCTTTTTTAAAAATATTTATTTATTTTGGGCTGCGTTGGGTCTTCGTTGCTGCACGTGGGCCTTCTCTAGTTGCAGCGAGTGGGGGCTAGTCTTCATCACAGTGCTCAGGCTTCTCATTGCAGTGGCTTCTTGTTGCGGAGCACGGACTCTAGGCATGCAGGCTTCAGTAGTTGTGGCACGCAGGCTCAGTAGTTGTGGCGCACGGGCTCCGCGGCATGTGGGATCTTCCCGGACCAGGGCTCAAACCCACGTCCCCTGCATTGGCAGGTGGATTCTTAACCACTGCGCCACCAGGGAAGTCCCTTGTGGCCTGCTTTATATAACCCATGAGCTAAGAGTGGTTTTTGTATTTTTAACGGGTTGTCAAAAAAGAAAAAGGAGATGTGTCCCACTGTCTGGGGTCTGCAAAGCCTAACGCATTTACTGGCTGGACTTTCACAGAATCTGCCGACCCTGCTCTATGTCACTGTGGCCATGGATGGCGTCACTTAGGTGCTGGTCTCTGGCTCTCCCTCCATTTCTTTCATCTGGGATTTCCTTTCTTCCTTGTAAATTCAGCCATCCGTTACCACTCTAGGGGGTGTTGTAATATTTCATCTAGCATTTCAAGATGCTTGTAGTAAGGCGGTGGGGGTGTGTGTGGCTGTTGAATGAACATTCTCTCAGTCCAGCTTCTTGCCAGAGCCAGAAGAACACATCTTTTCATTCATTTCTGCCTCCAGAAACATCTTCAGGTTGACCAAAGGCTCCACCTGGGCAGGAATCCCACTGCTTCTTGGCTGGGGGAAAGGTTTATATTGTGCAACCTTTTTCCTTAAAAAACAGTGAAAACGAGGGAAGCAGACAGACCAAGGTGAAGCGTCAGGGGCAACTGCTGGCCCAACGGAGCCCAGGCTTATCCTGAAGCCAAGGGGGAGGACTGCGTTTCTGAGGAAAGGGGAGAAGGCAGGCTGAGTGGTGGCTCAGGAAGAAGTCCTGCCGGCGACGCTCAGCCAGGATTGGGGCTGGGAGGGCGCGTGGGGCTGAGAGGCTGCCTGTGCGGCCCGGGTTCTGGACCAAGGCTGTGATGGCCCAAGGGGAGGCCCATATGAGTGGCCCTGAATTTTCAAATCAGGGCGATTATGAGAAAAGCAGGACAAAGAAATCAGGAGCAGTAACTGGCTGGGAAGGAGAAACCATACATCGGGTTTGAGTTTCTATGCATGGAGCCTGCGGTCCGATGGAAGCAGCCTCAGGCATCAGAGTCACCACCATCTCCTGCTTGGGTCGCTGCAAGGACTAACCAGCCGCTCCCTTTACCCAATCCTTTCCCCACAATTGAGCTGGAATGGAAATCAGACCAGGTTGCTTCCTGGCTCAAAACCGTCCAACGGCTTAAAATCCCCACTCCTCATGGCATTTGAAGGCTCTGCGTCCTCTGCCCCCTGCTACCCCTGAAGCCCCACGGTGTCCTGTGCTCGGGCCATCCTGACTTCGGTTCTTCCGGTGTGCCCCGCACCCTCCTGCCTCCCGGCCTGGACCCGTGCTGTCTTTCCTGCCCACCTCAGTCTAATCCCTGTTCATCCTCCAAAGCTCAGCATCAGTTTCCCATGCTCCAGGAACTCCTTCGTGACCTGCAATGGACCGTGTTCCTTCTGTCTCCGCAGTGACCCTTCTTAAACCACGATTTGGGTCCTCAGTCAGTTACTATCTGCATCCGCCACTGGCACGTGAGCGTCTATGGCAGGGACTGTGTTCACCACCACGTCCCCTGTGCCTGGAGCAGAGCCTGGCACACGAAAGAGGCACGAGATATTCTTTTTGCTATAAACCAATAAATGCATTGAGTATCTGGAAGGAACCTCAGGAGCCAACGAGAAGGACACGGAAGAGGCAGGCGGCAGGGAGAGGGGAGCTGGGCAGATGCGTTGAGGAGTCCAAGAGAAACTTCAGAAGATGGTCAATCCCAATTACAAACCCTGCAGAGACCCCAGGGGGACGGGGAAAAGCTCCCGCACTTCGGAGACGGTTCACAGCGCAGCGTGGGCAGAGGGCGGAGGCCTATCGGAACCATCGTCAATACGGTGATTGCTCTTTCAGCCGCTGATTATTCTACCACAGAAACCGTGAGTTCTACAAATGGTGCCACAGGAAAGGTACGACGGGGTCCACAAGACCTGTGAAAAATGAAACGCGCTTCACCTGCCGACACCAGAGATGGTAACTTGATAATATGTGATAAACTGGTTTCCTGTCCGAAGATGAAAAGTGGGACTTTGAGATCAACGACAGATAAGGCTGACATTTCAAACCCTTTCAGAGCAAACAGGGGTCCTCTGGGTAGGAGGTTTCCAGCAGGTTTAAGTACACTGGGGTGCGCCCAGGGTCAACTGAGGAAGTCATTCTGAGGAGGCAGGTGACATGGATAAGCCAAAGCCAACTGCAGCCTTGTGGATTCATTTGGGTCAAAGAGTAGAACTTGGGCTTTTCTGGAATGTGAACAGAGCTCTAGCACCTTCCTTGAATGGAGTCTCCCCCCTCTGAAGGATGCTTCAGAAAGAGAAACCAAGGGTCTTTTCAAAGCCAGGGAGAGCTAAGCCACGGCGTGCGTGGACTATTCAAAGCGGGCCAGGTTGCCTTGCTCAGAGTCTCAGCAATAGGTAATTCTTGTCTCTGTTTTTTTATGAGGAAGCTGAAGTTCTAGAAAACTCACTCTCTTGCCTAATGCCCCACAGCTGGTGAGAGGAAGAGCTGGGATTGGAATCCAGGTGGGACGGACCCCTCGGGCCACGCTCTTACCCTTTCTTACCCCTGGGGCCCGTCTCGGGGGGATCCTGATTCCCGACACAGCATGGGGTTTATCAGAGTCAGAGTGAGAGAGAGTGAGAGAGAGAGAGAGAGAGTGAGAGTGAGAGTGAGAGTGAGAGAGAGAGAGAGAGAGAGAGAGAGAGAGAGAGAGAGAGAGAGGGAGGGAGGGAGGGAGGGAGGGAGGGAGGGAGGCCCAGGTGTCTTTGGGCTGGAAAACTGAGATAAAGAGTTTCTTCTCTCTTTTTTTTTTTTTTTCCTTTTCCCATTTCTTTCCTTCTTCCTTTGGGCAACTTTTTATAGTGGGAAAATTGAAACAAATACAAGAGTAGACGGCAGAGGCTAAGGAACTGTGATAAACTCTCATCACTCAGCTTTAACAGGGGGCGGTTCGTGGCCAATCTGGTTTTATCTATACCCTCACCCACTCCCTGTCCCTGGTGTATATTTTGGAAGCAACTCCCACACGTTTCATCTACAGATACTTCAGTAAGTATCACCAAAAGGCATCAGAAAATCCACCACACCACCACCACGCAAAACACAGAGGGGTTGCTATTCCTTAAAGACAGAGAGAGGCAGGGAAGACCCCCCAACACTTCAGATATAGGAAGGTGGTTCCAGCTTAGGGGACGAGGGAGACCAAGCCACCGATGGCCACTGGCCACGGGAGGGAAGAACAGGAAAAGCATTCCGTCGTGTGTGACGGAGAGAACTTCTTTCTCTTGCCTCAGGAGGGCTCAAACCTCAGGGGGTCTAGTCATCCATTCCCCCCCCCGCCCCCGGCTAAGGAAATGTTGGACATTTCAGACCCAGGAAAGACAGTGGAACTTCTGGGAACCTACCAACTTCTGAAACAATGAATGCTCTTTGCCTCCAAACCCAGCACACAAACACCTGGCGAGGCTGCGGACGCCGGCAGCCTTCCTGCACACGTCACTCAGCTCTGCGCGGGGCCTGCTGGCACCTGGCAGGGCAGATTTTCCCTTCCAATCCCCAAGTGCCCCTTTCAGGGGCAGGCCTGGGATGCCAGAGTTCCAAGAGTGGAAAAACACCGTCCGTTTCCTTTGGTCAGTTTACCAGATGAGTATTACTCAACCACTTAATAATATTTACAAGTCCAGCTCATGGCAATTACCAAAAGATGTAAGAAAAACTCCTTTGCAGACGGAGAAAGGATGTGAAACACGGTCTCTCAGGGACAGTGTTGTGTTTGCGGAAGATTGTTCATCGGGATTCATGGTCCATATTTTTTCCAGTGAAACACTGGAAACCAGCAAATTACGGAGGCTATGATGCCAACACCTCTGCCACAGCGGAGCGTGGGTAACGGCTCCTGGTGCTCAATGATGAGGAGGAGGAGGGGGGAGGGGGGAGGGGGGAAGGGGAGGAGGAGAGGAGGGGAGGAGGAGGGGAGCGGGGGATGGAAGGGAGAGGAGTGGGGGATGGAGAGGAGGGGATGGAGGGGAGAGGAGTGGGGGATGGAGGGGAGAGGAGTGGGTGAGGGAGAGGAGAGCAGGGGGAGGGAGGGGAGGAGGAGGGAGGAGGAGGGAGGGGGAGGGAGGGGAGGAGGGGATGGAGGGGAGAGGAGTGGGGGATGGAGGGGAGAGCAGGGGGAGGGAGGGGAGGGGAGGGAGGGAGAGGAGTGGGGGTTGGAGGGGAGAGCAGGGGGGAGGGAGGGGAGGAGGGGGGATGGAGGGGAGAGGAGTGGGGGATGGAGGGGAGAGCAGGGGGAGGGAGGGGAGAGGAGTGGGGGATGGAGGGGAGAGCAGGGGGAGGGAGGGAAGGGGGAGGGAGGGGAGGAGGGGGGATGCAGGGGCGAGGTGGAGGGAGGGAGGGGGATACAAAGGCCATTTTATCGAAGCCTTTTTATCTGGTTTTTGCTCATCACAAGGAAAGCCATACTGGCTGCCAGCTGTGGTTGGTTGTTTGGAACCAAACTGTATATCCTCCTATTGTCTGCTTTGTTCTTCATACTGGAAGCATCAGGGCCCACAAACAGCTCTCACACAGCCTCTAAAGACCCACAGAGGACATTTATGAAAGACTCCTGGAGCTGTTTTTTCCCCCCCAGTTGTGCCCACCAATAGGTGACATTTGCTTATGTATTAACCAGTGGGTTCTCACTGATCAAACAGATTTTTCTGCAGCAGGCTCCTGAGTTGAGGGAGGGAATAGCAGAAGAAAAGACAAAACTGGAATATTGGCTTTCAAAAGTTCATGTAAATGTTCCCTTTAATCCCGTTACTAGGCAAATAAGCTAAGAAAAGAGTAGAGGCCGTGCAGAGACGGTGAACATATTGACATTCTGACTTTAAATTGAAGGGCTGAAGAATGGCAGTTCCCCTTGAACTCACCCCTCGGCCCACACCTGCCCGCTTGGGAGCTGTGTCTGCGTCTAGTCGGCCGTGGGGTGCGGGCACGAGCCGCCTTCCTCCAGCCCACCTGGCGACTTGGCTGGGCTGGGGGCCTGCGTTTGCACAGACACCGTGCGGAGACCAGCCTCTGTTCTCTCCCTGCTCGTGAATCTATTTCACACCACAGTTCCACATTTGAATTTTCCCCAAACTGTGCTTTCATCAAAATACTGTGGCAAAAGTCATCTCTGATTTGCTGAATCGGGTTCTTTTCTTATCTGGCACTCAACCCACCCCGCCAGGCTCTCCTTTCTCCGCTGGTGGGTAAACCTTCCTCTGCGGCTCCAGCGGGCTCCCCCATCCCCTCAACAGACCTTCCACCCATCCTCCTCATCCTCCTGCCCTCTCTGCTTGCACCCTCATCCCTTTCGCACCCCACCCCTGGGCGGAGTCCACTTCCTCCACAGAGACCTCTCCACCCACAGAGACCTCGCTGCCCTGGGGTCAGAGAGGCGCTCACAGCCAGGCCACTGCTTTCCAATGACTGGCCTCCATCTTTCAATTCTTATCTTAATTATTCACGCTTCTTCCTTAGGTCACAGGATCTCCAAAAGCAGGCACTGGGGCTTCCCTGGTGGCACAGTGGTTGAGAGTCCGCCTGCCAATGCAGGGGACACGGGTGCGTGCCCCGGTCTGGGAGGATCCCACATGCTGCGGAGCGGCTGGGCCCGTGAGCCACGGCCGCTGAGCCTGCGCGTCCGGAGCCTGTGCTCCGCAACGGGAGAGGCCACGACAGTGAGAGGCCCACGTACCGCAAAAAACAAAACAAAACAAAACAAAAGCAGGCACCATGCAGTCTGATGTGGTGGAAGGGGCACGGGTTTGGGGACTCAGGGAGACCTGACTTCAAACATGTCCACTTTCTAGCTATGAAACGTCGGGAAAGTTCCTTAACTCTGAGTTCGGTTCCACCATCTGTAGAACAAGCCTAAAAATATCAACTTCCTAAGCCTGCTGTGATGATTCAATAAAATGAAGTACATAAAACTTCTAGATCATAACTGGCACTCCATAAATGGCGGCTGTGATGACAGTGATCCTGACTCCTTGTACAACCCACGGCCCACGACTGGTGCCTCGTGTGCGTCAGATGAGCAAGCTGGCCTCCTGGCTTAACAACAGAAATAAAATGCCATTCGTTCCAGAAGAGAAGGAAGCGGGGCAGACACAGGGGAATGCCTGGGTGGCATTTAGCTGAGAACCAGCCCAATTCTAGCCGAGGCCCGGGGGCGATGACGGGCATCCAGGAAAGGTGGGACGCGAGTATCTGGCAGCATCTGTGTCGATTATTAGCCAAAGGGCGGCTGTGCCGGGCAAACACTGGCTGTGGGCACCAGGCGAGAGAAGCCACAGGAAAGTGGAACGTGAAACGCCTTTGAGGAGGGGCAGGGCAAGGGCGTGCGCTGAGGACAGGGTTGCCGGCAGCAGAGGGAGACGGTGAAAGCATGCCCAAAGGGGGACCCAGACGGTGTGCAGGGGGCCCAAGGGAGCTCCAAGGACGTGCCCGGCATCAGGAAACATCCTGCCATGCGGTGGGATGGGCAGAGCGGGACTCGGGGGCCGGGGAGCCTGGGCACTCTAGCTGTGGGGGCACAAATGATGATAACGATGATGAAAATGACAGCATGGCAGGAAGTACACAAGTCAGAGCTCCTGTCCTGCCACGGGGTGCGTGTGCTCTGAGAGGGTTTTTTGTTGTTGTTTTTTTTTGGCGGTACGCGGGCCTCTCACCATTGTGGCCTCTCCCGTTGTGGAGCACAGGCTCCGGACGTACAGGCTCAGCGGCCATGGCTCACAGGCCCAGCCGCTCCGCGGCATGTGGGATCTTCCCGGACTGAGGCACGAACCCGTGTCCCCTGCATCGGTAGGCAGACCCCCAACCACTGTGCCACCAGGGAAGCCCGCTCTGAAAGTTTTAGAGTGCTCAGATCCCAATATTATTCTCACCATTGGGCAATGAGCTGGTAGAACAACAATTTCCCCCAGTTTCTGGGTGAGAAAGTCGGGGCTCGGGGTGAATGAGAGCCCGTGAGGGTGGGAGCAGCCACAGGACCGGCTGGGATGGAGCATCAGGGTGGGAGGAGGCAACCTGGGGGCCCTCGGAGGTCCTACCGCGTGAGGGGGAAAGTCAGGGCTTGTGACCCAGCCGTGATGGCACAACCCCTCAGAGAAATACATCAGAAGGCAAAGATCATGCCTAGGATGTGCCTATGTTTTGGTTCTGACTGAAAACAAAGAAAACTGGAATTACACAGATCTTAACTTTCCCGCGGCTTTATGTCACGCCAACGGAATGTGTCTGTGACGGCGTTTGTGTCTCTGCCTTTCGACAAGGTCACAGCCTATGCACACAGCGCAGGGCATGGGGAGGACTTGCCGACCTCAGCCCGGCCCCTCGCTGGCCCGTGCGAGCTGGCCGCTCGATGCCTCTGTGTTCCACGTCCACAGGGCCGACACACGTGTCCCCAGGCTGCGGGAGGGTTACGTGACGTTCCCTGGCCAAGGGCCTGGCACACATGGGTGCTGACACTGCCTCCATTCTGGAAAGTGCCAGCTTCCTGAGGGTGAGAGCTGGGGTCTTCTCCAAAGTGAGTTTTTGGAGAGATGAACCTGGTGCCCCTGGGTGTGCCTGGGCTGGATTTGTGCTGAGGTGACATGGGAAGGGGAGAGGCACCCTCCTGGCGCTGGCATCTCACCCCTGTCCTCTGAGGGCCCAGGCCCCGTGGGGAGCGCTCATCCGCCCCCAGGCCCCAGGTGGGCACCCCATTTCAATGCGGACAGGAGATCCTGCTTTGTGTAAATAGAAAAACTCGACAAGAAGCAACTCTGAAGAGTAGGAAGCTGACTGGGGAGAGGAGAGCAGTGCAGAGACACATCTGGGGGCCAGAGGCAGCGCGGTTCTCAGCAGGAAGCAGGGAGGGTGACCGGAGAGGAGGTGTGGGGAGGAGGGGAGAAGGATTTGCCTAGAAACAGGAAATTAAAAAGAATTAGGACTGCAGAGACAGGGCAGAGGAGCCGGATGGAGGCCTAGCGAAAGGCGGGCTCCCGGGGTCTGGGCTCCAGGAATGAGGGCCTTGCTGGGCGTCAGGTGGCCCTGTCACAGCCATGGGAGTGATAAGGCTGACACTCGGCTCACGGAGACCCAGCGTGAGGACCTGAGAGCTCATCTCCCTGGCCCGGGGCAAATCAGGTCCCAATGGAGGGGTCAGACTTGCTGGTCAAGTGCCCTGGCAGAGGGCACTGCCCAAGCGAGTTAGATTTACCCACATCAGAACCAAACGCAACACCATCTACTGAGTCCTTACTGCGGGTCAGGTCCGACAGGGCAAAGATACATGTCCTCTCTTTACGGGTCTCCCGGTCTCATGAGAAAGGCAGAAAATCGACCCACCCCTGCCTCCCCAAAACAAAACAAAAAACCCCCGCAGAAGACACCGTTCCCTGGAGGGGCTTTGTAAAAACTCAGCCATTACTGTTGCTTCCTGCACAGAAGGTGATGACTAGTTTCTAGGTCCCATCTTTGTTTCTTAAAGTGTTATTCATTTCCTGTCCCCGGAATAAGTTCAGCCCGGCAATTGCCATAATTCAACAGGATTCAACTGTAAATAGATAATCCTTCATATCAGCAATCCAAAGCAGCTTATTATGAGTTGTCAAGTCAATAATTTAATGCCAATTCTCTGGCGCATCAACATTTGCTAAGCAATATCCTCTCACTGTGCTGCACTGTTACCCCTGGGAATGTGAATCTGGCTAGAGTCTGGCAGAAATTCAAGTGTCTCTGAAAACATAGTCAGGAGCTCGGTTATGGATACCTCGTTTTGACAATTCCCTCTTGATGAAGTATCAGAAGATTTCTGGATGGCTCCAGTCAGGCTATGGATTCACCGTTGCAAACACCTTCATTTGGGCCCTATGAACTGGGAAACATCACCTGGCATCTATTAGGGACAACGGGCAAGGTGACAGGAAGGTGCTGCTGCTGAACTTCTAACTCAGGTAGAGAAAGGCAGGGAGGGACGGCCATCAGGAGGACGCTTTCTCAATACATCAAATGCTTACCCATCTGTTGTGTTTTGTTTAAAGCAAATCATTTGACCAAGATGCAAAGGCTACTTGGTGGTAGATCTGAACTGAGTGTCTGAGTCTCAAACCTCAAAGGAACATATTGGCAGGGGAGGAAGCAGTGGCCATGTCTGTTCAACTTGCTCCTACAGACACAGCTGGTGGGTCTAGCGGTGGAGCCAGTGAAGCGAACCAGGCTTTCTTCTCCAGGAATTTTGTGATTTTGGACTGACAGAGTTGGGGTTCAGCCACAGTCAAGGGGACGCTCCAGAGGGGCACTCTACCAACTCTGGCTGGAAGGTCCCAGGCCTGCCCATCTTCCGACTCTTCCTGAGACTTGGTTGGCCCCATCATCCCTTAGATTCTTGCAAGTAACCCAACGTCATTCAAATAAATTACATGTTCTTTAACCTAAATGAGCCAGTCATTTCCTCTTACTTGTAACCAAGATCTTTCAGTAAAGACACCATCAGCAAAAACAACTGTTTGTCTCTAATTATTTGTAAAAGTATCAGTCACACGAGAACAATTTCACCTTACTGGCTGAGCGTTGAAAGGACGGTGTAAAGGCATAGCTCCTGGGAGCCTACCGTCTTGTGCTGCATCTAGAACCTTACTCTGAATGGGCCGAGGTCCCACCTGAAACAGCTGTCACCATTAAGAGACCAAACTCTTCTCTTTCACAGTCACATATCCTATTATCTTGCAAGTATTCTCTGATTTGCTAGAGATGTCTTGAGGAATCAGAGTGAAGAAAAGCTGCCCTCAAGTTCTCGGGCAAGAGGTACTTAGAGCAAAGATCAGGGCAGGAGAGCCCCTGCTGTAAACAAGGCTAACAAGAAAGAACACCGTGGATGGGGAGAACTAGGTGTTCAGAGCCTCCCCCTTGGGGACCCCTCCTCCCCAGACACATCATGTAGGGCCCATGGGCCATCTGGATCCAGCAGGTCCCGGGCGAGCACACATTGTTCCGGCCACCACAGTCCTAACAAGAGCCACCTGTGCCACCATTACTGTTGCTGGGCATGTGTATCCTTTATACACATTACACATGGAGCCGGCTCCATCAGTGTTTAATCCGCAAATGAAACAGATGGTCCCTACTCCCGATTTGGTTAGGAAAGCAGAAACGATGCCGATGTCCTCGGAGTTCTCTCTCTCTCGGCTTCTGATTTATTTAACAAACATTGATGGAACATGTGCAGGGTACCAGGCACTGGGGATACAGCAATGAACAAAACAGACAGAAGTTCCTGCCTTCATTGAGTTGCTATTTGTGTGTGTGTGAGAGAGGGAGGGGGAGGGGGAGGGGAGAGGGAGAGTGTGTGTGTGTGTGTGTGTGTGTGTCGGGGGCGCAGCAGGTGAAGACAGATGAAACCCCAAAGCTAGAAGGGGTTAAGTGCTATAAAGAGGAACACAGCCCACCTCTTCCTGTCGTACAGGCTAAGGGGGGCCTCAAAGGCATACCCTCCTCTCCCTCAGCTTCCAGGAGCACACGGGGGAGGGGGTACTAATACTTTCCAGGAACCGGCCATCCCACGGTGGCATCTGGAAACCTATTGCGGGTGAGATTAAGGTGCCTTCCTACATGGCATCAGGAAACTGCCATCCTTGAATGTTAGTAATATGTAAGCTTAGAAATAACACATGACGAGAGTTTGCTGGAATGAAGGGTGATGTAATGACAAGTGGAAACAGAAAGGGGACTTATTGTGGGGTGTAGAAAAGGCGAGCTGGAGAGGAAGGACCTGCCAGGGCAGGGGGACCCTGGCCACCGTGCTCTGTCACTGCTTGGTCTGCGGGGAAGTGTGGTCGGGTGACGAGGCGGCGCACTGCTGCCACGTGTCCTCGGGGGGCCGGTTTTGACAATTCCACGCCCCAGTGGAAAGTGTGCTTCTTAAACAGAGGGCTGTTGCCTCGACCAGGGGCCCTCTCACTTTACAGAGCGCTGGCCACCAGCTGGGGGCTGAAGTCGAGAGGAAGCCAGGGGGTGGTGGTAGGAATCGGATGACAGAGTAGACGCAAGATGTCACCCAAAGTTTGGAAGGAGCCGGTAAAATCCATTTTGGCTGATGTGGGGATGGCAAGCACTGTGCCTGGTGCTTTGGGAGGAGAGTCACTCTGTGTCTTGGAGGCCGTATCAGCCCCCTGCCTAGTCTCAGCATTCCTCTGGCCCCCAAGGTGACAGGGACTATATATAACCAAGAGCCAGAGTGGGGAGGGCAGAAGGAAGATGGCTGCTAAGAGCTGTGGCAGAAAAGAAAAATAAGGGCTGAGGGGAGCAGCCAGACGTAGTCCTTTCGCTTGAAGAGCCGAGTCTTTTACCAGAGAACCAGAACATATGTCCTGGCTGTGAAGCCTGTCCCCAACATCGAGGCAGAAAAACGAGCCCTACTGTGATCTGACGGTCACCCCTGCTTTCAAGTGATCACCGTTAAGTGATCGTAAGCTCTCTGTTCCACTACCCCCCCCCCGGCACCGTGCGTGTCACTTCCCAGTGGTGCAGCAAAGGGACGGAAGACGAGGGTGTACATGCGTGTGCGTGAACACACGCTTTCCCTCCTTGGGAGGCCGCAGAATATAACAGCCAGAGCTGCACGTGGGCTGAGACGCCAGATGGCTCGCGTTCAAATCGCAGCTCTGTCGCTTGGGGAAGGAACCCAATTCTCCGAGCCTGGAATCAGAAGAATGCTAACCCTGAGCTCCCCGAGTTGTCATGGAGACGCAACAAGGTAAAAACGTTTAGTGCTGAGCACGCGACCTGGCCCACGGCATGTTCTCAATTGACGCTGGCTGCTGTTGTCACCTACTGGAGACTGGCTTTGCTACAAACGTGGCACTCACGGTCCTCAACCTTCGGATAGAAGGCACTCTGGCCTGCCCCGTCCGTGACCCCTGAAGCCTCCAGTGCTGCCCACATCCCCCCACCAATGCACGCCACCAACACGCAGGAGAAAGGGGCCTCCAAGGGGTATGTGGTCAGCCACCTGCCCTCAGGCATGACCACTCAGGGAGACCCAGATACGGCTCCCACACCGTTCTTGAAAATATCTACGTCACTCTTCAGAGAATCTACCAGGAAAACAGATTTTGAAATTTATGCTCCTGCAAAATTCTCCAACAGCGTGTATGCCTATATGCACAAACATAAAAATACACTTATTAACAAATAATAGATTAAGAGCTCTTCAAAAAAATGTAACTCATATTTGCTCTATCAGAAGGGATGTGTGTCTTCTACCCAGAGTGCCCCCAATGGCCTCCTCTTTCAGCTTTGGGACATGAATTTAATGAATTGTCACTGCAGTGAGATGCTTGGCCGCAGGGACGGAGTGAAAACTATCCAGCACCCTGGTCAGCTGCTAGCTTCCCATTAGTAGAAGGAGAGTTGTGAGCCTACGGGCATCGCCAAGATGGGTGGTATAAGGACCACAAAGACTTGGAAGCCACTCTGCACTGGGTCATGGAAAAGGGCCTCTTCCCCAAAGCAGCAGCGGGCTTGCAGTTCAATGTAGGAAATACCCAGGACCAGTCAGGATGCACAGCTCACACACCCAAGGCACGGTCTCACCGTAGGACTCTTCACTCTGTGGAGTGAAGGTGCCCTCCCCGCCATCTTGGGGACCCCCGTGACAACGCCCCCTCCACCCAGGACTGTTCTCTAACATTCTTCACGACCAAGACATCCTTCTAAGAACAGCGTATCATCTGAGGATCCATAAAACTTGACCTTCACAGATGGAAGGCGCCATCTCAGTACTGCCAACTGCCAGTGAGGCAGGAAACCATGGGTTCCTACGTGAACACGTGGGGTGGATACTGGTGCCCTCCAAGCCCCTATGCAGCAGCTCTGACAGGTGCCCAGGGTCAATGAGGTCACCAATCAGCCAACTGAAAAAAAAAACGAAAAAAACAAAAACGGGCGGGACTTCCCTGGTGGCGCAGTGGTTAAGAATCTGCCTGCCAATGGAGGGGACACAGGTTCGAGCCCTGGTCCGGGAAGATCCCACATGCCGCAGAGCAACTAAGCCCGTGTGCCACAACTACAGAGCCTGCACCCTAGAGCCCGCGAGCCACAACTACTGAGATTACTAGTAGTTGTTGCAACTACTGCCCGCGCTCCGCAACGGGAGAAGCCACCGCGGTGAGAAGCCCGCGCACCGCGGCGAAGAGCAGCCCCCGCTCGCTGCGACTAGAGAAAGCCCGCGCAGCAACAGGAGAAGCCACCGCGGTGAGAAGCCCGCGCACCGCAGCGAAGAGCAGCCCCCGCTCACGGCAACTAGAGAAAGCCCGCGCAGCAACACAGCCCAACGCAGCCAAAAATAAAGAAAAGATCCTACTTCTCAAAACATAAACACATGGGCAAGATCCCCAGCCATACATTCTAGAATACGGTCAGCCTAAAAACTGTTGAGCAAGGATTCTATTGGCAAGAAGAATGAACAGAAGTATCTGAGGCCCAAGGATTCAGGGCGGTAGAGCCCAGAGATTGGGAACCAGCTCATCTGAAGGACTGGCCTGCAGGGGTGGCCTACGACATGGGGCCCAAGGCCCTTTCAAGGATAAGGCAACCCAGTAGCCCAGGAATCCAGGTAGAAGTCCTCGCCTTCTTTCTTCCTCTGAAGGTGGTCGGTCTGTAAGGGGCTTAAAGAGACCACAAAACTGCAGTCACAGAAAGGCACCCTGATGGCCACGGAGTGTCATGAGCCTGTTCAAGCCAGTGACGGGTGTTTGCCTCTCACACATTGTCCACAAACACACAGAGTGTCTGCCTTTCAGTTGTGTGTCGTGAGCGCAGATGATAAAAGGTGTTTGAGGACAATACTGAAATGATGTCATCAACTTCTCCTTCTCCACTCTTCTGATAAAAAGTAGAATAGGCCATTCAAAATGTCGGATTTGGCTTTGAAATATTTGTTGGCTTGCATGCAACATGGTCTGTCAGATACTTCAGAAATCATTTCAAAGCAAAATAAAAAAGTGGAATTCTGACACGTTCCCAAAGAAACGATCCCGTTTTCCCACCCTGGCCTCTCACTCAACATGCCGCCCTCTCTCACACCTCCGCGCCTTGGCAGGGACTGTTTGCATCGCCTCGGAGCCCTCCGCCGCCTTCCACGCCGCCGGCACCCCGACACCGGTGCTGGGCCTCAGCTCAAAACCATCCCCTCCCCCAGGGGCACCACCTCTCCCGTGCCCAAGGCGGTCTGTGGACCGCTTTTCCTGGGCGGCTCCTGCATATTGAACACATGCCTTAAAGAAATTGACTTAATACTTGGGGAAATTAACAACTGACTGGGTTCAGGGTTTACCTCCCTGATGGTCTGAAATGCTTTGAGAGGACAGATCCTGTGTTTCCATGTCTGTGTCCCCAGCATGCTATCCACGGATGCCCAGGACAGATGTCATTTAATACGTGCTCGACACGTACGTATTTTTGTTTTGGTTGACTGGATAGCACCTCATTGTTTAGATTCAGATACTGCTTGGTATTTTAAGAGTCAGTAGTACGGATTTCAAATGCATTTTTACTTGGTGGTAGCTAATGGGGACATTTTAGCAGCTACAACAGTACTTGGCATATAGTAAGTGATCAACGTGTGTTGAAAAGAAATGAGTGAATGAATGCATTAAAGAGTATAAACTCAATAAAACAGGCTATTATAAAATACTGGTTCTAAAGAACTGCAAGGGGGTACGAGTAAAGTACGTGCAGTTGGTACTGCCAAACTCAAAATCAATATATTGCCCATTAGTGGTCAGTGATCTGAATATAAACTTCTAGGAGAGAATATATCCTATACTTATCTTTCAAGTAAATGAATAGAGTTACATTTTGGTGAAATGTTGGGATTTTACCAGATGCTCATGGGTTCCTTTCAACACAGATGATTTAGACTCAATTTTCAGCCAAGTGGACCCTCTTTGTTTCACACTGAACAGCCCCAGTTCACATTTCCTTCATTCCCTGGAACTTTTATTCAGCTGCCATTTGTAGATATTCCTGGGAAAGTTATTACCAAAACCTACCTACCGCTGGAAATGCTATGTTTATGTTTAGGGCAGTGCTACTCATGGCGTGATCTCAGGAGCATCACCCAAGATCTGGCTAGAAATGCAATTTCAGGGGCCCCACCTTGCACCTACTGAGTCTAGGTCTCTGGTGGTGGTGGTGGGGGGCCCGGAAAGCTGGATGTGAACAAGCCCCACACGTGATTCTTCTGGCGCTCACATTTGAGAACCACTGGCTTAGAGATCAGGATTAAAAGTTCGCTGGCAGTTCTCCACACCACAAAGTCAAGTATCATCTGTTAAGAGCACAGGAAGAGCCATGGCTTTCTCTGGGTGCCGCAAAGACGATGGGTCGGGGTGCCCCGCTGACGACACACAGCCTCGTGAAGAAGGAGAGCAGCCTGGGATGTATGTGACGCACGAGTCCCACTTGCCCCCAGTCCCACACCAATATTACTCGGCCTCTTGACAGAGAGAGCCACGTTCTGAGACCTGGGGGACCACACCTGGAGTGGCCCAAAGACGGCCTTGCTCAGAATAGAGAGCAACTCAAAGAACCATCTCACTGGTTTGCCAGACTTTTCTATCTAGAATCAGGTTGACCCAGATGGCGTTAGCTGCTAAGGAGCTTCGACCCTCCTTCTTCCTGGCAGAAGCCTGAGGAAAGCCCCAAGAGAGGAAGAAGAGCCTGGTGTGATTTCAGCTTCACAGGTGATCACTGGATGCCAATGGGCCGATGCGACATTTATTTCCCGTGTGCAGGTGGGGTCCTGACCTCGGATAACATTTGTATTTCTAGGGGACCCGAAGGACAGAGATTCAAGATGCTAAAGCACTGGACGCTGAATCAGTCAAAGGAGGCACTTTCTCAGGCACACACAGCTGCCCCATCCTGGAGGGCGCCCCAAAGCCAGGATGCTGCTGGGGAGCTACTTATAAAGCATGGTGGCTGCTCTGTTAGCAGCCCCCTTCGAGAACTGTGGGTGAGGAAATGAGGGGGGGATGTCTAATGATTAGTTCCTTATGGTCCTGGCATTCTTGAGGAATATTCTTTACACCCGCTGGAACAGTTCTGCATTCTTGATTGCCGGGCTGCAATATACGAGCCTTCCCTTCAGAGCGCTGTCTCTTGTGGACACACCAACACGGCCTCGGACCAAGATTTGCCTTCCCCCCACCCCCCACGCCCCTCCTTCCCCACGGCCACGCTCTCCACGCCATCCCCTGTGCTCTAAGAATGCAATAAACGTTTCAGCACGATCTTTTCAATCCACGTTATTTATAATATTCTGACCATCCATTGAGCCTGGCTAGAAGGCGAAGTAATAAATCAAACTTAACAACAACAAAAAAAAGGGAGGGGGGGAAATCACCCTTTGGCTCGGCTAAGGCCTGAGACATTTCATTCCCCAAAGGGTTTAGTTATGTTAGGAAAAGTGAGATGGGGATGAGACTCCAGGTTTAGAATGACACGGAGCCAGGAACTCGAATCTATAGGCATAATCATAACTGTGTAGAAATCTCAAACAAACTTACCTCTCGGGGCATCAGGAGTATAAACGAGATACGTGGGAAGCACTCTGAGCACCTTGAATAAAGGCAGCTGGAGCCCAGTTACCCTTTCTGGGTCCAAAAGGTCATCTTCTTGGAACAGAGAGGCTAGCAGTGCCCCTTCTCTCCTGAGCTCCAGTCTCTGCTAATCAGCGTCCCCTCTACAGGTTCAAGGGCGGGGCGGGGGCTTGACGTGGGGCTGGGGACAGGGCCCGGGAAGGCAGTGAGATTAAGGCAGCCGGGCCACTGGGTCTGGCTCCGGTGGCCACCCTCAGTGTGACCCTTCCTCCCGCCAGGGAGGACCACACCAGGCCACACACAGCCAGAGGTCTCTCTAAGGACGATGCTGCTCCTGCCTCGGGGGGGGGGTGCGTGGAGTGACGGAACTTGTCCCGAGGCCACACAGCGTGGCGCTGGGCAGGTTTACACAGTCTGACTTTCTCCTCACAGAGACAGACTTTGGCTCAAGAGCTCGCTGATGATTTCAAGTTTTATCTAAACAAATGCGGAGGCCGCCAGAGGCTGTTGGCTAGTTGCGTAATTGGCCTGAGGCCTTTCTGCTTTGGGGAGGCCCCGTTCATCTCACGATGGAAACCTCAGCGGCTCAGCCTGGCCGTGGAGCCACTGGGGGTTCACGTGGCTGGACCTCCAGGCGGCCTGTGTGTCGTCTGGCAGCCTCTGCCATCTGCTCCAAGTGGTCCCTTTGGACAGTTTTCTGGATATGAGATGCTGTTCTTCTGTTCTTGATGAATTCGGGTACCAAACGTAAGACTAGAGTAAATGAACCACAACCCACATGTTCATCATCACGGCCTCACGTTGGCTCTGGGGAAACGACCGTGAGTGGCTGTTCGTGAGACTTTTGTACGAGAAAGTTGGGCAAGAGAGTAACTTTTCTCATTAACATTGTCAAACTTGCCAACCCATCTCACTTTGCCACTCTACCACTTCGCATTTCAACTTAACTGGGTTTTGTTATAGGACAGAAATGCCTTCCTGTTCAGATGGGTCACACCTGCTCGCTGGACCGGATGACATTAAGGTCTCGACCAATGTGTTAGAAGGGATCTGACACCAGCTTTGCTTTGTTCATCACTTCTACCAGTAAGTGTCCAAAGGAAAACAAAAACAAATTTATGCATGAGATCCATATTGTTCAAAGTCCTCTAAAACACAACAATTTATCTATAAGGTCCCTAGGTCAGGAACCACCAAAACCTTCATTACTTGACTGTTACAGTCAATGGGCTGTTTACAACGTCCATTTCTTCAGCTTCTGGTGATCAGACATCCTCTTTACTCCAGTGTATCAGGACTGAATGGTTGACCCACATGCCCGGGGTCTCTTCCTCAGTACAGCCCACTCTCACTGTAGGCATCTGGGGGGACCTCTTTCCCTCAGCTCTGACCTCCTGGGCTGAACTCCTCCCCATCACTCCTCAACAGAGGCCTGGCCCCATGACGCCAGGACCCGCCACTACTCTCTGCCTACTCCTTTTTTTTTTTTTAATAAATTTATTTATTTTTCATTTATTTATTTTTGGCTACGTTGGGTCTTCATTGCAGTGCACGGGATTCTTGTTGCAGCGGCTTCTCTTGTTGCGGAGCATGGGCTCTAGATGCACTGGCTTCCGTAGTTGTGGCACATGGGCTCAGTAGTTGTGGAGCGCGGGTTTAGTTGCTCCACGGCATGTGGGATCTTCCCGGACCAGGGATTGAACCCGTGTCCCCTGCATTGGTAGGTGGATTCTTAACCACTGCACCACCAGGCCTCCTCCCTTAGTGCCCTCTCCCTGGTCATTCTGCCTTGCCCACCCTTCCCCGTTTATGTGCTCCATCTCCTTGTATCTACCCACGGTGTCAGTGACATGGAAGGAACGGTTAATTAAGCCCATGGCTTTAGAGCCACACTGCTTGGGTTCAAATCCTAGCCACTCCACTTTCCATCTGTGTGATTATGGGCAAGCTACTTAACCTGTCTGGGTCTCACCCGTAAAATGAGATTCAGAGTAGTATATATAATGCCCTGGGAATAGTATCTGTAACACAGTAAGTGCACGATAAACATTCACTTTTTCTTTTATTGCGGATTTACCAGACAAGTTTCCTGGTGTGCCTAGAGCCCCTTCAAATAGGATCTATTTAGACCAAAGCTCTGGTGGAAGGGTGGCCCAAGTCAGCTGTGTATACCCCATAATGCCACACATCAAACCACGGTGGCATGAGCATACAGAGAGGTCAGTCAACTCACCGGCTGGCCAGCAGCCCCTAACCCATTTTAGCCCAGCACATGAAGCTGAGTTGGGAAACAGGTTCTTTTCTCTGGAGCTACACTAGGAAATTAGGAGCAATACAGGCTCCCCAGGTCTGCCTTTCTTCCTAACAATAGTAACCCAGGTACTTATGATTAACTCACCTGGATTTATTATTGTGATAATGTGAGTGATTCTGTTTTTTTCCCCCAACCAAAAGATCTCCCAAAGAACAAAAGTTTGAATTACTATATACTGATATCTCATACTAAAGATATATGCACTTTAAACAAAGGACAGAGTTTGACTAAAGGAATACATTTCTAGTTGAAACATTTTGGGTCACCAGCAAGATGGCTGGAAGGCTTTCTGTCCCTTTTGAAATTAGACTTTTTAGGCCATCAGTGAGATATCTAAGACATGAACAAAACTGGTTTTCATCAGAGTCACCTTTTAACATCCACCCCCATTTCCAATCCAGATTCTCAGGGTCTGCAGGTATAATCAGGACTAACGTCTTTGTGACTTAAGATGAGTAAAGAGCGAACTCTTTTCTGGTTAACTTCCTTGTCACTCTGGAGAATATCCCTAACCACTATTTCTCAAATGAGACATTGTGGAGCTTTCTGGAGAGAAGGAAGAGCTGGTGTAGGCCAGCGAGGGCAGGACTTAACGTGGCTCATGACTGGGTCTCGGCTGAGCAAAGAGAGTACTGTAGCCAGTCATCCTCCCTCCATCACGAACCTACACTGTACCGGATACCACGGCAGATGCTGGGACTACAACAACGGTCAAGACGGACGTGATACCTCGCGCCGCCGAACTTACGTGCTAATGGAGGAAACAGATCCAAATGATCGCACAATGAGACAATTACAAATCACGATAAGTGCTAAGGAAACAAAGAAACAAGGTGCTAGGATCAGAACTGCTTTACTGCAGCGCCTCCTTCTGGTGACCTAAAAGTTATGGATTCAGTCTTAAAAAGTGGGCAAAGACCATTCCAATTGGAGAGAGCAGTGAGCACTTGGGGATTTCACAGGGTGGAAAGAGAGCCGCAGTAGCTAGACTGGCCAATGAGAAGGAGAGAAATCAAGATGAGTTTAGTGAGAGAACCAAGAGCTAAGTTCTGTAGGGCCTTGGGGGTCATGGCAAGGAGCTGGATTTTATAGGAGAGCCACTGATGGGTTTAAGCAGGGAGCAGTGATGTGTCATTTACGTTACACAGACATTTACACCACTGTGTGGAGACCAGACGGGAGGGTCCAGTCTCCAGGGGCAAGTAAAGCCAACACGTCCTTTTCGAGAGACCTATATCACAGCACCCAGGCAATAGGGTGAGGGGGAATGGGGTGGCGGCAGTGGAGATGGAGGGGTTGGAGATATACTTTAGAACAGAATTATCAGGGCTTCCTTCTTGATGAGAAAGGGGGCTGGGGTGGCACAAGGAGAGGAAACAAGATTTCTACTTGAATAACTGGGTCAGTGGTGTCATTTACTGAAACAGAGGAAACTGGGGGCGGGGTTGGTTCTAGATACACTGCAGAGCGGTTTGAACTGAGATACCAAATAAGCAGTTGGACCTGGAGCTCAGAAGATGGTCTTGGTCGGCGAGGCCGCAGTGGTTACAGGGTGAGAGGCCAGAGGGAGGCTGAGAGAGGAAAGATCCTGGGAGGTTCAGGGCAGGGCAGCAGCCGCAGGAGGGGGTTAGGACGGGTGGGTGGGGGAAGGGGACTCTGGGTTTAGGGACTTCTCAGATGAGGGCCGGAGAAGGGGGACCGGAGGGGAAGTCTGGCTCCGCCTCGATCTGATGAGGACGGAGCGGCGGCAGCTGCCACGGGGAGCGTCGGCTGAGGGTCTACCATGGGCCAGGCACCCTGCTCACTGTCTTCTGCACAACACGCAAAGCCCCGTAACAACCCTGTAAACTGATACTATTATCGTGACGACAGTGCTGATGGTGACAGAACCCGAAGCTCGGAAAGGTGAAGCAATTTATCTAAGGCTTCAAGGTTCTTGGGTGTTGGGCCTTGGGCATGAACCCAGGTTTGACTATCCAATGGTCATGGTCAAAAGTTTGCAATAAGGTTAAGACTGTACAGAAGTACAGAAAGACCTAAGAATACCGACAACACAACTTCCACACCATCTTCTCTGCTTCCACAGCCAGTTGCCTGGTTCAAGACTAACCTACCGTGGGACTCCCCTGGCAGTCCAGTGGTTAGGACTCTGCGTTCTCACTGCTGAGGGCCCAGGGTTCGATCCCTGGTCAGGGAACTAAGACGCCACAAGCCATGCGGTGTGGGGGAAAAAACAAACAAACAAAGACTAGCCTATCGTGGACGCCTTGCTGTCTCCCCCGCTCCAGAACTACCCAGGGTGAACAGTCGCCCTTTGCTGCCCAAGTCAACTGTGAATTCAAAGCTTAACCACATATATTTCTTGATTTTCCTTCAAGAACTAAAGGAGGGGCTTCCCTGGTGGCTCAGTGGTTGAGAGTCCGCCTGCCGATGCAGGGGACACGGGTTCACGCCCCGGTCCGGGAAGATCCCACATGGCATGGAGCGGCTGGGCCCGTGAGCCATGGCCGCTGAGCCTGTGCATCCGGAGCCTGTGCTCCGCAACGGGAGAGGCCACAACAGTGAGAGGCCCGCGTACCGCAAAAAAAAAAAAAAAAAAGAACTAAAGGAGACAAAATTATCACTTGCAGAAAATGAGAACACCTAACCTGCAAATAACTAAACAGCCAACAGAAAACCTATATGAACTAAAGGAAAGAGGCCGGTTAACAAAGAGACTGATACTAACCCTTTCGTAACGAACCAGTCACAATCAATCAGAAAACACAATGAAAAAAGCTGGTCAATAACTAAGCTAATAAACAGAGAACAAAGAAATTAGTAAAAATGGACAGGATTGATATTTTGAAAATGCCATAATACTGAGGGGACATAAAAGGAAAATTCGAATAAAAGGAGAGCCATAATCATATCCCTGGATGGGAAGATTCCATGCCGTGTGCATGTCCCTTCTCTCCAAATCAATATAAACATTTAATTCAATTATAATAAAAACAGCAACAGACGTCTCAGGAACCTGCCAAATTATTGCGAGGCCACCAGGACTATCCCTATTTTGCAGATAAGGAAATCAGGGCTTAGAGAGGTGAAGAAATACATCTAAGGCAATCAGTGTGGAGGCACAAACAATCATCACCCGACATTTGCTGCTGCAGAGCTATGTGTGTGTGTGCGCTCACACATGTGCAGGAAATGAGGGAAGAGTAGGTCACAGAGGGCCCTGAGTGTCGTCACAAGGAATCCGGGCAATGGAGAGAGTCTCCGAAAGGTCTCCTTGGAGAGAAGTGGTGGTGAAGCGGAAGGGGTGGGAAAAGCAAATTCACATTTTTCCAAAGCGCGCCCTGGCTTCAGGGTGGAGGGTGGGTTGGGAGGGAGACAGGGAGATGGGTCAGGAAACAGGAGGGATCCAGAGGAGGGCAGGCATCTGCAGGAAACGTGCATGGCTTTTCCATAGACACTCAGGAGGCAGAATCGACAGGGACGGGCATCAGATTGGATGCAGGGGGGTGGGAAGGAAGAGCCAGGAACGACTCCTGAGTATTTGGCTGGAAAAACTGAGCGCTTGGTGGTCTTGCTCATCAAATTAGAAAATAGAGAAAGAAGAGCGGGGCTGGAGAAGATCACGAGCCTGGTTCTGGACATCTTGGGTATTATTTCAAGCAAGTTTTGACAGCATAATATTTGCTTTTCTTCCACTGGGATTATATAAAACTTGTCTGTTGGACTCACCAGTCATTGGGGAAAATTTCCTATTTTGGTGGGGGGTTTGGAGGCAGACCGACAATCTGCTTTAAGGATTGCAAATATGAAGCAGATACAGTCTGTTGGAGCGATTCTAACAGTGGTAAAAAGGCTCAGGTATGGGTCTAGCTTAGATGGCTGGTAGAGCTCCACCCCCTTCCCCTGGCAAAGCCCTCTTTGGGGTCCTGCCCACACTCGCATCAGAAACTAAGCCCCAAGCTGCTTCCGCCTTTTCTCCCCTCTACCCCAAGACTCCCAGACATTTATTGTATGTTTTTGTACATTTAAGAATATTTCAGTTTGTACTTGATGATATTTTCTCACTATAATTCCTCCTCTTTGACATCCTAGGCTACACATACTCATTCCATTCCATTCCTTCAAACATTACATTGTTTTAAAGCCTGGTAAGAAAGTTTTCAACAGGAAGGCATGTAATTGTAAGCTATCCTTTTTTTTTTTTTTTTTTTGCTCTGGTACGCGGGCCTGTCACTGTTGTGGCCTCTCCCGTTGCGGAGCACAGGCTCCGGATGCACAGGCTCAGCGGCCATTCCGTGGCATGTGGGATCCTCCCGGACCGGGGCACGAACCCGTGTCCCCTGCATCGGCAGGCGGACTCTCAACCACTGCGCTACCAGGGAAGCCCTACCCTTTTTTTAATTAATGAAAGTGTCTCCAGGTATGTTTTATTAACGTAACGATCCACCACATTTCCCTGATCCTTAGACTTAGCTGTTGATCAGAGTGTGAAGAAAGGTCAGCCGGGGGCTTAGCCAGTGGTGCAGTGGTTAAGAATCTGCCTGCCAATGCACGGTACACGGGTTCGAACCCTGGTCCGGGAAGATCCCACATGCCACGGAGCAACTAAGCCCGTGCGCCACAACTACTGAGCCTGTGTTCTAGAGCCCATGAGCCACAACTACTGAAGCCCACGTGCCTAGAGCCCGTGCTCCGTGACAAGAGAAGCCACAGCAATGAGGAGCCCGCACCCGCTCGCCGCAACTAAAGAAAGCCCGCATGAAGCAACGCAGCCAAAAATAAAATAAATTTATTAAAAAAAAAAAAAAGGGAAGAAAGGTCAGGCAGAGGAAAGCTGTTTTCTCTATTCCACATGCCTCTGGCCAACTTCTCTGGCCAAGAAGAGCAGAGCTGAGATCCCCTGGCTCACCTATGGCAGCCTACCCAGGTAAATGAGAGATTCGGAGAGGAAATAGCCGGGCAAGAGCCGAATTTGCAAATTCGAATACATGAAATGAGAAAGTAGCTTTATAGAGATGAATTTGTCTTTCTTTACCCAAATAAAGAACTGCATGTACCTAAGGGATGTCTAAGCACCAACCAGCACAGGCTGAAGCAAGAGAGCTTAGGTGCTTGATGTAGAAACTAGTTAGGGGTGTCAGGGGATAAGGTAGTCCAGGAAATCAGATAGGTATCCTCAATAGGGAAAAAGGGGTGCACAGTTAGACCCCCAAATGGAACATGACCCCAGGTGATAAGCATCTGAGAGAATGTATTTTATGAAGCTCACATGACTGCCTGTAGTAACTTCTAAACCCGCTGCCATCAAATAATATCTTTTACTCTGACAAGAAGTTGTGGATAATGAAAAATGACTTTTCTTAAAGGAAGGAGGTTTTTTCCTTTCGATCAATAGTCAACCTTCTGTGTTTGAAACAGAATTCTCATTTCATGGTGTTAAAGTGTAAACACAAGAAAAGTATTCACCAGACCAGCTTCAAATGTAGAGCTTTTACAATGGATAGAATATACGCTTTTCACTTCCTAGGCTTCAACTGTACTCATCTTTTAAAATAAAAAATGATGTTCTTAAGCAACTAGATGTTTCCCACAACTTCTGTCTGTAGGGGTTATGGTTCCTTTTATTTTCTAGAATTATTTTATTAATCCAACACAAAATTATTATCATCTATTCAGAAAAGTCTGATGGAAACTGTAACCTGAATAACATTCAAGGATTTTTCTTTTGAAGCGGAAAGCCAGCAATTACCGCACTGGAGAAGACTATTTTACTATGGTGCAGTTCCTCAGGAGAGGAAATGATTTTTGAGAATACTGAAGCCTTTTTTATTCTAAAGCAGGCTAGTAACACCTGTACACAATCTTTCTAGACAACAATGAGACTTTTCTGAGGTTTTGTGTCATGACCATTTAATTTAATAGCTCTGAGAGTTTAAACAGGACACTAATACCTCAGTTAACTGGCACGATTGGTGAACTGGGGATTCCAGTTAACTTAGTTTTTCCATCAACTAATAGTAACCCATTTATGCAATGAAATTTCCTCGGCAGGATACAGGGGATCTGGACATCTCTTTTCAGGTATATACAATTCTGTGTTTTGTCTCGCAGTTTTACATTTTTTTAAAAGAAAAATCAGCATTTTGCCACCCATAAATCTTCAAATTAATAAACCAATAATCAACCACATGTCAGAGGCCTCACAAAAAAAAAAGGTTAACTGTGATAGTATTAGCTAAAGAAAATAAACTTAGAAGCTCACGGTTTACACGGTTTACATATTGATGAAGTTGAAGACATCAGAAGATACGAGAGATGACAGGTATAGAAAAATTTTTTTCCTTTAAAAGCATAAAAAGCGATGCTTGCTTTTGAAGAATCATGGCAAACGAAACACACTTTTTGAAATAATTAGTGAAAAGAAAATAAATTTAAAGTTGCCCCTAATCTTTTAACCAGGAGAATAAGGACTGATTTTAGATCCTGACTTCAACTTAGCAGAATTAGAAAGCTTCAGAAGTTCTTAGAAATGGGACAGGTAAAAGTAACTTATGAAAATTTCTGATGTGACTTGCCTGGGGCCCAAAGACCCTGGGTTGTCCTCAGTCTTTCGCTGGTTTTGTTTTGATTTTTTTTTTTTTTTTTTTTTTTCCTGCACTGCATGGCTTGCAGGGTCTTAGTTTCCCAACCAGGGACTGAACCCAGACCTGGCAGTGAAAGTACCGAGTCCTAACCACTGGACCGCCAAGGAATTCCTCATGCTGGTTTTATGTTTTAATTAACAGATGCAAAGTCTTTCAAAGGCACGGATGGGGCTTGGTTTCTTCCCTCTGATGGTTTCCAGCAGGCAACTTTGGCCTTAGGATTTGAAGTTTTCTGGAATACTAGGTTCCGCTCTCCCTGCTTCCCAGGCCCCACACCCCTGGCGATCCTGATTCAGTGGTTCCGGGATGGGGCCCAGGAATTTGTATGTTTAGTAAGAGCATCATGTGACCCTTATCATCAAGGAAAATTGGAAAATATGGCCCTGGATAATAGGATTTGCCTAAGAACCGGGGTGGAGGGCTGGGAGGGCTAAGCAGGTCCCCAGGCCCCAGGATCCGGAGAGCCAGCCAGGTTCAGGAAAGCCTGGGGTTGGACTCCGAAATCTGCATTTTTAATGAGCGCCTCAGGCAACATCTGGTCAACAGAAACATCTCTCTGGTTGCTAATAAGTTGCCAAACTTGACTCTGGATGAACATAAAAAACAACCAGAATCAGGAGACACCAAAGTAACGATTCAAAGGGGGATATCAGGGACATCTCGGTCTCCCCGGGCCCAGGCTGCTTCCTGAGGCTCCTCATCTACCCTGATGGGCCACTTCTCAAAGGCCTGCCTCCAGGACCCAAGGTTTAGCCCAAAGCACTCTGGACCACAGGGTGCCCGCCTGTCCCTATATGAGGCAGAACTAGGACGCCTACTGGTGTACCTCTGGCACTCTGCAGCAGGAATCATCTTAGGGAAACACACAGTGGCAAACTCTCTCTGAGAAAGGTTGTGACCTGGTTATATCATGCCTGCGAATTGCAAATGAGACCATTCCACGTACCATCGCCTGGTCATAAACGAACACCCTTATTTACTACAAATTCTGCCGATATAAACCTGTCTTCACGTACAGTTGCTAAGGCACTTGTGCTTAGGAAAACAAACACTTTAAACACAAACAATATCTTCACATTTTCCCTTCAAAAGTGACTAATGTGCTCCATACTGAAAAGTTGCAACGAACTTCTTCTGTAATCCCCGCATTACCGTGCTTCACACTGGCCAATAACTATACGGACCTCTTTGAGGATGCCAAGGGAAATGCCAGACCCAGGAAGGCTTGGAAGAAAAATAAATAAATAAATAGGGCAAGATCATACATGGGATGAAAAACTCCACTTGAATGCTTCCCAGTGAAGTTAGTTTACGTTTCATCCAAACGCTTGAACTTGAACTCCAAAAGTAACCTTGGCAGTTCTGCTGTCTTGATTTCAAACCTCTGCCAGTGTGGCTCACATT
This sequence comes from Mesoplodon mirus, assembly GCF_964341445.2. NCBI lineage: Eukaryota > Metazoa > Chordata > Mammalia > Artiodactyla > Ziphiidae > Mesoplodon > Mesoplodon mirus. The sequence goes on along the minus strand of NC_138994.1, from coordinate 45,427,187 downwards.
TGCAACTTAAACATTCGGTATGAAAACAAAGTTATTTAACTGTTAGCACAGGATTCTTCTCCGAAGGAGAGAAGGAAGGGGTGTTTCGGCCCACACACATATACTGATCTTTGACTCTAAATATCAGTGTACGACACGCAATTATTTTGGCTTCGGAAGACTACACTGTCTGCTCTATTGAGGTGGGGTGGGCAGTTACCAAAAAAATCTTGTCTTGAACAGCACCAGAGCTGACGATTTTTATGTGTGTGAGCTGGAGGGTTTTTTATGCATGTATAGTACAAATGGGTTTTTTTTCATTTTGGAAAGAAAAAAAAAAGCACTTAAGAAAAAGGTTTGGTGGGGAGGCTTTGCAGTGGTATTTCACCTCAATACATCTTTCAAGTTTGATGGCTCGTAAGCTCACGGCTTCGTTCTTGTCTTCAACCTTCAGACAACTCTAAGCTGTCCGCAGCAGCTGCGGAGGCCGAGTCTTTAAATGAAATAAAGAAATAATTGCTTCGGGGAACAAAGGGAAGGAGGAAAAAAAAAGCCCCGTTAGCCGAACTACATTGTCCCTTGGGATTGTGCGCGGTATGCAGTCCTGATGAATATTGTTCAGTGTGCTAAGAAGGAATCCCCGAGCAATCCTGGAGAATCAGAAGAAGTGTGATGTGGGCGGAGGAGTGTGAGTTTGAGGCTCACCTGGGTTGAAATCTCTGCTCGGCTACTGATTAGCTAAGTGACCCTGACAAAGGGCCTTCGCCTCTGGGGGGTCCTGGTTCCCTGTCTGCCTTATGGGAATAACACCACCGACCTCAGGGCTGTAATGAAGACTGTAGGGCACGATTATGCGACATGCTGGTTCCGTTAAACACAGCAAATGAAACACCCGTGGTTACCTGTGCCCCTTCCCCGACTCCACCTCGAGGGGGACAAATGGTATAAACCCATAACCCGAAAGAATAGGGGAGAAAATGATATCCAAACAGACGTATCAATACAGCGCTGGAAGACAGAAAGCACATGGGTAAATGATGGATGAGTGAGAGTAGGTGCTGAAACAAACAAGTTGGGGGGGTGGGGAATCCAAGAGGGCTTTGGCTGTTGGGCCAGATCCTTGGCAAGGCTCAGGGATGGGAGGCACCAGGTACTTCTGAGGGCAGAGCCCAAAACAGGGGGACTGCTTAAAGACTACATGAGGACCAATTCCACCTCAGACCTCCTCCATCACCCCCCACAACCAGCCACGCTACCTGTGCACTGTCCGCTCAGGAAAGAGGGTCAGTGGAGGAATGGGACCAGAGGAGCCCTGAACGTGGGGCAACGGGTGCAGAATTAGGAAGGGATAAGGCGAGAGGCTGAAAATAGGAGACTAAACACATTTTCACGTGGGATGGTGAGCTTGCTGCCCCCTCCAGCATTAGGCTCCCAGATGCTAGCAGCTAAGCCTCTATTCTCCAGGCAGGAGACCACAGGACTCCTTCTCAGCAGAAAGGGACTAACCAAAGAGAAAAGACCTATAGACACTAGCATTTGGGGCCCCCAATAAAATGACTAGGTCCTTCCTGTCTGATAATCGCTTGTGAAACCTACAACTCAACACATCCTACCCATGCGTATAAAACTTCCAGATGTCTCCTTAGTGCTTCATTCTTAAAAAATTAATGGGTAGCCAAGCATCACTGGATATTTGACCAAAAAGAAGAAAACTCCCCAATCATACCCCCCCCACAAAAAAAAAACAGAAAAAAGAATTCAGCAAAAAGATACAATGCAAACAGAAGAAAACTTCAAAGAAACACTAATATGCTCAGAGATATAAAATGTTTTATATCTATAAAACTAGAACAGAATACATTTTTTTGGGGGGTGCATTGGGTCTTTGTTGCTGTGCACTGGCTTTCTCTAGTTGTGGCGAGTGGGGGCTGCTCTTCATTGCGGTGCGCGGGCTTCTCATTGCGGTGGCTTCCCTTGCTGCGGAGCATGGGCTCTAGGTGTGCAGGCTTCAGTAGCTGTGGCACGTGGGCTCAGTAGTTGTGGCGCACGGGCTTAGTTGCTCTGCAGCATGTGGGATCTTCCCAGACCAGGGCTCGAACCCATTTCCCCTGCACTGGCAGGCTGATTCTTAATCACTGTGCCACCAGAGAAGTCCCCAGAATAACTTTTAAAAATCAGAAAACTTGGGCTTCCCTGGTGGTGCAGTGGTTGAGAGTCCGCCTGCCGATGCAGGGGACACGGGTTCGTGCCCCGGTCCGGGAAGACCCCACATGCCACAGAGCGGCTAGGCCCGTGAGCCATGGCCGCTGAGCCTGCGTGTCCGGAGCCTGTGCTCCGCAATGGGAGAGGCCACAACAGTGAAAGGCCCGCGTACCGCAAAAAAAAAAAAAAAAAAAAAAAAATCAGAAAACTTGAGAGTTTAAAAATAAGACAGCAGCAATAAAGAAATTCAATGGGAGGATTTGAAAGTGCAACTGAAGAAATGTCCCCCAAATGAACAAAAAGACAAAGAGAGGAAAAACAGGAGAGAAAATAATTAGGAAGCGAGAGGACTAAACCAGAAAGCCCAATTTCCAACTAAGGAATGCACCATAAGAAAAGAAGAGAGAAAACAGAGGGGGTAATTATCAAAGCTTTAATGTAAGGAAAAATGCCCAGAACTGAAGGAAATGAATTCCAGACTGAAGGGTCTACAAAGTACCCAACACAATAGTGTAGGGTGAGGGGAGAAGTCACTAGATGGTTTCTCTTTGTGAAATTTAGACTACTGAAGCTAAAGGGAAGCTCTCAAAAGCAAAGCAGGACATATAAAAAAGTTCGGGAATCAAAATGGCACTGGACTTCTCAATATCAACAAGGAAAGCTAGAAGATGATGAAAAATGCCTTCAAAATTCTGATCACAAATTGTTTCCAACCTAAAATTCTATATATGCAGTCAATCACTCAGCTGCAAGGAGTAGAATAAAGATATTTTTCAGCTCCAGGATGACTTCAGGAGAGCCGACCCCCAAGGAAAACATTATAAAGACAGATCATTTGATGTGCTTTTCACCATACCCACAGGAATTTCTCAGCTCTGAAGTAAGTTAGAGCAAGAATTATGATAAGCAAAGGGAAAAAAATGACAGTAAGTTTAGGAAGAACAAAATACCGTGTAAGAAAGGAAATCTGATTCTAGTAAGCTACATGGCTCAGCTAAAAATATTGATATAGTCAAAATGAAAATGCTGAGTAACGATTTAACAACTGTGATTGAACTCTATTGGTAGCATAGAGGGAAAGTGTAAGTGCAAGGTCTTCCACAGTGGGAAGTTAACAGATAACACCCAAAACTGCAATCAAATCAAGTCATGTTAGTATAAGCACATTATTTAGAAATAAGAAAGTAAAATCCAGAAGAAACAAGTGAGAGAGCTGAAAGTACTTTCCTCGGAAGAGTGGAAAGGCCAGCAGGGCGGGCAATGGGTGGTCTCCTATTCCTGCTGTGAAATGCACCCTGTACCACTATTTGTCTTCATAAACTACGCTTAGGTGTTATTTTGACTCATCGCCAGGCTGGAGTCTGTGTTAAATGCCTACCACTGTGGCCTGGCACAGGGATCAAGGGCAGGTGTGGATGCAACGGGGATGAGTGTCACCTGCATCTGTACCACATGGAATAAGCAGGTATTGGGGGTGAGAGAGAGAAGAGAAACACAGGTCCGTGACAGCCTCCCCTGAGCTGATCAGCCACCACATGTGTGCCTGTGCACACAGATCCACATACACCTATAAAATCACAATAATCTAACACCACACACGTCACAATACAAGCCTCCCAAGTGCAACCCAACCTGCATTCACTTCCTTCCCAAAGGGAGAAAAATCTCAAATCACATCTTGCTACTGTGCACAGAGGAGAAGTCATGGAAGCTCTGCTCTAGGAGTCCCGGATTTCTGGTTGACGGGCATCTTCTCAGTCTAGGCCATACACAGTTCTCCATGTTGTGACTTGTCATTAATCACCTCCCATACGTCCAACATATACTTGTAGATAAACACCTTGACCATCTACCAAAAGCTCCCATTTGGGAAAGGGGAGATGGGAAACAGTCCAGAACACATACCCTTCTTGTCAGGCTGTGCTAACGCTTCCCGGGCATCCCTCTCCAGGGTCCTCTGCTGCGGAGCTTTGGGGAGTTTCCCCACTTTACCTGAGATCTCAAGAAGGAGATGCTACACAGTGTGGTGGGCATGGAAACAAATTCCAGGAAGATGGGAGGATTTCATCAGATCTAAGCTATCAACCGAATGGAAGAGTTTCTGTGTGTTCTATAAAATCACGGTTGAATTATATGCTCCAGTTACTGTGATAAATATCCCATGCCAGGAGCAAGCTTGCCTTTCTTGGAAAAAGTCTGTTTCTTTTCTATTAGATGGCGTCCATGTGTCACACATCCTGTCTCCCTTTTTGTGTTGGTTTCCCCGGATTCTAGTCTTGGTGCTAAATTTGAGGCTCAAACATGGTCTTTGTTTATCAATCTGATATATTCTATTTATATTCTCATCTACATTTGAACATTTTTAATTTCTTCTTTAGTAGCTTTAAGATTTTACACAGCTGTGTACACCATTTTATTGTAAGCCACTCCACATCGTCTCTGGAACAGAGGTTACAAATTATACATAAAATCTATCCTGGGATAGAAGTTGGGCTATCTTTGTTCGAGTTTGCTCTACAAGATTCTTAGATTCCAAGGTGGGGAAGAAATTGGGCTTTGGATCGTCTGCAAACCTTGCCAGCCGGTCTTAACTGCTCACTCTTTTGCTATTTTATCCCCAAGTCTTGGTCTGCAAGCCAATCTCTGTGAACTTATCCACCTCTTTAAGCTGTTGTGTATATTATGCTGTTGTTTCCAAGGAAAAGTTCTTTTTGAAATCCTCCAGCCTTGCCTTAGTTGAACTCAGGGGAAGCAGGGTTGTTTTTCTCACATGTCTATGTGTTCCTGAGTGCTGGGTGCTGCCAGCTAAGCAGACCAGAACCAGAATCTGGGAACGGGCCTTAGAGTTGGGAGCAGAGGCAGTGTGAATCCAGGAGCTCCAGGACCAGGCCAGCGGGGGATGGAGGCTGCCCCTGCCCACTGGGCAATTCCTCTACGTGGTCAAAGGAAAACATGAGACAAATAAATGGGCACTGAACTTGAATCTTATAAGGGTAAGAGCAAAAGCATCTTAAAAGTCAGTGACACACTCTCACCCTTGGTGCCCAGTGCTGGGGCTTCCGTGTTAACTGCCTTTGAGACCTGCCCCGTGGCTTAGGTGTGTCACCACCGTGTGGCGGAGGAGAGACTAACAGGCACGCAGGACAGAGATGGATCCTGGTTTAGAGATTTCAGAACGCTTGCCCAAGCCGTGGCTCTGGACGAAAATAGAATCTGTTTATTCAACGTGTCTCTTCCATAACACAACACAGACTTCAGAAAGATGATCACATAGCAGACACAATAAAGAGAAGGCACTCAGAGGTTTCTCGAGCTACCTGCAAAGGGCTAAGCTCTTCGTGCTTTATTCTGAGGCCTACAGGAAGACGTTTCCTCCTCCCACCCCCAGCCAAAAAGAACCCCCCTTAACTTGGCCACTGAACCCCTTGGGAGCACAGTTCTCACTGCTGGCTTCAGCTGACCAGGGCTTGCAAAATCATTGCGCTTAACTACCCCAAGCTGGTCTGGAAAAGGCAGAATTTCCTTCTGAGCCAGCAAAGCTTCCCCTTGCTGGCCATCCTCGGGTTGTTTTTTTTTTTTTTTCTTTTTCAGAATTCTCTCTCAGTTCCTGTGCCCCAAATCCTTGGACACCGCTAGGTATTCAAAGGTCACACCCCCCCTGCCCCACCCCCGACCCCGACCCTCTCCCCAAGCACATGGCCTTACCCTTGGCCAGCAAGCTGACTCTTTGGAGACTATTTTCAAGACAGATGAAAGTAATCCGACACAGAATGGACTCAAACATGAATGTTTGATAGCTTTCGTGTTGGGTGCTGGTGAGTTAAGCAAACTCACATTCAATTCCCCAACATTATTGGATTGAGTCAAATCCCTAAATAACCGTTAGGGGACAGTAGCCACAGGCCTCCATGTCTACCGGACAGAAGGTGGAAAGTAACAAGGAACAGTCGGCACCTGTTACATGACAAGTCTTGTTCCAAGGGCTACACGTTTAAGTCATTTAATTCCCTACAAATCTCCCAGTATTAGGGTATCATTAATATCCTCGGTTTCCAGGTAGGAATACCTAAGGTCCCAGAGCTGAGGTCAAACCCAGGAAGAGACCACAGAACTCTCACCTGTAACCACCACGCTGCACTGTCTCCCAGGGAAGGCGTCCACTACTCTCTACACAGCATAGGAAGCCTTCATAGGAGGCCTGGAATTATAGGGACTCTTGTAAAAAACGAGAGCATGAAAACCTGGGCATGGGAGAAGGATGGTTTAGGTTTCTGAGGCAGCTTCGGAGAATTCTCAGCAGCCTGCGATATAACTGCAGTGAGACAGGAGACGTGAGAAGCTCCGACAATCCACCCCAAAAATGTTCTTATAGAAACAAAACATTAGGATTGTTTTGAAATGAATACTGCACTTTCTACTTCACCTATATTATCCATTTTGAGCTTTGCGGTCACTCCAGGATGTCATGTTTAACTCTTTAATTTGTCACAGCCTCTTGTTGCAAGTCTTTTCTCTGACAGACGAAGATCATGTGGCCAAGGTGGACCAGGGTTTGGTCTTCTGACACCTAGTGCAGCACGCTATTGGCCACTATGTCTCACTGACCTGACCCCAGGGCCAGCAAAGAACTGTGAGTGAGGGGCTGACATAACACAAGAAACAAGGGCCCAGAACTCCAACTGGAGGGCCTAGGGAGGGGTGTGACAGGAGACAGGGGAGGAGAGCTCAGCTTTTTGCTACGTGCAAACTCTCTGCTGGGCCCTATGGCTCAGGAGAGCCAGAGACAGAACAGAATCCCTGAAAGAGAGGACTCCTGGGTGGAAGGGCAACTGCTGCTTCTCCAGCAGTTGGTCAGATGGTGGTGGAACATTTGAAGACCAACGTTTTGTAAATAAGAGTTTTGGCAGTTTCATGCTCTTTAGAACAGACGTCAAGGAGCAGACTGGAAACATTGCATTGCTCCTTAAAGACTTCTTGGGGCAGGCAGGATGCATGGGAAAGGATTCCTAAGAGGCAGGGATAGAGGGAATCTGGGGTACCTCAGTGAGGAGGGCTCAGGGGGAACTGGGGGGCCAGGGAATGTGCGGGTAGTGGTGGTATGGAATGAATTGTGTCACGCACCCTTGTCCACATGTTGAAACCCTAACCCCCAATGTGACCATATTTGGAGATCGGGCCAAATTAAGAAGTTAATTAGAGTTAAATGAGGTCATAGGGTGGGGCCCTAATCTCATAGGGCTGACGTCCTTAGAAGAAGAGGACTTTGCTCTCTCTCTCCCGGCTCGCTTACAGAGGACAGGCCACATGAAGATATAGCAGGAAGGCAGCTGTCTGCAAGTCTAGAAGAGAGCCCTCACCAGACACCAACTCTGCTGGCACCTTGACCTTGGACTTCCTGTCTCCAGAACCACGAGACAATACATTTTTGTTGTCTGAGCCACCCAGTCTGTGGAGTTTTGTTATGGCATCCCAAGCAGACTGATACAGGGAGCCTTGACCTTGCCACGCCCTGGCCCTCAGCCAGCACTTATTCACCTTTCAACACTCAAGAGTTACCTCTTCTGTGAGGTCTGGCTCATCTACCCTGGCCACTTCCTCCCTTGATGTGCCCCCTACCTAAATTGATTTCCTCTTAGAACCCATAACATTTTATTGACTTTTTTTTTTTTTAAGTCTGTCTGCCCCTCGTCTGAACCCCTTGAAAGAAGAGACATTTCTTAGATAACGAAGAAATGACAAAATGAAGGATTAGCTGTCTTTGGGGGACTAAGGAAAGCAACCAAATAAGATGCGTGGATGACGGGGCTAAACTGTGTTAACCTCTCTTTCCCCTCATCTGGGGCAAACCCCTGTCCCACCCATGCCAGAGTGAAGGAAGGAGAGGGATTCTGTGAGGGAGATAAGAGGATTCTAAGGAGGATGCTCCCCGGGGGGAGTGGAGAGGGCTGGAGTAGATGGGTGAGGGGTGGTAGGTCCTGCTTCTTTAAGACCAGCCCAGCTCCTTCCCAGAGAAAAGTCTCCTTTGAGTGGGGCAAATCTGAAGAGTTTAGGGGAAAATATTATTGCCTGGAAAGAAACCAGCCCTCAGAGAGGCACCTCTGGCTTCCAAAAAGTGCTGATGTTAATAAGTATACAGGACCAGGGGCATGGTGGTTTCTAAGAACCACAGGAGACTTACTTCAAAACCTCATGCAAAAAGGAAGTAGAAAGTTCCAAATGGTTAGCTTCACCGTGACTGTAACTATGGAGAAGAGTGCATGCTTGTGGAAGGCAGTAAGTAAAAAATAAAATAAATCGATTGTGGAAAAAATAAAAGAAAGATTAGCTGTGTAAGAGCAGGCAGATACGTTACTTGTGTGAACTATTTACCATGTGGCATGATTACCATCTACAATGAAATGTGAAGGGTGGTGGAGGGTAGGGGCTGAGTGGACTCCAAAGCGAGATGTGGTGGTTGAACGCTGCTTCTGCTGACACCAGTGAGGTGACCTTGGGAAAGTTACTTCACTTCTCTGGGCTGAAATGGCCTCATTGTTTTAAACACACATTTTGCTGAAGTATAACACATATACAGAAAAGTACACAAGTTGTTAAGCACTCAATGAATTTTCTAGTTGTCCTAGCTTGTCAGTGGGGGATAACAACAGTATCTGTCACATAGGGTAGGTGTGAGGGTTTAATGACAAAACACTCCTGAAGCACGCAGCCAGATGCCCAGTACACAGTTAAGCCTCCATAAGCGCCAGCCCTCCTTCAGTTCTGGGTGCCTCACTTAACCGGAATTCTACCCTTGATGCAGAGATGTTCAAACCTTGTATCATTTTTCATACAGCCCCATAGTATAAACCTGGACGTAAGGGGGGCAAAGTGAATCCTGCTTCCGATACACTTGTAAATGGAGAAATTCACCAGCAGAACTGAGCGCTAGAATCTCATTCCTCCACCCTGCCTGCCACTCCAGTTTAAAGGAGGGATTCTTCAGCTGCTTAAAATGCCAAGCAAGCTTAGAGCTATAAATGGGACTAGAGGAGGCAATGGAATAGGCTTGGAACATCCGCCTAGGTTGGTATGTGTGTGAGAGAGGAAAACCCTTTCAGCACACGTGACTTCTCAGCCCCGCAGGGCAAGGGTTCCAGCGCCAGGCAAGGCACTCAGCCACGCTTACTAGCAGGGAGGTGACCAGAGACCCCTCCCGAAGGAAGGACCATGTGGGACCCCAGTGTATGTTAACCAGCATCCCTATCAACAAGGCTACCTTCACGTCCCTAACAAGGCCAGGGCAAAGGGTCACCCGACTGTAGAGAGGCTGATGAGCAAAAAGAGTCCTTTCTGCTCCCAGCTGTCTTCTCGGCACAGGTCAGGGTACCCAAAACCCCACCACCGGAGGGTTGTCGTTTATGTCACGGTCCTTCTCTCACTCTGCTCCCATTTGAGCTAGGAAAACACTGTCCGTCCCCACAATCTGAGCGTGAATGAACTCTGAGGAGTCCTGTGCTCTAGAGCAGAAGAGGGTGGACGGCTCAGGCTGAAACGGCTGATGGAGGAGCGTCTGTGGGTGAGTGGAGGAGCGTGGGGACCGGCTGGATGCAGGAGAGGAACTTCCTGCTCTGTCCTTGGCCCTGGGCCAGCCCTGGAACCCATGGTCCCAGGAGAGTCTCTGGTCGTGGAAAGGCGGGTGGAGCAACGGGGCCAGCTTTTCCTAAGTGTCTTTCCGACATCTCCCTCACCCCGCCCCACTCCTGCTGTTTTTTCCTTCTAAGTACCTCTCTGTGAGCAGACATACTTCTGTTTATCAACTTAAAAAAAAACAAAACGCCCCCCAAGCCTCAATGGCACCCATCCCTGCAAACATCTGCCACTCCTCTGAAGATCCAGGTCCTTCTCAGGAGCGAGGGCAGATGCGGCCTAAGAGAAAGATGCTTCCTGGGAATTTACAGCCTGTGACCAATTAGCCAGATGGGCTCACCTCCCCACCTGGGTTTTCTCTGGTCGGTGTTTTGCGAGCTTTTACTTTCATTCGCTCCCCATTAGCTGAAGAAAGCCACTTCCCTGGGGCCTGGGGGTTCACTGTCTGAGGCCACCTTGCGTTCACATCTGCTCTGGGACTTCAGGTGGCCTGGTGGCCGGCAAGGGCTTTCTCCGATGTGCGTTTTAGAACAGGCCCCGTGACCTTTTCTCCTGGATTCAGATTCTCACCAGGGTTGTTGTCCGCATTTTCCTGATCTCCAACTTGAGCTGGGGCAAATGTGGTTACAGGATTAATTCCAAACATATGCCCCAGAGAAATGCGGAATCTTACCATATCTGCCCTTCCTTTACAACTGAGGAACTGAGTTTTAGCTGTGAACCGCCCCCGCAGGGTTTGGGAAGAGGAGGGGGGCTGCCCGTTTCTGTATTCATTCTTAACGCTATTTAACACTGATTATACTGCTTCTGCTTCCAGCCAGTGGAGCAGGGTTACTTCTCTTTCTAGAAGTCCTCCTTTCAAGTTCTTTGTTACCCTGAATGTAATGTAAACTCCTTTACTTTTAAGCTCAGGTTTGCCTCCATCAATTAACTTTGCCAACACTTGGAGATGAAGAGACCCTGAAGTGGTTATCTAGTTGAGAACTTTGAACCCAGGCATGGTATGAACATAAATCACGGAAGATAAACATTTATCCTGCCTATTTTTACAAATTTCCAGAGTTGAAAAGTCCCCAATTGTTTCAAAAGCCAAAGAAATGAGACCTGACATGTATTTACAAAGGCATTTTCATGCATTACACATCCGCTTTCCTTTTCAGTCATGGGTTTACTTTCCCAAGAAAGCACCGTTTGTAAATGCAAAACAAAATCACAAATGTCACTTTTTCTGACCGGCATTTATTTCCCAGGCAAACACTTTGTGAACTGACATTTCCTCTCCATCTCTTTATCCCTCCTTTGGCTAGGGTGATCAGTACACGCTGTCCTGCTCAAGTCAGCTCCAGCATCTTTGAAAATTCTGTCCAACTTCAGGTTCTTATTACAATTCCACAAGTATCTTTGTTTAAAACCCACGTTATCCACCACGCCACTCAACGGTGTGCAGTAGCTAAAGCTCTTCACCCACCAACCTCCAAGTTTTTTTGTATACTTGTAATTTCATATTGGATCTTTTCCATCTTCTTTCTGCTCTCTGCATTCTGGCAAACTTATTCCCTGAATCATATTTAAGAATGACAAACTTAAATGTCTAATACCCTTCTTTGGTTGGAAAAGACTAATATAAGTAGTGATGGGTGGGTCTAATAAGTAGTAGCCTGCTGGGTCTAATGAAACCCCACAGCACCTCATGCACAGCGGATACACAAAATAATTAGAGTGATGTTAAGACTATCATATATTAGATCTCTGGATACCTAATTCAGAGTTCCCTGGGTTGTATAAAAATTGTCCAGGGAGAAAGCTTTAAAAATTTGGTGTCAACACTGGATCAGATTTTAAGTCTGGGATAGATGATAAAATAATACTGATGAAAACATATAAATTAGGGTGATTCCCTTTCATTGGGCAGAATTTTCCTAGCTATTCTCACCACGTATGTCTGTTTTTCCAGACGAACTTGAGAATCGTGATGTCAAGGAGCCCCAAAACTCCCTTTGGAATTCTGAATCAAATTATGTGGAATTTATATATGAACTTGGGGGAAAAGCTACATCTCTGCAATTTAATTTAAGCCAATCGATCTGGGACTACAGCTATTCCTACATTTATTCAAATCTTCTCTGTCTGTAGCTATAATTTTTCCTGCCTAGCAATAGTCACCCCAACCAACCTCCACACCCTTCAGAGAAAATAGCCTGCCTGTGCTCTGGACCATAGGCTAAGCCAAACATAATAACCCATGTTTCGGGGATAGATACAAGACTAGATCAAAGAGAAACTTTCCCCACGACTTTCCTCATTGTTCTAAGGAAGGAACCCTTCCACAGAGTGAGAAGGACTTGAATGTGGGGTTGCTGGTGGTCATGTTCTCCACCAGGAGGAGAAAGCCAGTCTGTGGCTGGAAAGATGAAGCCAAAACAGACATGAAGGAGGGGTGGGGGATGCAGCCCCATCACTAATCCGAATGGTGGCTTTGTGTGTGTTAGAAACAAGTGCTCCTTCCTATGACAACATGCCATAAATCTGCTGTGCTAAATCAATCTATGATGACTGCCTATGAATTGCAAGCCCGGAGGTTTAGACTTGCTCAGTGCACGCTCTGAACAACTGAACCCTGCAGTCCTAACGGAAAGAGTCCTGGGAGCTTTGAGAATCATGTGCTACTGCTTAAGGCCTCAGAGCTGACTTGATGCCTGCAGTTCTTCCTTTGAATTGTGACTTCCCCCAATTAGAATGATAATACCTCCTCCCCTTTTGCTTAAGCTAGTTAGAGTTAGGTGTTGAACCTTAGTAATGTTTTATAGTTTTCTTCGTAGGTTCTACTTCTTGTTGAGTTTTTGTTAATGTGACCTTTTCTCTGTTCTCTGACATTTTCTAACTGGTTAAGGGTGCTGTATGAGAAAATAACTTTTGCATATTTATTTTATAATGGGCAAAGGGCTTGGCTTTCTTTTTAGTTTTCCAGTTCATTCTCTTGAATGTTCCACGTAGAAGACTGTAAATATTTACAAACATGATGGTCATTTAAATTTCTCCTTATAACTAATTTGCATACTGCAGAGGTTAGGTCTTCAAATTAATGATGTGTATCAGCAGTGAGAGGTGACATTCTGATTTTATCACTGACCTGATCTTCTAATTTTTTTATCCTCTAGCATAATGGTAGCGTTTAGCTTGTGATGGTTATTATTTAGCAGGATAATGAAGTACCCTTTAATTTATAGTTTGAAGAGTTGCTTTTTAAAAAATCTGAGAACAGACACTGAGTTCTATTAAATATCTTTTTAGAGTCTACTAAGGTAGTCATATGGCTTTTCTCCATTTATTAATGTGATGAATCATGTTAATATATTTCCTAATACTAACCTCTCTTTGCATTCTTGAGATTAATTTGGCTTGGGCACGTCGCTTCACTCTCTTAGTAGAGAACTGGATTCAATTTGCTTGTGTTTTACTTAGGGTTTTTCTTTTTAGGATAATTATATTCATAAGCAAGACTGACCAACGGAGCTGTGAGTATACGATATCTTTGTTGGGTTTTGATATCAGAGTTATTTTAACTTCATAAAGTGAAACGGGAAGCTTTCCTTCTTTTCTGTATTCTTAAACAGGTTACCTAACATGAAAGTTATTTCTCCTAAGAAGTTGGAAAGAATGTGCCTACAAAACTGCCTAGCATCTTTCAGGAGATATGCTTTTTCTTTTTTGCCATTACACTTGACATACATTTACCTATTTAATTAGCCTTTTCAAATAGACAGGTTTGATATTAACAAATTTACTATTTATATGTTTTCTAATGCACTGAATGGTCACCCTCCTTAAAAGATATCAATTAGCCTTTTTTTTTTAAACGTCTTTACTGGAGTACAATTGCTTTACAATGGTGTGTTAGTTTCTGCTTTATAACAAAGTGAATCAGTTATACATCTACATATGTCCCCATATCTCTTCCCTCTTGCGTCTCCCTCCCTCCCACCCTTCTAGGTGGTCACAAAGCACCCAGCGGATCTCCCTGTGCTATTCAATTAGCCTTTTCTGACTGAGAATTATTATGTTTACATTCTCCATGCTGTTGTATCTCATCTGACCTATTCTAATACTATTCTCTAAAGAAAAAAGACTTGGTAAATACTGTATCTTCTCTGTCTTCACCCATTTTTATAGTGCATTTATACCACTCTGTCAACATTCTATATCTCTTTCCCCCACCAACAGTGCTGGCAGTGATGATTTTTGTGCTGTTCACAACATTCCCTTATAGGTTTGATTTTACAGGTCTGTTTTTTAAGGAATTTATTCACACCCACCCAACTTAATCCTGAAAATTAGGTGGTAAAAATTACTTAACAGTTCTCTATTAAAATAGCTGTAATAATACATATTTATATGTTTCGAGGTAACGCACATGTAGTAGTTAAAGAGATAAATGCTTATACCTAGTTTGTTAACTTTTAGCAAGCCATTACAAGGAAGGGATGAACTCAGGCAAGAACTGGCCAATTTACGAGCAGACACAGAAGGAAAAAGTCTAGAAAACTGGTTGGAAAAGCCAAGTACTGCTGTACCTCAAACAGCAGGAGATGAGGCTGGGGGTGTTCAGAACCTTTCTTTCCCATGAAGCCAAAGAAAGGGGTTGAGCCCCATGGCGGAGACAACGTTTACTGCCCTTCCTCCTAAATCTATCATTTCAGGTAACCCCAAAGCAGCTGCTTTTCAAATGGGGAAGACCGTACGAGTCTAGTTGGAAGTCAGAAGATCAGCCAGGGACTTCCCTGGTGGCACAGTGGTTAAGAATCCGCCTGCCAATGCAGGGGACACAAGTTCGAGCCCTGGTCCGGGAAGATCCCACATGCCTTGGAGCAACTAAGCCTGTGAGCCACAGCTACTGAGCCTGTGCTCTAGAACCCACGAGCCACAACTACTGAAGCCCGCATGCCCTAGAGCCCGTGCTCCACAAGAGAAGGCACTGCAGTGAGAAGCCCGCACACCGCAATGAAGAGTAGCCCCCACTTGCCGCAACTAGAGAAAGCCTGCGTGCAGCAACAAAGACCCAATGCAGCCAAAAATAAATAAATAAATAAACAAGTAAGTAAATTTATTAACAACAAAAAAAAGAATAAAAAGAAAATCAGCCAGAACTATGTACAGAAGTGGAACTTGGATGTGGTTCCTGGCACACTGAACGAGAGTCCCATCAATTTTGAAACAAACCATAATCCTGGGAAGGAGACAGTGGGGGGAGAGACAAATAGCTTGTGTTTTAGTTTTGAGGTCACAAGACCACGGGGAGCCACCTCGAACCTACTGGAGAAGACTTTCCATCACTGGCCTTTGAGAAACCCTGGTCTTTGAGTCGGATGCAGTAACTGGATGGGGTCTGGGGTTGTCTCCTTGTGGGGAGGGTGTGTCCTCTGTGTGGACAACAGATGGCTGTGGACATGTGGGTGGCCAGGCTGCAGGGCGACTGCTAGATCAGCCCATCAGAAGTCACTTTCCTCTTCTTCAATAGTAACAGAGTACACTTCCCAGGTAGGTGGGCATCAGCTAAATTCTCACTAATGGAAAACGAGCAGAAGTGATGGGTCCCATTTCCAGGCCTGAAATTAGTGATGCATGTTAATGCTCTTTTCTCCTTCTAAAGTGTAGCCTGATGTGCCCATGACCTTGCTTTGACCACATGGACGAGGATCCATACAGCATAGGGGAGAGATAAGACAGAGAGGGAGTGGGCCAAGAGTGACCCCATGAAAAGAAAAAACCACTAGGGACAGAATTCAGATCAGTGATTGGGAGTGGGGTGTGGGGGAGGACTGACCACTGAGAAGTATGAGGGAACTATTCGGAGTGGTGGGAATATTTGGTATTTTGATTGTGATGGTGGTTACACAGCTATATTATGTTTGTCAAAACTCATAGAACTGGTCACATAAAAATGTTTAATTTTAATATAAGTTAAGCCTCAATATACTTGACTAAAAAACAAAAACCAAACAAAAAACCAAACAAAAACAAAAACAAAAAAAGAATGACCCAATGGAGAAGAGACCTCCCTTTCTAAGCTAGACTGCTCACTCAGGGGCTGTTTCATGAAACAGAAACACAGTTCTATGTTGTATAAGCCACTATATTCTTCCAATATGGTTGTCTAGTAGCTTTACTTCATGTGTGTGTGCATGTGTACCTGTATGTCATATGCATATAAAAATATGAACATTGGTAAATAATAGAATTAGGGTTATTTCATTTTCTAAGTTTTGTTCATCTTATTTATTCAGTAAATATGTATTAATTCTTCCAAACATATATTAATTTTACAACATGTAAAATAAGATATATATATATATATATATATATATACACACACACATATATAAATCCTGTGACATTCCTTAAAATATTTCTAGCCAAAAAGTTAAAATAAATTGCTAGGATTTAAAATTAATCTTCCAAGTTAGTATATGATCATGATGACCTCCATAATCAGTAGGATTAAGGACGGACTTATTAAATAAATGGTTTTGAAACAACTGAGTAGCCATCTGGAAAAAGAAAAAGTTAAACCTATACCTCTTAACAGGATAAACTAGAGGATCAAAAGTTTAAATGCAACAAACAAAACCGTTAAAGTTCTAGGAAAAAAATCCATAGAATTCCTTCATGTCACTGGAGTGAAGATAACCTTACCAAGACTCAAAACATAAATGTCATAAAAGATTGATATTTAGTTACATAAAAATTAGAAACTTTTAGTGGCAAAAAAATCCTAAGCAAAGTCAAAAGACAAATAAATTAGGAAAAATATTTGAAACTCATTATCACAAAAGATTCTTTTCCCTAATGCATAAAGGGCTGCTTAAAATTGATAAGAAACAGACCAGCAATAGAAAAATGCACCAAGATCATCAACAGACTGTCAGAAGAAAAAGAAATACAACTGTAGTTAAAATATATCAAAATATGTTGTTTCACTCATAAGAAAAAAACACAATAAAGCTGTTAGGTCGAACCATATGAAATTACTGACGGACTACCATTTCTGACCTACACAAGTTGCAATTTCACGTTGTTCAACCTAACACGATGAATTTTTTCCCCCAATCGATCAGATTGGCAAAATTCCAAAAGCTGAGCAAAATTCCAAAACACACGCTTTCAGCAAGGCTGTGGGTAAATGCTCTCGTACGATACTGCTAGAAAGACTGAACCATACAGTCCTTAACAGATATACCTATACACAAATAAAACAATGTATGTGTTAGGTACATTAGATACCGGGGGAATAGGGATATCATATATATATATATTTTTTTTTCATATTTGCTTGTATCTGCAGAAAGACACACTAGGAGGAGACATGGGAAGCAGGTGAAAGTGGCTACCTCTGTGGGGAAGTGGGGAGTGAAGCAGATAGAAGAGTGAAATTTGTAACGGTACACCTTGTTCACTGTATTGGTGGTTAAAATATATATTCAAAAGAAAAAGTAAATTGAAAAGTTAAAAAGTAAAATTGCAGGTAGGTATTTGGAAAAGTTGACCTTTTAAAAACTCATTTGACACAGTCCTAAATAATCAATGTCACTACAATATATAATTCTGAACTTACAAAGATCTTTACCACTACCAACAAAAGTGAACAAAAAACCATGAGACTAAATTCCCTCACCAGGCTGGTTATTTTCCATTAGCCTCTCTGGATCCCTTTCCCACCTCTTCTCTGCACTCTGGATTGGGGGGTTGGGGGCGGTGATCTCCACATACCACATTCACCTGGGCTCTCCTGCCTTCTGGCTTCCTGTTGGGTTTGGCTGACGGAGGCACTGGCTGGATCCGAGGTCAGGGGAGACAGGCTGGCGTATTTCTCCTGGCTTCAGCACTGCGGTTCTGGCAATGGCTGTATCCCCTTATAGCCACACTCCTCTGTCTGCTGCCCTCTTCCACGGTTCTGGCTCTTACTCAGTAAGCTTCAGGAACACTGTTTTCTCCCCTTGCTCCTTTGGGATGGGAGTCGGCGGATGTGGGTAATAGTTTTCCACTAGTGCTGGTCCCTAGGTGCCCCAGTACCTCTTGCTGGGTCCCTCATCCCCACCTACACCCCTGTAAATCACCCAGAGCAGTATGCCATCTGTTTCATGCTGGAAACCTGGCAGATATATCCAGTCATCTGTTTCTTAGACCACTCAAGTTAGTTCTTTTTTCATCTTTATATCCCAAGGCTAGTTTATTCATGGAATATGTCACACACACACACACACACACACTTCTTTTGCCCCCAAGTATCTTTCTACTTTTGAGGTTTGTGATTCTTTTCTTCCTCTTAACAAGCCTCTTAAATGCTTCCTGTATAGTCATCAGTTAACCCGTGGACTCCCCCAGAGAGCCTTCACTGAAATACTTTTTTTTTTTTAAGTAAGATTTTTTTTTAAGTAATTAATTAATTAATTTTTGGCTGTGTTGGGTCTTCGTTGCTCTGCACGGGCTTCCTCTAGTTGCAGCGAGCAGGGGCAACTCTTCGTTGAGGTGCGCGGGCTTCTCATTGCGGTGGCTTCTCTTGTTGCAGAGCACGGGCTCTAGGCATGCAGACTTCAGTAGTTGCGGTGAGCGAGCTTCAGTAGTTGTGGCTCTCAGGCTCTAGAGCACAGGCTCAGTAGTTGTGGCGCACGGGCTTAGTTGCTCCGCGGCATGTGGGATCTTCCCGGATCAGGGATTGAACCCGTGTCCCCTGCGCTGGCAGGCGGATTCTTAACCACTGTGCCACCAGGGAAGTCCCTTCACTGAAATACTTCTAACGACTGTACTCGTATTCATCCAGCCATTCATGCAGCAAATAGTTTTTGAGAATTCAGATACTGAGATTATAATGGTATGTAAAAGACAGACATGGTCCTTACGTACTCATGGGAGGTTAAACTTTGTAGAGACAAAGAGATAATAATTGGACCATACAAAGAAATGCGCAATTACAACTGTGAAAATGCTATAAAAGAAAGACGGAAGAGCGCACAAGACTCCCTAGTCTGGGAATCACAAAGGACTTCCTGGAGGAAGTGATGTGAGAGAGAGATCTCAAGGATGGGAGGGCACTGACCAAGCAGAGCGGATGCACAGAGTGCAGAGCAGGTGTTTCTGGTTCTTCCCTCTTCCGGGGGCTTCTTCTCACCAGGAACTTGCCCTCCTCCATCTAAACTTTCTGTACTTATGCAGTTTTCGTCGTCATGTAATGTGAGAAATACAGTATCTTTGTTCTGACCCAAGTTTGATTCACTCCCATCACAATTCCAGACCCTCAGTAAGAGGGCGTGCAACCCTCCCTGTCCTCTGAGGATACTCTGCAGAACCTCCTGGTCTCCTCCTTTCAAAACTGTATTGTAACTTTTTTCCTAAATAGAAAATCCATTTTGTACTTGCTAGCTGATGTGTTATGATACTAAAAACCTCAAAGATAAATGTGAAACATACCTTAAAAAATACAACCAGAAAATACTAGGAAGCGTATTTTTATTTTTTCCCAAGTGATTTTTTTCTAGTTGTTTGCTTGCAGTCAGCAGCTTATTCTTCAATTCTGACTTAACTAAAAACACAGGGGGTGGAGGCAGATGAGCGCAATCCATTGGAAAAACAAAAACCAAAACCTCCCAACCCCTCCCAGTCGCCAACCTCCAGAGCTATGTGCGAAAC
Source organism: Mesoplodon mirus (assembly GCF_964341445.2). NCBI lineage: Eukaryota > Metazoa > Chordata > Mammalia > Artiodactyla > Ziphiidae > Mesoplodon > Mesoplodon mirus. The sequence continues at coordinate 45,407,699 of NC_138994.1, read as the reverse complement.
TGCTAGTCCTATCTTTGGAAGGACATGTTTCTCACCCATTTATACGGCAAGGGAAAATATCTTCCATGAAGCAAACATTTTTAAGATTTCAGCTTTTCAAATGCGTGGTACTTGTGATAAAGGATGTTTTCAAGCCCTCTTCTTCACTTAACCTGCCAACTAACATGGGAAACCATTAGCTCAGGCTGCTACAATTAACTCAGGGCTGCTTCTTGAAAGGCTCACACAATTCCCAGCTACTTATCATGCAAACAACCTGGGAGACTCATTTTCCTTGCAAGGCAGTAGGAGGGGTAAATTACTGAGATAAGTAGATTATTGGGGAAAAAGTCACACTCAGAGGCCTTATGAAATGATTAAGCCCTGGGAAATTCATCCCCCGAAATCCCTGGCCTGATAGTACACATTCATTACTGGCTCCTGGATAATCTACAATGAAGAACCTTCGCTGGAAGCAATAAATACTCCGACTCCGCTGAATTTTCATTTAACTTTCCAAACAGTGAGTTCTTTAGTTTTGATGGGTGAGATTCACCATATATGAAGCAAATGAAAGGAAAGGGGGATAGGTTATCAGACTTGTAAGATTTTTTAAAATTTCTAAAATAGTAGAGGCAGACACTAAAGCCAATGAAATGATTACTCTAGGAAAATACGGTCTCCCTGACCTCCTTGCATTAACTTCATAAACTCCATATAGGTAGAAGTTATTTCATATTCAATTAATAGCCATGAATAGCCATGTTCACGTCTATTGTGACAAGATACATCTTCCCTGTTGGAAGTTTTCCTTCTAGCACACACTAGTCAATAACCAAGTTGACTATTATTATTAGTCAAATTGATGAAGAGCCTGAAATGATGTTTCAGAAAAAATTGCCCAGGAAAGTAATGTAAATAAATGTAACCATGAGCTGGAGGCCAAAAATGAACCCTTACTGTCTGGCAGGAGGGAAAAACGAACCAACCAACAAACCACCTGGGAGCTCTGATAACCAAAATCTAAATAAGAGAACTTGGCGGTGGAGGCTGTTAGCATCAGTACTGACTTTCTGCTCTCAGCAACTGAACTGTGAATGGCCGGTATAAACAGGCATGACATTTCCCTTTGAGGAGTACAGCTGCAACCAGAGGCATTCCAAACCAGAGCAGTGTACTCACTCATCTTTACTCCTGGAAACAGTCAAGGAACTATAAACTCTCTGAGTCAAGCTTCCAGTGGAATAACTGAAGAGAAGATGTATTTCACCCTATTATCAATGAATAGTCATTGACTCCCAGGAATTTAGTCTCCCTCCCACCTGTCTGCAGAGATTCTGCCTGAGCCGGGGTGAACCAGGAGGGTGACAACCAAGGAGCCCAAGGGGGCTTCTGGGGAAAAAGCAGTGGATGACAAAGCAGTGCCTTTTTTTCTTTTTTTTTAAGGGAAGATCTGCTTTGTGGAATGCAATGCAACCTGTCTTTCTGCCTCAACAGGAAACCTTCAGTAAATTCTATAATTGATCAAAGCTCTTGAAGCTGTTATGTGTGTGAGTGATGGGTATGTGCTAGTTTGGGGGAGGAGAGTGTAGCATGATGTGCTGGGATTAACTGTGTGTGGGCTGGGGATGGCTGGGGGGGCTGTACCATGGTGATCTGTTCACATGCAATTTACAATAGGGCTACCCCCATTTTTATAGATGGAACACCTGCAGCTTGGAGAGGTTAAGTAGCTTGCCCAAGGTGTCTCAATGCTTGAGCTGGCGTTCAAGTCTCCACTGTCTGATTCTGGAACCCAAAGACTAATCCTACTACACTAGACTTATCTTGAAGACAGTAGGGGAAAGAAGTACTAGTTGATATCCCCAATTGCTATACTTCATTTATAAGAGAATGCATTGCTGGTTGTAGCAGGATCGATATTTTGAAAGAAGAGGAGTCAGTAGGGTAGTATAGACAATCCATCGTCCTAGCTATTCAACAGCTGCCCGAAACTCTTAGCTGCAATAGTACGACACTAGAGTTCACAACAGAATTGAGTCTCAAAATACACAGCAAGGAAATAACATGGGAGAGAAAAAGGAAATTTTTTCATTAAAAAAAAACCTGGCAGGGGCTTCCCTGGTGGCACAGTGGTTGAGAGTCCGCCTGCTGATGCAGGGGACACGGGTTCGTGCCCCGGTCCGGGAAGATCCCACATGCCGCAGAGCGGCTGGGCCCGTGAGCCATGGCCGCTGAGCCTGCGCGTCTGGAGCCTGTTCCCCGCAACGGGAGGGGCCACAACAGTGAGAGGCCCTCGTACCGCAAAAAAAACCCCAAAAACAACAACAAAAAAAACCCTGGCAGATATATTAATGGGATGCAGCTTTTAGAAACCACAATTTGTGGTATTAACATTGAGATAGTAATCACACTTATGGTTAAATAGAAAAAAAATGTTCTTGATATCCATGTAAAGATGCACAGATATCTTGGCATCCTTTAAAACAGACTAAGGGAATGCAAACAGAGTATGGTTATTAAGAACACGGACAGTCTGAATCCCAGCTCAACCGTTTACTAGCTGTGTGGCCTTGGGTGAATCACTTAGCCTTTCTGTGCTTTGGTTTCTTCATCTCTAAAATGTGGATATTAAATGTCCCCATCTCCTTGGACTGTTCTGTGGATTCAATGAGTTAATACATTAAAGTGCTTGGAACAGTGCCTGGAACATGGTAAGCACTTTCTAAGCATTAACTGATATGATATTCTTGTTAATAAATATGCAGTGGGGAGCCCATACCAGCTGGGCACATTTTCAAGGTTATCGTAAGAGACAATAAATGTACAGGTAGGTCCAAAAGGAGAGAAACTGAGCACTGGTAAGAGTGTAGTCGAAATGAATACCCATAGGGTTGAGGTTTCCAGGGAAAGGAAGCCTCCCCTCTCTTGTCAGAACAGAGAGGGTTGGTGAGACTGAAGGTCACTCTGGGGTTAGAGGGCAGGTCTGAACGGAGTAGGAAAGTGGGATAAGGGGAGGCTGGAGTCAGACAGAGGAACTTTTAGAGGTGATCAGCTCCAGATATGTGGACTCTGGGCTGTAGCCATGGAGATGGAGAAAGCATGAAGCTAGAATGTTGGATGGATCACCAAGGCTGAGTCTTTCATCCCCTCTCGGGATGGCAGGAAGCAGAGTGAGCGAGAACTGGGAATTGAGCATCCAAATCCTCAAGGAACAAGGGTGGGTGACTGGAGAGTCCAAGCACATCACATCAGTGGGGTTTCACTTGTTGACGACAACACCCACTCAAGCTAGGTTAGGCAAAGGGGGATTTTTTAGAAAAGGGTCCTGAGGAGCTTAGCAAATCTTCAGCACAACCAGAACCAACAGAGCCAAGCACACAAGGGGACAGCTGGGGACCACTGTGGCAGTGGCCTGCCACGTGACACGCAGGACAACAGGAACTGGTGCTACCACCTTTGCTGAGCTCCCCGTCAACAGCCAAACGCTCCCAACCCCTGCGCCCACCAGAAGACCTGGTCTCCCTGTGCTTTGCAGAGACCTCATGGTGGTCACTGCTATCTCCATGTCTTCTAAGGTGGAAGCCAGGCCACGTGTGGAATCTCTGAGAAATGTATCTTTTAACTTTCCAACCTCTGTAATTCAGGGAGGAAAGTTAGGAAGGAGGGGGCTGAAGTGGGTGGTGGGGAAGCCCATCAAAACTATCTGCCGGAGGTGGCAGGGAGGAGGCTGGAAAGGAGATGCTGACTTGACTTGGCGTGGACCTCCTGGGTGGAATAACAGGAGGACCGGGGCGGGGGCGGGAGGGCTGTATTTTTATGGTTCTGAGACATGAAGCTGGTGGAAGAATAAAGACCCTCAACTGAACAAGGTGTGGTCAGAGGAAATCTATGCTTCAATTAAGAAGCAATGTTCTAGGGAGGGGATATTACTTCATGATGACATTTTATGAGCATCTTTGAAATGCTGGCTCCACTCGAGATGAATTTCTCCTTGTACCCTGGACTCAACCAAGTAACTCCCTCTCCTCCCCTTCATCTCCATTGTCTAAATCTGTTGTGTTTCAATGAGCCATTTTTCCATGAGCCTGTTTTAATGTCCTTTACATGCCCATGTGCAGGAAGTAATCTCTCTAGCTTTTACTTTAAATTCCTGTGACATTTTACCTGTATTCCTCTTATACCATTTACCTCATTTCGCTGTGTATTAAAGAGTTAACTTAGACATGTGTCTTATCTCCTCTACTGAACTATTTAGATCCATGTCCTAGCTCTCCTTGAGGCAGGGTATGCATCTGATGAACTTCTAGTACAGTTCCTTACACTCTAAAAATCTTTGATGGGGCTTCCCTGGTGGCGCAGTGGTTGAGAGTCTGCCTGCCGATGCAGGGGACACGGGTTCGAGCCCTGGTCTGGGAAGATCCCACATGCCACGGAGCAACTGGGCCCGTGAGCCACAACTGCTGAGCCTGCGCGTCCAGAGCCTGCGCATCCAGAGCCTGTGCTCCGCAACAAGAGAGGCCGCGACAGTGAGAGGCCCGCGCATCGCGATGAAGAGTGGCCCCCACTTGCCACAACTAGAGAAAGCCCTCGCATGGAAACGAAGACCCAACACAGCCAAAAAAAAAAAAAAAAAAAAAGATAGGAAGAAATAAAGTATGGAAATATTTAAAAAAAAATCTTTGATGAATGAAGAATGAATGAGCTATCACATGCCCTTCAGTGTATCATTTGATGATTCCCAATTTCTATGAGGAAAAGGATTGCCGGGTTGGATCCTGGCAAGCCTTTGAGGTTCATTTTGACCAAAATGCAAAATGTCTAAAGATGCTCATAATTCTGGGCCTTGCCCTACCTAAACTATGGGCTTCCCACTAGATTATGAGATTGGGAATATATCTTTTACATCTTTATATACCCCATAACCCCTACTGTAGTACACAATCAAAGAATGCTTGCTGACCTAAGTCCCAGATGTGGATGGGCCCTGAACTTTATCTTACTCGAGATGTCTACTTACTAAGATCTCTGTATGATATATTTGGGCAGATGAATAGCAATAACAGATATCATGTCGGATTTACTCTGGAGGAGATATTGTTTAAGAGGAGAGGCATAAGAGAGGCACAGCTCCACCACAACGAGGAGAAATGGAGAGGAACCACTGGTGAAAGAGAGCTTTCCACAAATTTCTGGATGACAGAAGACAAATGGGGAAGGGCTAACTACTCAAACTGAGGGGGAAGCAGTGGCTTAGAAAACATGAGGAGGAGGCAGAACTGAAGAGGGTGCCAACTTGCTAAGCACAATTCCTGGGAGGCTCCGGGCAGAAAAACAGCAAGAGAGTGAGAAATGGAGCTGAAGACAGGACCCACTGAAGATCTTTATACAGACCCTCCCACTTACCAAGTGACAAGTGTTTTCACCTACATAAAACAGTGGAGTGCTTTCTCAAAAGCAATCAAGAAAATGCTCTCTGGGGCACCAGAGCTGCCAGTGTGGATGCTGCTGTCCTACAGTAGAGTCCTCTGCTTTTTGGCATATTGTGGGGGTCGGGGGTGCCCCAGCAACCTGGCTTTGAGGCTTATCAGTCAACCAGATCCATCCATTTACAAAGAGCTTCCCAGCAGCCTTTCTACTTCCAGATTCGTACAAACTCATCCCCAAGACTCATCAAGCATTTAAGCAAAGCCCATAGCAGAATAAAGAAAGCACAGATAAACAGAAAAACTGACTCAAGAGGATAGAGAGATAATTCTGATAAAAGAAGAGAACTTAAAAATGAAACACAACATCATGAAAGACTCTAGTTAGTATTCTTGAAGAGATTTGGGGAAGATATTGCACCCATAAAAACAAGAACAGAATCCAACAAAAAAGGAACAGTCAAGAAAGAGCTTTTACAAATTAAAAGACCCATAACCAGATGCATTGTTCTGTTAGCAACAGTAAAAGACAGACCCTAAAAGCTTCCAGAGTAATAAACACTATGTCAATGACAAGATAAATAAAAGCAGGTCATAAACAAAGGAACAAGAATAGACTGGGTAAACTTCTCATCAGCAACAGTGGGTATTACTAGATGTTAAAGTAAATTCTCAAGTAATTTAGAATTTAGAATTCTACACCCAGACAAGCTACCATTTGAGCATGAAGATGGAATAAAGCATTTTTACATGTAAGAATTTATAAGGCATACCATTTTTGCCCCTTTCTTAGAAAGTTGAGGATGTTGTTCAGCAAAATGAGGGCTAAAATTTTCGAGAGAGAGAGATCAGAGAAACAGTATAAGAACACAGAATAACAGCAAATAGAAATACCATGATGACAAACAGGGCAAAAAGCCCAGAAAAAAACAAAACAAAAATAACTTAGCTTAGATTAAAGCAGAAAGGGGATCTAGAAGGAAAACCTCCAGGAAAAACAACAAACAAAAAGCAAACAACAAACCAAAAGATAAATGAACAAAAACCTTGAGAGATTATCTGGTGAATTTTCCATCATGGAAATTAGTATTGTGAGGCATTTTAAAGAGATGTTGACATATTGGGAAGAGTTATGGGCAAGTGCATTGAAAAGTGAACAAAAGAAAAAAGGGAAATTACCAATTACCTGGGAAATCAAAAAGTTATATACAAAACAGAAAATAGAGCAGTGGCATACCACTTGATTCAGCAGTAAACACTACTTACAGAGTCATAATCCTATCCAGATTGGAACAGGAAGCCTGAGGGCTTGAGGATGTAGGTTTCCAGGAAAAAAGGGAGATTCGGTTTAGAAAAACTTCAAGAGAAATAAAGGGAAAGAATGTAAGGAAAAAAGGAAAGGCAATTAGAAACTCCAGGAAATATGAAGGGCATTATTAATTTTGTATGGTGCAGGTAAGAAGAAATTTAGAATAATCAATTAAAACAGGAAGTTTGTGGGCTTTTAGAAGAATGGATTCAAAAGATATCAGGGGTATGGTGAAAAAGACATGCTTCTTCTCCTGACAAGAAAAAAAAAAAAAAATCAGAAGAATTACAAAAATAACCAGAAAAAAAAATCTGAAAAAAATTTTAGCAAGCCAAAACGTGGCATGGTTTTAAAGCAATGATGGAATGTCAGAAAGAAGAATAGACTTGAACTTTCTCCTTTGACTAACACATGGATTATGAGTTAGGAATTATAGAGATGGAAATATAATCAACTACAGTGCACTTCTTGGTTTTTCAGTGTACAGTATTCATCAGATATAATAATCTGAAAGCTATTTACTGGCTTTTAACTTAGAAACAACCTAAAACCAGTTTAGAAATCTTAATTGTGGTCAAAATGGAATGTAAATTATCAACACCTGACAGAAGTGAAGGGCCATGAGAGGAGAAGAGGTCGAAAACAGGTGAGACAAACATACTGTCTGATCAATGGAACTGGAAATGGAGATGTAAGTACATTACTGAAAGTTACAATTGTAATACACAGAGGAATTAAAACAATGATATTAGAAACAGAGAGGTGAGTATAGAGTGAGTGAAACCCTATGTATCAGATCAGGAAATCAATAGGTAATGTCTGAAGTTTAGAAATAAAAAATGGTGTGTATCAAGACATCATTTAGTAATATGCAAGTAATCACCTGAAGAAGGAGAAGCAAAAACGGTTCAAAGTGACTGACTCTTGGGATCAGGACAGGAGATAAGAATGGACGCATCAGGACACTTTTTTTGTTTTGTTTTTTTAACTGTGTACATGCACTATTTAATTCTTTTAAAGTAATTATTTACGCTGGAACCTGAATATTTTGGCTCATGGCTGCTAAGAAATTAACCTTTGACATGTACTACTGGATACACTTAATTCTACTAGTTTCTGTCTGGGTATCCAGACATTGGCTAGCAGTACACAAGTCCTGGGCAGTGGAGGGCGGGGGGGAACAGAACACAGATGGCATCCCACAGGGCATGATGTAAAGGAGGTAGGAAGTATAAACTGTGGATTACTGGTCATCTTAGGGAATTTCGAGTCATTACAAAGAGGAAGATCTCCCCCAGGCTTACTGCCGGAATAACCCTGGGTCTTACCAGACTTCCAATGCTCCTGCTGGACAGAATAAGTAAAATGTCTTATATTTCCCTTTTGAAAGCACTAGGAACAGCTCAAGGATTTGCACAGCAGAATGAAAGAGGAGCTGTCACGGAGTTCCTTAGGACTCACAGCTTGAAAGGAAAGAGGAGGCCCACAGGGGGCCTTCGGACCATGCCCAGCAGGGGAGACTGAGCACTTCCACAGCCCAGGGGGTGGGACCATAGCTCTTAAAGCCACAGATCTCCTCTGTAGGCACAGAGACCCTCACAGCAGGAATCCATTCACACCAGTCACCCTTGGAGACTGCTATTTATGCTAAAGAAATTTATCCCACTCCATTGTATGTTTCTTGTCCAGAGCTCTCTTGGATCCCTTGTTTACGGCCTTCGCCCCATATTGTGAGCGGAGGAATGGACGGGCCATTTGAGAGGGCAGGGACGGCTAATGATGGGTCTGTTAGCTCTGCAGTCAGTCTTTCCTTTGTGAACCAAACGCAATTTGGGTGCATTTGCTTTAAAAAAAAAAAAAAAAAAGCAAAACCCCATTTGAGGTTGAAGAAATGTTAGTTGTGTTCCATTCCTTTTACTAGGGGGGAAAAAAAAACACTGGAAGAAACTCAAAACTTTATACTATTTATTTATAATCCATCCTTTTGGTTGGTTGAAATACACATCCAATTATCTCAGGTATAGGTGCAAATGCCGCAGCTGCAGCGCCTTAAGATTGGGAGGATCTTAAAAAATAGGGGGCCTTTTCATCACTAGAGAGATGCTAATTTTTATCTCGTGGAAAGTAAGGGGAAGCCCCTTCTGAAATGTTTTTCTTTTGAGGCAGAACTTAAACATATGCTACCGCTTTCATGAATCCTGTGAGCCAAATCCTTATAAATCCTTTGAGTTGACAGATCAATTATTCCTTCTAACAGCTAATGAACTAATAATCCTTGGAAATTTCTCCTTCCCTGGGTTTAAAATAGAAAAAAAAAAACCTTTAAGAGGAAAAAAAAATCAATTAAAGACTACATAGCAATAAAAAACAAATTCATAATAGCTTTTTAAAGACAGCTATATTTTGTTTGAGAGCTATGATTTTTAAATTAAAAACACGTCAAATAATCTTGTATTTTTATAAACATGATAAATATTCTTTAAAAAAAAAAAAAAAGCCTTAATCTCACATTGTGTCCAGGGAAGGAACTGAGAAAGGGGTAGAAAAAAACAGAAAAGGAGAAAGAGACAGTGGAGGAGACAGCAATAAGCACGGTGGGATAGACCCCACTCCGTAGAAGGCACTGCGGCAGGCTCTCCAGGAGGGGAAAGGACACACACACAACGCTGGAGAGAAAGGGAGAAGGCGGAGGAAGCTGGAAGAGACCGCGTTCATCAGGCCTGTGAACACAGGAAACCTGCACCGAGTATTTTACGGACAGACGGGGCACTGGGGCGCTACCGGTAGGAGCTGGCAGGTAGTACAGGCTGGGCATTCAAGGGGTTGGACCCAAGGGGGACATTGAGGGCCAGAGCAGGTGGCAGAATGGGAGAGGGAAGAGTGGGAGTGCACGTGGGCCCTGGAGGGGGCGCTGATCCCCAAAATGAGATGTCTGCTGGGCAAGCAGCGCAGAGAGGCATCAACCCTACCTTGTGAAAGAAGGTCAAGGATTTTCATAGATGGGAAAACTGAAGCCCTGGGAAGCTGAGTAAATGACTTGCTCAAGGTCCTATGGCATCAATCTCTCTCTCTCTCTCACTCACTCACTCACACACACACACACAGATGTACCTGTATGTAAAAGAAAGCCTGGGTGTGTTTGTTTTAATTAAGGAACTGGTGCACAGTGGTGGTCTGGCTACTGGCTGGTGAGCACTGCTCCTTCCTTCCTTCCTTCCTTCCTTCCTTCCTTCCTTCCTTCCTCCCTCCCTCCCTCCCTCCCTATAATGTAGTTCTTGAAAGTGAAAAACCAAATTTTATTTTACGTTGAGTGAGTGGTCTTTTTTCCACATTAACAATTCTGGAGACGATGCCCCAAGGGCATACATTCCAGGGAATGCCACACAGCTCTCCACTTGGTAAGCTCCTGGTACACAGTGTGACACGGTATAGAGAAAGGGGAACTTAAGAGTCAGAAGACCTGGGTTGGAAACACAGCTCCACTGTTATCCAGCCCCATCTGCTCTAACTGGAAAATGGGGGAAATCATAATCACACCTCAAGTTGTGGGTAGGAAATAAAATGAAATAACACTGACTAATCAGAATCCATTTACAAAACCTTAACAAGGGCCCCAAGACCCAACCGTGGACCCGTGGCCCTGTTCACGTAAAGCCACCTGAGCAGTGACACAGGGTCCCATGCTTAGAAGGGCCCCCATGCTGACTCCATCTTGATATTTTTAATAATCTCTAAACAAGGGGCCCTGCATTTTCATTTCTCACTGGACCCCACAAATTACACAGCTTGTCTTGGATAAAGCTCCGTGGATCAATGAGAGGAATCCAGGAAAAGACGTCCATCTTTGGCAAATAACTCCCAGTGGAGCTGGAAGTTTGTAGTGGATACAAGTTAGTTTCTCAGCTGCTCAGCATCTGAACCCTTTTTTTGTTTTGTTTTGTTTTTTAAAAAAACAAAACAAGGGACGAATTCTTAGCTATATGAGTCTTGGTAGAAGGCGAGGCCAGAAGGGCCAAACATGGGCATTGCCCTGCCTGAGAGCACCAGGGCACAGCCAGGCTCATTTTGGTAGTGGTGGCAGCAACATCGATACTCCAGGGACGTCAGAGGCAGCCCTCGTAGCTACAGCCTCTGCTGGCCAGCACCAGCCGGGCTAGCTAATGGGGAGCCGTCTAGCAGCTGCGGCAATGAGATCTTCTGCTAGATGGTTCTGTGGTGGGACCGTGGTGACGGTTCCAGCCACTTGTGGTTTCTCCCCATGTTCTAGCCTGATTTTTCAGCCTTCTCCATGATTGATTTTTCAGACTACTCAATATCCTTTTTTAATAAATTCCTTTTGTACTTCAGTAATCAGAGATGGTTTCCGTTGCTCATAACCCAGAGCTTTTTCTGTTGTTAAGCTAGACTCCGTCATGGAGTCTACCCCGATGCTCCCTCAGCTGACAGAGCACATGAGTCCTGTGTCCCAAGGCAAAGCCTGTGGGAACACGTGCCCCTGGTGGTGACAGGAGTGCTGGTGCCTGCCCACATGGAAGGGACCTTGCAGGTCATGTGGTCCACACTCCTTCTGAAAGCAGGGATCCTCTCAGAATGATTCAGAGTCAAAATAAGATGCAAATAAAGATGCTCCTGAAAACCAGAGCGTATGCTAAGCAGGAAGCCTTTATCATGGGGTGACAAACCTTGAGACTGGCCACCTCCCCTACCTTTCCAGGTCAGTGGTCCTCTTGGGACTTGCTAGGATATTCCTAACTGTCGTCAAATTGTCAGGGACGGAGCTCAGGGAAATTCCATATCACTCATGGCCAGAAGATGAAATGTCATTCATTCAGAGTATGTAATTAAGACGGCAGCTGAGTTCCTTAATGGAGCTCTGGAGCACGATGGGCCTAAAGTGCTCTGGGATTCTGAACACCAAGGACCACATTCGAAAGACCCCATACGAACATTACGGCCGCAGAAAAAAACAGAAGTGTTGAACATGGTGATGCTGCTTCTGGCATGCGAGTCAAGGATGCTCCGGGACATTTCCCCCCGCTTTTACAGGTGTGTTCTATCAATGGCAACAATATTCTACATTTTGCCAAGGGTTGGGAGAGGAGGCATAAAGAAAGCTCTAACAGGCTTATTTCCCAACACTTGACCTGAACTCCTGGCTGCAACAAAATCACATGACTGCTGACACTACAGCTCTATTTCTACAGTGCCACTTGGCTGTCTGGGTGATTTTCCAGTCACTGGGTGAGTAACACTGGTTCCAGGGCAGGGCCATTAGTCTGCAACAGCAGGAAGGCCCAGTTATGAGGAGTCTCGCACTAGAAAGCCCGAGATGCAGCCCACCCAGCTCTGTGTGAACAGCAGGCATGGGAGGAGGGCACAGAAGGGCTGCAGTGAGAGACGTGGGCAAGATGCAGAGCCACTTGGAGGCCCATCAGACCCCTCAGGTCATCACAAAGGGGGTGTCGGGGCAGGACACCTAATGCCAGAGTCGTGAGGAGGGTCCCTCCCATCACAGCCAAGCAAGTGGCAACTGGACAGAGTTGGCCAAAGGCTGCCAGCTGTCACAGATCAGGAGAGGCGGAGATGGGTGAATAAGGCAGTTATCGTGCATTTGGGAGAGAAGAGACGGGCTCTCATCGAGTCGATGAGGTGCGGGACAGCGAGGAGGACAGAGGGTCCAGGCAGACAAGGGCCGGGGCTGGGGTTACTGGGAGCGGCTAAGCCCCAGCGGTGCCCGCTCCTGCCACAGAGGGCGCAGCTGGCCGCGCTCCAGAGGAAGGCGATGGTCTGCCGGGCCCTGCTCGGAGGGAAGACGAGGGCGGAGGTGCAGGTACCCTGGGAGGTCCCGACAGCTTCAAAGGGAAAGGGAGGAGACGGGCAGGGAGAGAGAAACAGGAGGGAGAGCCACTCGGCAGGCTTTCCAGGGTGAGGAAAGTACTCACACCCGGGGCTTTATTTGAATTGATCACCTCTTATTAGTGTCCTTTGAAATGCGAATTAGCTGATTAACCACTGCTCACAGCCTTCCCACTGTTCTTTATCCTCCAGCATTCAGCAACTTTGTTCTAAATAGGGTCGGCCACAGTAGCCCACCAGGGGGAAATTATTCTCAAGGTTACGAGAACAGCGACCAGGCCGACTTTCTCCCGGGGCTGGGTGGAAGCAAGCCGGGGAGAGGTGGTGCCCGAAGCCGGGCTCTCGCCAGCCCGGGTTTACAGACCCAGCGCTCGTTCCCAGGATGCCGTCTGCCTCCCACGTTCGCCCTCCAGCCCGTCATCGGGGCTCCAGCCACCTGTGTGCTCACGAGATTCACCCTGTAAGAGGCTCGTTCGGTCCAGGTCCCCAAGGGATGCCAGCGCACTCGCAGGGCAACAAGGGATGGCCTCTGGCAGAGCCCCGTCCCCACTCGCTCCAGCCTCCAGTTTGGCAACACGACACAAAGGCGGCGTGGCGTGTATACACTTTCCAGGCTGAGCCCCTATTCAGAGGGGGCTGCAGCTTGCGCGTAATGGGCCCCCTGCAGACAAAGCCAGCAAGTTTCTTAATTAAGCCCAAGTGAAAGACAGATCCTGCTCACATCTTCAGAGAACCTTCCTTCGGAACTTCAAAAACACCCTGCGCTGCCTATCAAATCAGGGCGCGAATAACTGGAGAACCATTTTTCCTCTCTTTAAATATAGAAAGCCGAGCCTCCGGAGCCCACTCTCTGGCCCCTCTCACTTTCCCTGCAATTTTAGACAGGCCTCTGGTTTATAAGACAGGAAACAAAGGGACTTCTTGTGTGGAGGAGAAGCCCTCCGAGGGTCTGCATTTCATTCGGCCTTCCCCCAAGCGCTGCTGTCTAAAGAGCCCCTTTAGCTGGTTTCGTCTCATTAACATTTCCATGAGGTATCAAAGGACGAGCTGCAAAACCAGCCCCGGTACGGACAGCAGGGAGGACGAGTCCGTGGATCGAGCGATACTAAAAAATTGATTATTAGCTCATTGCCTTTGCAAAAATGTGATTTTCACAGCACTCCCCACTTTCTAGCCTAGCCTCAGTGACCCTCTCTCAGACAGACTTTTCTGTTTCCTGGGCTGTGCTGTGATAATGTTCTTTGCAAACAGCAACCAATTATTCGGCAGCAGTTAAGTCACCGGGAGTAGGAACGGCTTTAATTTTTTTCCCCCTGGTAGCAGCTGCCCGGGGTGGGTAAGTAAGGTGGCCGCAATAATGCAGCTGGGATGAATGCTTAAAGCAGCACCGAGGCTGGGTGTCCTGCGGGGAAAATGAGGCTCAAAAATAAAAGTGCGTTTTTGTGGCAAGAAGCTCATCAATAAGTTTGGCTGTTCCCAAAACTGCTCGCTCCACTCCGCATTTGCATCCCGGACGCTGTTGTCCCCAACGAGTCCCGTGCACCTGACTAGCTTGTAAAAATGTCACCTTGCCGTTAAAGTGCTAAACACGCCCTGTGTTTCCTCTCCTGTTTTCCTCTCCACGCCTGTTTTCTTCTCCCTACACCGCCCCCCCTCCCCCCCGCCCCTTGCCTTTTTCCTTCTGCAATTCTTTGCTCTCTCATTAGAAATGCCCGGCAACGTCTGGCAGACAAAGACACTACAAACAAAGTGTATGGCAAGGGGGAAAAAAAATTAAAAAGGAAAAAAAGTGCAGAGGAATTCTTCATTCACTGATCTCTCGAATACATTAATATCTGAAACTGTTGGCACAGCCTGAAATACTTGGGCAGCTAACAATGCGAGCAAGGATTCGAAGTCTGGGATCTTCAAATAAACCCCAGCGCTGTCATGGCCACCAGGAAGGAGAATAATGGCCATATTAGCTGACCTTCATTTTGTTGCTGCTTCAGAACCTGACTGCTGGACCTCTGTTTGCTTGTTACTAGGATTTCTTGGCTGAAAAATTTTAGCATTTCCCAGGCAATACAAGAGCCAGTTTATTAGGTAAATAAACCAGGCCTTAAGCAGTCTTTTCTGCTTCATAATGGGAACAGGGTGAATTGGAATACGGGTTGGGCTGGAGTCAGGGAGAATGAGAATCAGAGATCGCATCATTTTTCCTTCATCCAAAGCACCAATGGACAATGAGGACCGATTTTACACATCGTCAGGTCAAGGTGCCAGCTTTGGTTAACTTAAACAGCATCATCCACGAAGGCAAGAGGATGAGGCTCACAAAAGCGAAGAACAAAAATAGCAGCTTTCTTCTGCTAGCGATCTATTATAGATCGTCAATGACATTTCACTTGCTCACGTTGATGAAGAGCTGGAGACAATTTTATGACACATTCAAAGCGAGCTAATGGTACTGGATTTCATTCATCTGTCACAATTACCTAAAGGCACTTGTGTTGTCCAAACCACTCTCTGGTGACAATCTGAATGATGCTAATAAAATCACTAATGCAGAACTGGATCCTTTTTCAGAGCCTTTAGATTCAGAGGGACTTCTGGCTGCCTAGACTATCACAAATGGTAGTTATTACATTTATGTGTCTGTTGACTGTTTACTGTCTCTCCTCCCCACCCCACCCTCCACTACAAATGCAACATAAGCTCCCGGAGGAAAGCACCGTCCTATCCTGTCTCACCCAGCACAGCACCCAGAATCCAAGACCCTTGCCAAACGAGGTGATATTATTTTTTGTCTGCCTTTGGGAAAATACACCATATCTTTAAAAGCTTTCAGCTGCCACTCCCCAAAGGAATGAGATGCAGAACTTCAAGGGCAGTATTTCTCCACTGAGAATGAATATAAGAGTTTGTTTTCCTGTGGTTCCCAAATTCCAAATTAAAATGTATCTTATAATACATACAAGTGCATGATAATATATAATAATATAAGTGCTAGAAACCTTTTACTCTTGCTTAAAGCAGGAGGTCATGTAAAAAGATAATACACACAGTTTTTCAAAAAGTTACACAGTCATCAGAGTTGTTTTGGAAACTATGTAAAGACAGGGAAATTTTTCAGACTCTGCGAAGTGAAAAGCAAGTTACGTGGTATGTAAAATATAATCCCAAATGGGTTAAAAAAGTAATACATGTAGACATATTACATGTATGCACAGAAGAATGACTGGAAAGATATACCCCAAATGTTAATAGTGATGGTTTGTAGGTGGTGGGTTTTTATTTTGTTTAGTGTTCTCTATTTTACCATTTTGCTACAGTAAATCTATTAAAGTTAAAATCAGAAAAAAACCTTCAATAAGCATTTTTAAAAGGAAATATATCAGTAAATGAGCTAAATCTGCCTGAAGAGTTTTGAAAAATAAGTTATAAATTAATATAGCAGGCACTCAATTGGTGTGTCTTAACACACACCCACACATACAGGCTCCCTAGATGTACATGCCTGGAGCTATACAAAAACATTGTGTGTGTGTGTGTGTGTGTTGGGCGGGGGGCTGTGGTTATTTATTTATTTTTGAGTTTGAGACAAAATTGCTATAGGAGTCTGGAAGAACTTCTCTCTCTCAGCTGGAAGCAACCTGGTGTCACATTTCTGGGTTTTAAAAGAGATTATATTCAAGGATGCTCAATTACTTTGAATAGGTGTGACATTCCAGGGTGATGGGTATTCATACCTGTCAACAGCTGTGCATTAGCATTTCAAAACCCTTCTAACTTCTTCAGTACGAGGATTCAGCACCTTGCAGAAAAGCAAAGGCTGAGTGCAAACCAGGGTGAAAACTCTTTTCTGTTAGGGAGTGGTAACCAAAAGGGATGTTAAAGACCCAGCTGCCAAAAAAGACTTAGTCCTACAGGTCCCACACTACCGCGTCAGGAAGTAGCAAGAACACTGCTTTAAATGTCTAATCGGGCACTTAGAGGGGCAGGGACCATATCCGGTGCAAAGAGCGTGAGGGCAAAATGGGACATTTGATAATATTTGCTCATCAAGGTTTTTCCCCTTCAGCATCACTTTTTGTTCATTGCCACTCATTCCTACAACTGGAGGCAGGGAGATGAATCCAGAACAATGAAAGGCACCCCCCCCGCCATCCTTCTTTCATTCAATAAATATTAGGTTGGCCCAAAACTTCGTTCGGGTTTTTTCTGTAACATCTTGCAAAAACCCAAACGAACATCTGGGCCAACCCAATACTTATGAAGGGCCCACCATGCCACGCACTGTGCTGAATGATGGTTTTCCTTCTATACTGTAGATTCTCTGAGCCCAGGGACCAGGTCTGTTTTGCATCTTGGGTACCTTGCACAGTGTAGAGTACAGAACAGATGCCCCTTCCTGAACGAACGGACGAACGAAAGAACAAACAACACAACCCCTGCTTTCTGAGGCAGCTAAGTGTCCAGAGGAGGGACACAGTGGGTACGAGATTGAGGACGAGCACGCGGTGGGTGTCCATCATAACCCAGACCTGGGGAGTCAGGGAAGACTTTCTAGTCGCACGGGTTCCCAACTTGAACATTAGAATCCCCTGGAGAACTTGAAAATCCCAATGTCCTATATTCCAGAGCAATTAAATCAGAATTTATAGGGAAGAAAAACCCAGGCATTGGGAGTTTTTAAACTCTCCAGATGATTCTGATGTGTAGCTGAGTCAGGAACTGCTGTTCTAGACCCGTTCTGCTCAGTGCGTGGTCCTTGGAGAAGCAGCATCCACATCTCCTGGGAGTGAGTTAGACATGCAGAATCTTGAGCCCTTCTCCATACCCACGGAGTCAGAACCTGCATTTTTCAGGAGATCCCCAGGGGCTACGTATGAGCTGCTCTGGAGGACGTGCCATCAACACTGAATGCTGAAGGCCTAACAAGGCAGCAAAGGAGAATGAGGAACAGGAAGGACAAGTATTCTGTGGGGAAGAGAGTGCGCGCACATGTGTGTGTGCATGCGCACGTGTGCTTGGGGCGGGGGCACTGTGGTTGAAGGCCTGGGACCAGATCTGCTAGGCTATGAAATAATGCTCTGGAGTCTGGACTTTATCCTGAAGGCCCAGGTGCCACTGAAGGGTCGGTCATAAGCTGGGGAGAGACTTGATCAGATTCCCCTGAAGACCCACTGCTCTCCCCGCCTCACTGCTCCATCCATTCTACTCCCTTAGCCTGAAGTTCCTTACTCACTGCAAATCATCAGAATCCCACCCATCTTTTCTGCACTAACCCAAATGCCTTCCAGGCACCGAGGCTGAAAATGAGCTCTCTCCCCACCCTCACCTTCTACAGCACCATGGATGGACCACCATTTGGCCCTTATCACAGCTGCTGTTTCTGCAGTTCTATTTTGTCTGCTGTCTTATCTCTTCCATTGTACTTGTAGACCAAAACTTTTCAAAGAACAGTTCCCAAGGACCACCTATTTCAGGACATCGGAGGTGAGAATCGGGAGTATAAGCCTACGGTCTCCTTGAGATCCGGGGCCATCTCAGGAATCCTAGCACCTGACTCTGCACATCTCTGTGTACAACCTTGGCGTGCCATGAGTCAGGAGGATGAGTAAATGAAGCGTCTTCACTTCCCCTGTCTGCTGGTTCACGATTAAACAACAAACCAAGAAAACTTACTGGAACTTAATTAAATACAGTAGAGAACTACCCCATCATTCCTGATTTGTACTCATTCTATTGGTCAGTGCTCAGAGGGGATTTTCCCCCAAGAGCCAGGAATGTGTCTGGGTTCTCTCATCATGGATCTAAGAGAGACAAGACTGGAATCAAAGTTCCCCACAGAGGTGACAATAAGGAGTGTAAGAGAGATTATGTATTTTTGAGAGTACTGTGGAAACTTCTTCCTCTTATTACTATTAACTTTTTACATTGGGCATTTAGGAACTAAGAAACACTAATCACATTCTCTCTTGTACTACTGTGGTGGTAAGGTTTCTTTATCTCTCCCACTAGACTTTAAGCAACTTGCAGGCCAGACTATGGCCGATACATCTCGGGATCCTCCCTGTAGCTCAGCGTTGCTGAAGGGACTCAATAAAAACGTGACAGATGGATGACAGATGACTATGTCACGGGAGCCCAAATGCAATAAATCATGGTTCATTTGGAATCTGCACCTGTTTGGGAATTCTCTGAACACCTGCCGAGGCCAGCTACTCCTGTTTTCTCAGCCTATGAATCAGGGCAGCTGCTTCATCCCTGCCTGTGACCTTTCCTCATTCATCTAACCTAGAAGGGGCTGTTGATCTTCCCCAGCATACCGACCCTCTCGACAAAGAATAACGCCACTAAACAGACCTGGCTCCTTCAAGGTCAATCTGGAAAAATTCCATTTAAAACTTTGTTGCACTGGAATATTTTCACAAAATGAACATAACCAGGAGCTCTGAAAGGCATCGGGTTACGTTAATTAACAGAAATGTTATATTACTAAATTCATCTGTAAAAGAAAAGAGTGAAACCACTGTCATATTTTTCTCCTGTCATTTAAATCCCAAGTTCAATGGATGAACATTCAATACTTTTACAGATCCCAATTCCTAATTTCCCAGAAAATCTCCTTTACAGATCCCAAAGCCATCCCGAAAAGCAGAACTGTCAACTCCATTTTGTATTTGTACACAGAATGTATTACTGTTTCATAACCATTTTGCATGTGAAAGAGTCTTTAAATTGTCATTTTAAGGGATTATGTTCCCCTGGTAGGCACCACCTTTAAAGCATGATGTGAAAAATGTTAATTAAGCAATTTCACATGGAAATTCGGGGCTTCTGGCTTTCCTTTAAAAAAATCAAGGTGAGGGCTTCCCTGGTGGCGCAGTGGTCGAGAGTCCGCCTGCCGATGCAGGGGACACGGGTTCGTGCCCCAGTCCGGGAAGATCCCACATGCCACAGAGCGCCTGGGCCCGTGAGCCATGGCCGCTGAGCCTGCGCATCTGGAGCCTGTGCTCCGCAACGGGAGAGGCCACAGCAGTGAGAGGCCTGCGTACCGCAAAAAAAAAAAAAAAAAAAAAAAATCAAGGTGGGCCCACCTGGCTACCTCACAGTCTCAGCCTGGGCCAAGCCCTCCGAGAGAGCCCTTTGCGCCCAGGCTTGCTCCTTTCTGCAGCGGCCTGATCCCGCTGCTGCGTGGTGACCACACACAGGAAGGGATGGCTCCCTCCCCAGAAAGACTTATGTTCACAAATTGAAGAGTAAAAATACATGCGTGGGGACTTCCCTGGTAGCGCAGTGGTTAAGCAACCACCTGCCAATGCAGGGGACATGGGTTCGAACCCTGGTCCGGGAAGATTCCACATGCCGCGGAGCAACTAAGCCCGTGCTCCGCAACGAGAAGCCACCGCAATGAGAAGCCCACACACTGCAACGAAGAGTAGCCCCCGCTCGCCGCAACTAGAGAAAGCCCGCGCGCAGCAACGAAGACCCAACGCAGCCCCCAAACAAACAAAACCAAACATGCGTGCCCTAAAGGGGAAATAGGGTATTAGCTATAATCAGACCCAAGTCTTAAGTGGAGCTGGAGGAAGATGCTTGGAAGGAGGACAGCAGCCGAGGGAAGGCCACCAGTGCGAGTGCCCAGAGGCAGAAACCGACAAGCGAGACCTAGAGAAGGGGAGGTAACTGGTTTGGCTGGAGTGGGTGGTTCCCAAGGGGGACAGGATGAAGGCGCAGACGACATGAAGGGCAGACAGACCGCGGAGGGCCCGAGGTCCAGGGCCGAGGACGGCGTGCTCTGTTCTTGGGGCAGGCTGGAGCTCCGGAAGGTTTCCTACCAAGGGCCTGGCAAAAACAGAGCGGTGTTTCAGAGTGATCAAGGGGGTGGCCGAGTTTAAGCCGCACAGGAGAGAGGTGGGAGCAGAGGCACGGACGCTGGGGGCCCTACGCAACAAGGTACAGCGGCAGCAGCTCGGGTGCAGGCAAGCAGTGATGGTGAGAACGCAGAAGGGGGCGACCGAGCACGTGAGAAAGGCCGTGGCCTGGGGAGCAGATGGCCCGGGAGGAAGAGGAAGGGCTCATATAGGAAAGCGACTGTCCACCTGAGCCGCTGAGGAGCAGTGGAGACGAACACAA
Source organism: Mesoplodon mirus (assembly GCF_964341445.2). NCBI lineage: Eukaryota > Metazoa > Chordata > Mammalia > Artiodactyla > Ziphiidae > Mesoplodon > Mesoplodon mirus. Next base: position 45,387,005 of record NC_138994.1, on the reverse strand, counting down.
GTACTGGAGAGAGGTCGGCTCTTTGTTTTGGTGTCAAGTGTATCTAAGCGTGTGTGTGGTGTGTGTTGTAGGTGGTGGGTACGAGGTCGTAAATTATGAGTGTGGTCTGAGACACGTGAAGTGCCGGGAAAGGACAGGGCGGTCGAGGGGGGCAGAGGCTTGGATAAGGGGTCACACGCCGGAGGCACGGAGTGGCGAGGACCACTGGGACCGAGGGGCAGAGGTGATTTCTGAGAAAGGAGAACAGAGGTCTGAGGACAATCTCCACCACGGATCATGTACTGTTTCTGCTCCCTTTCAAGGAACACTGGAGATTCAATTCTTCCATATGCAGCCTTACAAACCGAATCAAACTGCTGGAGACTCCAAACCACTCTAGGTTTTTAACCGAGCTTTTGGCATGATGGATGGGGCTCAGTTTACCCAGAGACGGTAAAATCAGATGAAAGGGGTTAATGACAGCTGTGCTTTCTACTGCTGGGTGCAAAACAGCTACCATGAGGCCGTGATGAAGCTTTGACTACTTAAACAGCCAAGTTGATCACTGTAACTGGTTTTTTCTCTTGGTGGGGGGGGACTCCACACATTTTAAGCCATATTCCTACTTCTCAAAGCCCCTCATATAAAGAACCCCACAGTGAAAGATGCCAAAATAATCCTAGACCTTAAAGAGGCCCTGATTTATCATTTTACAACTGGTTCCCATGCACCAACCCCCTTTCCATGCCCTTTCCACATTTTCAGAACTTAACTATAAATTCTGCTATCAGATCAGGGGAGACAGGCCTGGTGGTGATGGATGTCAGACCAGGGGTGGGAAGAGCAAAGTGTGGTCCCCAACTGGGAACAGATAAGCACACACATCGCAGATTCTCACTCACCCAGCGACCGACCCTCCCTCCCTCCCTCCCTCCCTCTCCATCTGCCAACTCCAGGCCTCTCTACCAACTTCTAGCTCTGCTCACTCCTGTGTTGGGGGAACAATGCTTCCACTCCTGTTTCATCTTGGTTTGGGTTCTTTTTTGAACAATATCACAATCAATGCTATCTAATTAAAAAATGAAGTGAATGTTCACTTGGGTTCCCTTAACGTTCAAAAAAAAATTTTTTTTTTCAGGAGCAGATAAACATACATGAGCAACAAATGATGAGGCCCAACACAAGAACTGATTAGTGCCACAACGAAATAACTTACACAATGTAAAAATAACAACTAAAAGCAAAGTTAGCCTAATTGTTCATGCCTGGGTATTTGTGCTGCACAGCTATAGGGCTAGGGCTCTCCCTTGCACTTCTGTGTAGGTTTCATCTTTAAGCAAAGGATGTGTTTCCCACTTGACTGGGGGGGATGGTGGAGCAGGGGTCTGGATGACGAGGAGGTTTCCAGGTAAAACGCGAAGTCGGACAGTCTGTCTTCGATACCAAACTTCTTCCTTTCTGTACTCTGTTCCCACCATCTGGTCCTCCTCTGCCTAGCACCCAGGTACCCTGAGACCCCAACGCTGTTGCCCCTGGCCTACTAAGGTCTGTAGTGTCCCACCACATCCAGGCCTGCCCGCTCCACCCACCCTCCCCCAACCAGGGTACAAAATTATTTCTCCATCAAAGTGCTAATTTCCCTAAAATGGATAACTTCTAGTGATTTTTTTAAAAAATCAAATTATGTTATTCTGAAAGGTGAGCAACGAACTCTTTGATCTCCCCTCCCCGCCACCATCATATCCAGCCTTTGCACCTGATATTAGTAATCTGTGGACTTAAATCACTGGCCATAACTCAGCAGTCAGGGAGCCAAGTCTGGTCTGCAGTTATGCTTTGACCTGGGCAGAGGTTTTAAAATTGGCAAACTTCACATAAAATCAGTTTCTCTTTTTCTTTAAAAAAAAAAAAAAAAGGAGAGAGAGAGAAGGTGGCAGCTGACCTGGGCACCCAGAGACCACAGTTCAGAGGCAGCAAGTTGCAGGGGCTGAAGGGCAAGCACGCTGTCTAGACGGGCACATGTGCTCCAGCACATGGCGGTATGTGTCACTCCCAACTGTTACATAACCTGGACTGCAACTCTCAGTTTCTTTACCTGTCTGGAGTTTAGATTTGTGACACGTGGCCTTCATGGCATTCTAAATGATGGCACAACTAATGAAAGGATTTCATGGAAAGTGAGAAGATTTTGAGGTCCGTCTTTCCTAGTTTCTGCTACAGACCTGGCCATCTGCAATGCCTCATCTAAACATCCATACATTTTACATTTATAATTGACTCAGGGAATCTACAAACAACTGTTGGTTCCTCCACTACTAAAACAAAGAAAAGGAATCACAGTCAGGAAGTGGATTCCAAAGGGGGTGCACAGGAGGCTTTCCAAACAGGGGATCTCTCTTCTTGGCCTTTCAATACCACTCTTTCCTACGCCTCATCGCTCAGCTCTTAAATTTCCTTTCTTTCGCCTCTCTTTTTACCCTGCCCTCCCCCTCCCTCTCCCCTCCCCCTCCCCCTCCCTCACCTTGACTCGAGCCTGCATTGCCGCAGGAGCACACATCTTCCCGTAGTCTGCCTATCCATGCTACTGAACTTCAGTCTCAGCACTGAACCTCAACCTCAGCCCTCTGGTATGCCATGGAAAATGAAGAACTTATGAGAAGCACCACAGGAAGAAAAAGTTCAGCAAGCAATGAACACAAACCACTAACACCAGCTGCACTTGGTTGCTGTTCTTTACAAAACTCAAAAGCTTTGCATCGGCAGGCGGACTCTCAACCACTGCGCCACCAGGGAAGCCCTTACTTTTTATTTTTAATAATAACTTTTTAACTCTAATAACTTTATTTTATTTTTTTCTTTCATTCCTTCTTTTTTTCCCCCTCCCTTTTCTTCTGAGCCGTGCGGCTGACAGGGTTGTGGTGCTCCAGCCAGGTGTCAGGCCTGAGCCTTTGAGGTGGGAGAGCCGAGTTCAGGACTTTGGTCCACCAGAGACCTCCCAGCCCCACATAATATTAAATGGTGAAAAGTCTCCCAGAGATCTCCACCTCAAGACTAAGATCCAGCTCCACTCAACGACCAGCAAGCTCCAGGGCTGGACACCCCATGCCAAACAACTAGCAAGACAGGAACACAACCCCACCCATTAGCAGCGAAGGCTGCCTAAAATCATAATAAGGTCACAGACACCCCAAAACATACCACTGGATGTGGTCTTGCCACAGAAAGACAAGATCCGGCCTCATCCACCAGAACACAGGCACCAGTCCCCTCCACCAGGAAGCCTACACAACCCACTGAACCAACCATATCCACTGGGGGCAGACAACAAAAACAACAGGAACTACAAACCTGCAGCCTGCGAAAAGGAGACCCCAAACACAGTAAGTTAAGCAAAGTGAGAAGAGAGAGAAATACACAGCAGATGAAGGAGCAAAGTAAAAACCCACCAGACCAAACAAATGAAGAGGAAATAGGCAGTGTACCTGAAAAAGAATTCAGAGTAATGATAGTAAAGATGATCCAAAATCTTGGAAATAGAATGGAGAAAATACAAGAAATGTTTAACAAGGACCTAGAAGAACTAAAGAGCAAACAAACAATGATGAACAACACAATAAATGAAATGAAAAATCCTCTAGAAGGAATCAACAGCAGAATAACTGAGGCTGAAGAACGGAAAAGTGACCAGGAAGATAAAATACGGGAAATAGCTACTGCAGAGCAGAATAAAGAAAAGAGAATGAAAAGAATTGAGGACAGTCTCAGAGACCTCTGGGACAACATTAAATGCACCAACATTTGAATTATAGGGATTCCAGAAGAAGAAGAGAAAAAAAAAAGGGACTGAGAAAATATTTGAAGAAATTATAGTTGAAAACTTCCCTAATATGGGAAAGGAAATAGTCAATCAAGTACAGGCAGTGCAGAGAGTCCCATACAGGATAAATCCAAAGAGAAACATGCCAAGACACATATTAATCAAACTATCAAAAATTAAATACAAAGAAAAAATATTAAAAGCAGCAAGGGAAAAGCAACAAATAACACACAAGGGAATCCCCATAAGGTTAACAGCTGATCTTTCAGCAGAAACTCTACAAGCCAGAAGGGAGTGGCAGGACATATTTAAAGTGATGAAAGGGAAAAACCTACAACCAAGATTACTCTACCCAGCAAGGATCTCACTCAGATTCGATGGAGAAATTCAAACCTTTACAGACAAGCAAAAGCTAAGAGAATTCAGCAGCACCAAACCAGCTTTACAACTAATGCTAAAGGAACTTCTCTATGCAGGAAACACAAGAGAAGGAAAAGACCTACAATAACAAACCCAAAATAATTAAGAAAATGGTAACAGGAACATACATATCAATAATTACCTTAAATGTAAAGGATCAAATGCTCCAACCAAAAGACACAGACTGGCTGAATAGATACAAAAACAAGACCTGTATATATGCTGTCTACAAGAGACCCACTTCAGACCTAGGGACACACACAGACTGAAAGTGAGGGGACGGAAAAAGATATTGCATGCAAACGGAAACCAAAAGAAAGCTGGAGTAGCAATTCTCATATCAGACAAAATAGACCTTAAAATAAAGACTATTATAAGAGACAAAGAAGGACACTACATAATGATCACAGGATCAATCCAAGAAGAAGATATAACAATTCTAAATAATTATGCAACCAACATGGGAGCACCTCAACACATAAGGCAAATGCTAACAGCCATAAAAGGGGAAATCGACAGCAACACAATAATAGTAGGGGAATTTAACACCCCACTTTCCCCAATGGCCAGATCATCCAAAATGAAAATAAATAAGGAAACACAAGCTTTAAATGATACACTAAACAAGATGGACTTAATTGATATTTACAGGACATTCCATCCAAAAACAACAGAATACACTTTCTTCTCAAGTGCTCATGGAACATTCTCCAGGATAGATCATATCTTGGGTCACAAATCAAGCCTTGGTAATTTTAAGAAAATTGAAATCGTATCAAGTATCTTTTCTGACCACAACGCTATGAGACTAGGTATCAATTACAGGGAAAAAATCTGTAAAAAAATACAAACACATGGAGGCTAAACAATACACTACTAAATAACCAAGAGATCACTGAAGAAATCAAAGAGGAAATCAAAATATACCTAGAAACATGACAATGAAATCACGACGACCCAAAACCTACGGGATGTAGCAAAAGCAGGTTTAAGAGGGAAGTTTATAGCAATACGATCCTACCTAAGAAACAAGAAACATCTCGAATAAACAACCTAACCTTACACCTAAAGGAACTAGAGAAAGAACAGAAAGACTCCAAAGTTAGCAGAAGGAAAGAAATCATAAAGATCAGATCAGAAAGAAATGAAGGAAATGATAGCAAATATCAATAACTAAAAGCCGGTTCTTTGAGAAGATAAACAAAATTGATAAAACATTAGCCAGACTCATCAAGAAAAAAAGGGAGAAGACTCAAATCAATAGAATTAGAAGTGAAAAAGGAGAAGTAACAATTGACACTGCAGAAATACAAAGGATGAGGAGAGATTACTCCAAGCAACTCTATGCCAATAAAATGGACAACCTAGAAGAAATAGACAAATTCTTAGAAAAGCACAACCTTCTGAGACTGAACCAGGAAGAAACAGAAAACATAAACAGACCAATCACAAGCACTGAAATTGAAACTGTGATTAAAAATCTTCCAAGAAACAAAAGCCCAGGACCAGATGGCTTTACATGTGAATTCTACCAAACATTCAGAGAAGAGCTAACACCTATCCTTCTCAAACTCTTCCAAAATATAGCAGAGGGAGGAAGCTCCCAAACTCATTCTACAAGGCCACCATCACCCTGATACCAAAACCACACAAAGATGTCACAAAAAAAGAAACCTACAGGCCAGTATCACTGAGGAACATAAATGCAAAATCCTCAACAAAATACTAGCAAACAGAATCCAACAACACATTAAAAGGATCATACACCATGATCAAGTGGGGTTTATCCCAGGAATGCAAGCATTCTTCAGTATACGCAAATCAATCAGTGTGATACAACATGTTAACAAACTGAAGGAGAAAACCCACATGATCATCTCAATAGATGCAGAAAAAGCTTTCAACAAAATTCAACACCCATTTATGATAAAAACTCTCCAGAAAGTGGGCATAGAGGGAACTTACCTCAACATAATAAAGGCCACATATGACAAACCCACAGCCAACATCATTCTTAATGGTGAAAAACTGGAACCATTTCTACTAAGATCAGGAACAAGACAAGGCTGCCTACTCTCACCACTATTATTCAACATAGTTTTGAAAGTTTTAGCCACAGCAATTAAAGACGAAAAAGAAAGAAAAGGAATCCAAATCAGAAAAGAAGTAAAACCATCACTGTTTGAAGATGACATGATACTATACATAGAGAATTCTAAAGATGCTATCAGAAAACTACTAGAGCTAATCAATGAATTTGGTAAAGTAGCAGGATACAAAATTAATGCACAGAAATCTCTGGCATTCCTATACAGTAATGATGAAAAATCTGAAAGAGAAATTAAGGAAACACTCCCACTAGCCACTGCAACAAAAATAATAAAATACCTAGGAATAAACCTACCTAAGGAGACAAAAGACCTGTATGCAAAAAACGATAAGACACTGATGAAAGAAATTAATGACGATACAAACAGATAGAGAGATATACCATGTTCTTGGATTGGAAGAATCAACATTGTGAAAATGACTATACTACCCAAAGCCATCTATGGATTCAATGTAATCCCTATCAAACTACCAATGGCATTTTTCACAGAACTAGAACAAAATATTTCACAATTTGTATGGAAACACAGAAGACCCCAAATAGCCAAAGCAATATTGAGAAAGAAAAACAGCACTGGAGGAATCAGACTCCCTGGCTTCAGACTATACTACAAAGCTACAGTAATCAAGACAGTATGGTACTAGCACAAAAACAGAAATATAGATCAATGGAACAGGATAGAAAGCACAGAGATAAACCCACGCACATATGGTCATCTTATCTTTGATAAAGGAGGCAAGAATATACAATGGAGAAAAGACAGCCTCTTCAATAAGTGGTGCTGGGAAAACTGGACAGCTACATGTAAAAGAATGAAATTAGAACACTCCCTAACACCATACACAAAAATAAACTCAAAATGGATTAAAGACCTAAATGTAAGGCCAGACACTATCAAACTCTTAGAGGAAAACACAGGCAGAACACTCTATGACATAAATCACAGCAAGATCCTTTTTGACCCATCTCCTAGAGAAATGGAAATAAAAACAAAAATAAACAAATGGGACCTAATGAAACTTAAAAACTTTTGCACATCAAAAGAAACCATCAAGAAGATGAAAAGACAACCCTCAGAATGGGAGAAAGTATTTGCAAATGAAGCAACTGACAAAGGGTTAATCTGCAAAATATACAAGCAGCTCAATATCAAATAAACAAACAATCCAATCCAAAAAAGGACACAAGACCTAAATAGACATTTCTCCAAAGAAGATATACAGATTGCCAACAAATACATGAAAGGATGCCCAACATCACTAATTAGAGAAATGCAAATCGAAACGACAATGAGGTATCACCTCATACTGGTCAGAATGGCCAGCATCAAAAAGTCTACAAACAATAAAACTGGAGAGGGTGTGGAGAAAAGGGAACCCTCCTACACTGTTGGTGGGAATGTAAATTGATACAGCCACTATGGAGAACAGTATGGAGGTTCCTTAAAAAACAATAATGGAACTCCCATATGACTCAGCAATCCCACTACTGGGCATATACCCTGAGAAAAACATAACTCAAAAAGAGTCATGTACCACAATGTTCACTGCAGCTCTATTTACAATAGCCAGGACGTGGAAGCAACCTAAGTGTCTATCAACAGATGAATGGATAAAGAAGATGTGGCACATATATACAATGGAATATTACTCAGCCATAAAAAGAAACGAAATTAAGTTATTTGTAGTGAGGTGGATGGACTAGAGACTGTCATACAGAGTGACGTTAAGTCAGAAAGAGAAAAATACCGTATGCTAACACATATATATGGAATCTTAAAAAAAAAAAAAAAAAGGTTCTGAAGAACCTAGGGCAGGACAGGAATAAAGACACAGATGTAGACAGTGGACACGAGGACATGGGGAAGGGGAAGGGTAAGCTGGGACGAAGTGAGAGAGTGGCATGGCCATATATACACTGCCAAATGTAAAATAGATAGCTAGTAGGAAGAAGCCACAAAGCACAGGGAGATCAGCTCACTGCTTTGTGTCCACCTAGAGGGGTGGGATAGGGAGAGTGGGAGGGAGAATTGAGGGAGGAAAAATGAGGATATATGTATATGTACAGCTGATTCACTATGTTATACAGCAGAAACTGAAACACCGCTGTAAAGCAATTATACTCCAATAAAGATGTTTAAAAAAAAAGTTAAATGTGCCCCAACTTACCCTAGTTTATTTTAATAACCTACTGTCATTTTATATAAAAGCAGGAAACCCTCAGCCTTGCCAAATTGCCTGTGCTGCTTGAGACCATATGATTCCAGAGAAATTACTCCTTATCTTTAATGGTTTTCTTTTAAAAAAATAATCGTGGTAAAATAACATTTACCATTTTAGCATGTATATTCGTTGGCATTAATTACATTCACTATGTTCTAACCACCACTGCTACTATCTTCTTCCAGAACATTTTCATCACCGCAGAAGTTAACCTCATACCCATCAAGCAATCTCTCCTGCTTCCTCCCAAATCCTGAACCCCTGGCAACCACTAATCTGCGGTTTGTCTCTATGTATTTGCCTGTTCTAGACATTTCACATAAATGGTCTTCAGGGTCTGGCTTCTTTCCCTTAACGTAATGTTTCCAGGTTCATCCACAGTGTAGTATGTATCAGTACTTCATTCCTGTGTCTGGTTGAATACTATTCCATTGTATGGTGTGTGGGGGACCTGTTGCAAAATGGATAATGGTGGCTGGGTAGCCTGTAGCTGCAAGCTACTAAACTTAAGGACCTATGTGACAGGTGGCATTTCGTTTTAATAGCTCTAGATATCAAAACTGACCAGAAACTAACACAACATTGTTAATCAACTATACTTCAGTAAAAAAAATAAATAAAGAAAGAAAATCCTCATCCACATGACTTCAGTTCCCCTTCAAATAAATCCCATTCACAGCCCATCATTGTGCTACTTGCTGGGAATCAGAATTTAAAGATACAGTCAAAAGAGTTCAGGAAGCTCAAGGTCTAGTGAGAAGATAAACATCCAAACAACTTCACCACAGCGTGATGACTTTCAGGATGGGAAGCTAAACTGTGATGTTTCAAGTTCACCAGGTATTCCAGCTGAGGAAGCACATAAGCTTAATATGCAGGTAGGCGATGCTTCGGTTTTGCTTCTTACCTCCTTGATGGCCTGGGTCTTCAGAGAAAAGCCACAATGAGACCAGTGTTGCTTTCCTGTGTAGCTGGAGCCTCATGACCCTGTTTGTGCAGCACCTACTATGTTCGCCTAATTCACCATCTTGCTCACACTAAGACGCCTTCATCTTTCAAGATCTTCCTCTGGTTTCGCCCTTGATTGGAAAGAGCTTACTGGTGGCACACCCAGACGTTTCACCAGGTCTTCATCCCCCTCCTTAGACAACATATTACAATGTGAACTAAGACACTAATCCAGGGGAAACGCCACTGTTTATATTTTCCCCCATCCCAACCTTTTATTTTGAAAGATTTAAAACCTACAGAAAAGTAGGAAAAAACATCCCTGATTATCCCGATAACATCCTTAGGGCTGGGTGTACTTTGATCCAGAATCCAGTCAAAACCACAGACATCTGGTTGTCATGTCTCTTCAGTCCCCTTTAATCTACAACAGTCCTCCCATCTTTTTCTTTCTTCACTGACACTTTCAAAGGGCCCAGGACGTTGTCTCATATACTGTCCATCAATCGGAACTAGTCTGATCGTTTCTCTCGATTAGATCTGGAGGTGATGATGTGTCGCTTCATGTTTGGAGCTCTACAATGGGAGGTTGGCCCTCATGCTGGTGATGCTGAGTGGGATCACTCTGTGCAAGTTTCTTCCCTCCTTTGTAATTAGTAATTTGATATTCTGAGACTGTGAGTATCCTACTTCCCACAACCTTCCACCCAACAGTTTAGTATCCACTGATGGTTCTGAAGAATTACACTGGTGGTTGCAAAATGATGATTTGATCATTTTTATCACCCTTCCACATTTACTGGCAAGATGACCCTCTCCCTCAGCCTCACCTCTGCCTTTATTTCACTACTGATGTGGACTCATAAATGCATTTTTAAAAATTCAGTGTTTAGGGCTTCCCTGGTGGCACAGTGGTTGAGAGTTCGCCTGCCGATGCAGGGGACACGGGTTCATGCCCTGGTCCGGGAAGATCCCACATGCCGCGGAGCGGCTGGTCCTGTGAGCCATGGCCGCTGAGCCTGCGCGTCCGGAGCCTGTGCTCCGCAGCGGGAGAGGCCACAACAGTGAGGGGCCTGCGTACCGCAAAAAAAAAAAAAAAAAAAAAAAAAAAAAAATTCAGTGTTTATTACCATCATCATTATTTTTATTGCTTCAGTTGCCCCAAATTTGACTAAGAATCCCTCCAAGCCAGCACCTGTGTCCTTTTGCTATGCCTGCATCATTGTTTGCATGCTTGACTTCTGACACAAGAAGTTCTGGCCTTGCCTTATAATTTCTCTGCCCCAGACCTGGAATTAGTTGTTTCTGCAAGGAACCTTGGTTCTCTTTCATGGTGAATAGTATTTAGAACGTAAGATCTGGGTGCTAACTGTGCTCAAATACTGGAGTATCATTGCTTCCAGGCTCTTTCACTGGTTAAAGGTAAGATATTATTTTTTAATCATAAATCTACAATGATACTTCTAATTCAGATCTAACACCATAAAGTTCGCTCTCACTTTTCCCATTTGCTATCTGTTTCTTCTTAGTTCCTAAGACCACCCGTATGTCTACTCACTTACCCTCTCCTACTTAACACACGCAGTAGATTCAGAATTTCTCTACCAGTATCATTCCCGACAACAAACCTGCTTAGTAGTGTTAGAGATTTCTGCAGTTCATCATCTTGGGAATACATACAACTAAAGGTACGCACAAAAAAACTTCTTAAAAGTTACTCGAATTCTTTTTTACTGAATAAACTATTATTTCAATTCACAGATTTCTGTTTACGATTTACAAGCTTATCCCTCAAGTTGTAACAGAACCTACAAACTTAAAGAACTCAACATTAGAGAAAATTATTGCATCAAAATGATTCATGACAAATATTCAAATAATTCTAGAAAGGTTTATAATAATTATTAAACAGGAATCTCTGCCCTTCCCTTCTGACTACTGCATCGCTAACCCCTCCCCATTTTAAAATGACTTGCTCACACTATAACCTCTCAATTCCATCTATTTTAGATACATTGTCATTTCTTCTTTCATTATGGGGATTTAGCTCTTTTACGCTATACCTCTTCCTTCTCCCGTCTTTCTTATAGTTAGATCTTAACAACTAATTAACAGCTAATGTCTACATTACCTTGGCTACCTACAAAATCAGTAATGTGTTATGTTTCCTCATTTGTGTTACTTTTCGTTTTCCTGGAGGTAATAATTGCCTTTCTTTTTTCATTGTTTAGATTTCCTCCTACTAAATCTCATTCTCTCCAGCAGCCTCTCAGTGCAGTTTTTTTCTGCAGGAAAACAGATCATTCTATTTTCTCCCTTAACTTCCAGCTCTATTCGGGAATGGTGGTTCTCTCAATCGGTTGCACAACTGATATCCTGGGTCTTCCCACTGCTATCATCCAGGGAATTCTCTTTACTTCTCTCCCTCATTTCTGGCATCACAGATCTCTTTTCTAGAGTTGCTTTCTCATTTAGGGAAAGTACATCTGCTAGGAGCTTCCTGCAATACTCCACTACCCTCCACTACTTGAATGGGTCTTTTTTCATCTATTAAGTTGGGTACATAATGAACTCTTTCAATATGGTCACTTCTGTCCCTCAGTTCTAGAGAAATTTCTTCCATTGTTTCCTGTGAAAATTTCCTTGGTCCTGTTTTTCTCACCGTGACATTCCTATTATTTGGATCTTGAACCAATTCTCTAATTTTTATATGCTCCCTTGTCTTTTGGTTCTAATTTCTGGAAGATTTCTTCAACTTTACCTTCCAAACTTTAAAACTGCAGGGGTGCCCAGTGGTCCTTTCTATTTGTCACTTTTTTCACAGGTGACTTCTCATAGTTCTTTCTTTCACAAACAGATAGGAGATAATTGAAGGCCGGAAGTCAATCTAATTATCAAATACTAAGTCCAACTGTTGCATATTTGTTCATATCTGTAATTATTTACTGCGAAGGTGGTAAGTCCATTGGCCAGTCAGTGGAAACAGCATCATTTCTTCCAGTGGTTCAAGGTGACAACAGCCCTGTTTCTTCTGTTAGTGACAAACTACATGTTTTGGGTTTTCTAAAGCTCATATTGCCTGGGATAAACAGCTCTAACCAAACAGTCCTTTAGAGTACGTACAAACCTTTCCCAGTTCAACAAGTTCATGAGGAACCTAATAATTCTGAAAGAAACAGCAAAGGCTGGGGTAACATCTCAGATGATTTCCAGTGAAATATATACAGAACATCTCAATGGTCCCCCTGTGAAGAGCTGTGTACCAGGTACTACCTGCTATCTCCTAGCTCCACACTTGCCCTTCTCTGCTCTGGCATCCTGGGGCTTGGAGTCTGCAAACTACTTTTCCCAGGCTCCCTCGCCAGCTAGCTCCCTTTTACCGTCTGCCAGGAGAAGGTCCTGGTAGGAGTCCAGAAGGCCAGATGAAGGATGAAGCTGTTCTTCCTCCTCTCTTTCCCCCTCTGCTTCTAGCAGGGTCTCTGCAAGTGTCCACATTCCCTCAGTGATCCCGGCTGCAGCCACGACTGCCTCTCTTTGGCCGTCCCACAACCAGCAAGGCAGGCCTCCTCTGGCCTGGGGGCACCTCCATGTGGTCGAAACACCAGCCCAGGGGGCCCCTCCGAGGAAGCTCCAGCACTGGCTGAGTGGCGGTCCCAGGAGAGCAGCAGTGACTATGCTCCAGGGGGCTCTGGAACACACTTCCTTCCCTCAGGTCTACGGGTGGGAGCTGCTTCACACAGCTACTCATGTCTGGATTACTCTGCCCTCCTCTTTTTATTCTCTCGATCGTTCCAACAGTATTGTAACAAGTTGGTTGTTCTCCTTTTCCCACTCCCTTTACATATAAAATTATATCGTAATCATAGTCTTCACTTTGTAAAAATGCTTAGAAATCATTTACTACTGATAGGCTAAAGAGGCTTTAGTTCTGAAAAATGGGCCCAAGGTACGGCATTTTACACCACTGGCACATTCTGACTACTAAACTGATTGCAGCCATCACATGCCACCAAAAATATCAATGCAAGACACGGCTTAAGAAGTACTTAAGAAGCAGTCCCGGATCACATTTTTTAAAAAAGAAAGAAAAGCAGAGTTGAAAAACAGGGAAAAGAGATGTCAATGTGGATCGCAAAGGGAAGAACCATTTTTGGAAAGACTGGGAGCTTAGCCTTTCTTTCTAAGGAACAGAAAATATAAAACAAGTCCAGTGTCACAGAAAGATGTGCCTGCTGTCTACCTAAAATGAAAAGCACACCCCCTAGAGGGACTATTAGAGGCTTCATTATCTCTAAACAAAATGGAAATAGCACTAGTGAAATGGATTAAAATGGACCTGATTCATCATGGGTATAAATATGCTAAAAAGAGTAGATGTTACTGAAGTTATACAAAAAGTATAGTGTCAGAAAGCTGATAACAGGAATAGAGAAGTCTCTGCAAATCAAATATTCCAAGCATGAAACTCTCCTTCCAGGTTTCAAAAATAAACTGCCAATATTTTGGATGTAGGAATATATCACTGATCAGTTAACTGTGCTTTGCTAGTATTACTAAGAATGGCAAGAATAAGACACAGCAACCATGATGCTTAATTCACTTATGTTTATTTTTGAGATGCCCTCTAGTTTTTGAAGCTATCTTTGTTCCTCTTTCTCTATTTTGCTTGTGCAAATCTATATAGATATAATTAAGAATCTGTTACCACATCACACGAAAAATGGTTGTATGGAACAATACTGCCCGTCATTTTACAAAGATGCCAAGGAATTTTATTCTAACTTTGCCATACTTTGCTGGGAAGGGGTACACCAAGTATTCACTCATCTTTTAAATAGAAAAAAATTTTGCTGTGGTAAATACACATAACATTTGCCACCTTAATTTTAAGTGAACAGTTCAGTGGCATTAAATACTAATTCACATTATCGTGCTGCTACCACCACTGTATTCATTCATTTTTAAAAGTGACCCTTTTCGGGCTTCCCTGGTGGCGCAGTGGTTGGGAGTCCGCCTGCCGATGCAGGGGACAGGGGTTCGTGCCCCAGTCCGGGAAGATCCCACATGCCGCTGAGCGGCTGGGCCCGTGAGCCATGGCCGCTGAGCCTGCGCGTCCGGAGTCTGTGCTCCGCAACGGGAGAGGCCACAACAGTGAGAGGCCCGCGTACCGAAAAAAAAAAAAAAAAAAAAGTGACCCTTTTCATACTTCCTTGGTGGTTCAGTGGTTAAGCCTCTGCGCTTCCACTGAAGGGGTATGGGTTCCATCCCTGGTTGAGGAAGTTCCACATGCCACGTGTTATGTGGCCAAAAAAAAGAAAAAAGTGACCCTTTTCAATTTTATTTCCATTTCTCTGTGGATTTACAGGTAAGAAGTTATACCAGCCAAATGCCAACACAATGACAAAGAATCTTAATTCCATATTTGCAAAAAAAAATTTTTTACATAAGGCTTTTCAGAAATCCAAGTCATTTTGAAAGGAACGATCGCTTGGAGGGCCAAAAGAGAAAGAAGGGCTCTATCACCATAAATCAGCTGGTGGAAGAATGGGGTGGGGGGGGAGGCGGGGGGAGCCATTCAGCAGACACGTGCCCTCCCGAAGCCACCGAAGTGCGTCCTGCTGGCTGCAGTCGGCTCGGAGCAGCACAACGGGAGATGCAGGAGAGCCTTCGGTACTGGGCATGCGCAGAGGTCCGTGTCACGGACCACTGATGCCCAAGTCCAATACAGAGATCATTTTGCTGCTAATCCGGAGAAATTGATCTCAGTGTTCACACTCTTGGACAGAGAAAACCCAACAGTGATTTCAGATGAGCCCCAAATCAATTTTTCTCAGGAATTTAATGCTGGTTCGATGACTCAAACGTGTCATGACTGCTTGGCTCTGAGACAGATAGAAAAGGTGAGCCGAAAAATAAAAACCATGTGGCTGATGAGGTTCTCTTGGAGCCAATGAATGGATCCCTAGGGCTGATAAAAACTTTCATGAATGCAACAAGGTCCAGAGTCAACTTCTTTAAAAAATGTCAGGGCTCTGGGCTGGAAGCACTGCCTGCGATTGAGCAGCTTTTCACACTGGTGCCACTGTGAAGTGTGCTGTAAGGTGAGAAGTACGGGCAGGGACTTACCCGTGGACAGATCGGCAGATGGGGCTGACAGAGATGCTTTGCACACTGAGAAATGGCTGCAGCCAAGTATTAATTATTACGATTTCCCAACGTATGACAACTCCTTTAATTTTGCTTGTTTCTATTCAACTTTATTTACCAGTGGTTATTGTTTCTCAGAAGCGTGCACACGGGCATCACAGCTGATGTTGAAGTAAAACGATCTCATCCTCTGAGCACACACCAGTAACTGGCCTGGGCTAGGGCGCCTCTTCAACAGAGTAGCAAGCACTAGAAGCTCAGAAAGGCCAGCTGATATCTGAATTTCCATTTTGATAATACACAGAGAAAATAATCCACTTGCGAACCATTGTGACTTTAAATAACCCTAAAACCAGCTACGTGTCCATTTACTCCATTTTATAGTTACAATTTTTGATGGGCGAGAGGCATGAAAACCTGTACCCAAAATTTAAATTGTAGGGATGTTTTCCAAAAAATACAGCTCACTTAAAAAAAAAATTAACTAATTAACTAAAAATAGCCCTAGAGCTATAACACCAACTTGAGAGAAAAGTGCGAGGCATCTCTACCAACTACTTATGAACAAAGAACCCAGGAGTTACGCTCAATAACCGCATTTCTTTATTTTCCTCAAGAAACACATACTAAAACCCAACAAACATTCTCTATATCTTCCATTAAAAATTTTCTCTATCTTCCTTGTTTTTGTTCTAACACATGTCTGCTAAAATTTTTTTCAATCAAACAGGAATACATAACATTGAAGGTCAAGGTCCCTGTTCAGATAGGATTTAACTCTGCAAGCATCTAACCTGGTGCCAACCACCCTGTATGAAATGAGATCAACAAAGTTCTGGCCTAGAGCCCTGACTCATACTTGGGGTGTGTGTGTGTGCGTGCGTGTGCAGGGTAGAAGGAAGTGTCTAATTCTCTTCAAAGGGGTATGAAAAGGGATAAGAGAGTTGGATGGAACCTCAAAGACCATCTAGTCTAAGCCATTAACTTTTTTCCCCCTGCCTTTCCATATGACCTCATGAAGATGTGGATGAATTTATTAGCTAAAAGGAAAATGCCCAACTTCTTTTGAGGATGTCCAATTATAATTGGATTACAGTCCAATTATAAACCCTTGTAATGTTGACCATAAACTAATTGGACTCCAATGAGTTTATGGTCAACATTACCAAGCCATTGATTTCACATGTAAAAAAGGTATCAAGCAACTTCCCAATTTGGGTAATTTCGGTCACAACTAGAACCCAATTCTTCATTTCATTTCAATTTACAAATACAATCAAATCAATGTATGAGTGAGAAGCACTGGAGTATAATGGTGAACTCCTGAAAAATCAGGCTGGGGTGGCAAAATACCTTGAGTACGCATTGGGGTTCTCGCTTGCTTAAGCAGTAGACACACAACAGAGGTGAAGCATACTTTGAGTAAGCAAAACATGCTCTGTCCCAAGCCCACTGACGGGCCTTCTAAACCTAGCCGATACTTGCTGGTCCCACACAGCTGGTTGAAAGCAGATGAATTCAGTGGCGAACCAATATTACCAGAAAACACACAGGAACACGTACGGGGGAGTGGTATCGGCCAAGCCTGCTCAGCGTAATTATTACTCCGTAACAACAGAAGCTGCTCTTGGAAATCACACCTTATCTTTCCAAACCACACCGAGCAAAAACAATAATCAAAAAATGATTCTACTTTGGGATCATTTCTGACCCCTTGATGATAGCAAAAGTCACTGTCTCGTAACGGATTAGAAAAAGTGTGGTGGCCTCAGAGGCGGTCATGGTGACAGTTCTGGGGCTGTCAGCCCTTATCAATCACTTTCCATTAAATAAAGCTTTTCCAAATTGGTGCTTCTCTCAAAGGCTTCATTTTGCCTGGATTAAGCCGAAGCATCAATATTTGAACGCCCTGCTCCTATTCTCACTCCCCAGATAAATGCTGTTAGCAGAAAGCCAGGCTTTTCCACGGTAGGAACTCAACACCAAAGCAGACGACAGTGATGTGGTCACATACAAAAGACATCTGACCACAAACATGTCACACCTGCATTATACAAATACCACGAGCACCCACAGGGTCCAGGAGGGGGGTATTCAGAAGTGCCAAGAGAAGGGCAGGTCTGCGAGTTGTACATTTCAGCTCCTAAAATGAATATCGAGCAATTCCAATATATTCATCGGAGCGCCCCAGTATTTGCTTGGATTTTAGAAGCAGGTCTTCTAAGAATTTTATGCTCTATGGTTTCACGACCTGGTATCTATTATCTCTGTCATGGAGAAAAGTCATTTCTCTAAAATCTATAGCAGATATGTCTTGGGAGGGAAACAGTTTTAAATCAACTGAAAAGAGCATGTTTACAAAATAAGGGAGCCCTAAAGAGAGGGACTCATCTTATTTATCTTGGTAATACTGGTAGCCAGATAGACGTTAGCTGCATTCAGACAACAAATTGACAAGATGGGAGCAACGGCTTATATAAATATGATCAACGTTACAATCACGCACATTTTTCTGCACCCAATAAACAGACTTCTTCATTATTATTTTTAATGGCTACATAAGCGTGACAAGAGCCTGAGACAGAGTGGTGAGAACACAAAGTGATGAACGGGGAAGAGAGAGATTTACTGCAGAGTTATTCTCAAACAGGCCTAGGGACTGACCAGAGAGAGGTGAAAGAGAGGCCCCAAAGTGTAGGACATCACCACATGTTTTATTTGGCCCACATGGAATTTTTAACAAGGTTTATTTATTGTCAACACTGAAATATTGGGAGATTTCACTTAAAAGATCCAGATTTCAGGCTTCCCATAAAAAAATAAACACAGAGATGATCTGGCGTTGCATTCCCACTCAGCAAAGCTCTGCTCTTTCCTCTCTCGTTTGCCACTGGAGAGAACCACAGGGGCCCGCTTCATTCATGAAGGTTTCCTGTCTGGCTTCCGAAAGTGTCTGAGGGGATGAAGGAAGTTTTTAGCCTGAAGAAATGGGAAGCAATGGGAAGAGGGAGCTTATGTGGGGCCAAAGATAAGGAGCTTATGAAGAGCACTCACAAACTGAGAGCACGTTGGGGGCAGTCAAGAGAAACTGAGTGGTAGTGGAAGAAGACACAGACCTTGCGATTCAGGTGAAGTTGGGGTCTGAGATGCAGAGCTGTGAGGTGCCCACGAAACCATCCAAGAGTCGACAGAGTAGGTCAAGGAAGAACTACCCCGCCCCCACCCCCTCACCCAAAAAGAGCAAAGGACTGAGCCCTGAGTATGTCTTCCATAGAAGATGGAAAAGGAAAAAAAGAAAGACAAAGGGGGACAGGATTAGCCCCTTGGCTCTCCATGAGCTGGTCCCATCCTGCCTGAATAGCTGCTCTAGGGAATATCACAATAAAGTGAGTCACGCAAATTTGTGGTTTCCCAGCGCATATGAGTTATGTTTACTGTATACTGTAATCTATTAAGTGTGCAATAGCATTATGTCTACAAAAACAATGTACATAACTTAATTAAAAAAACACTCTATTTAAAAACAATGCTAACCATCATCTGACAACGCAGGGTTGCCATGAGCCTTCACTTTGTAAAAAAACAAACAAACCAAAAGGACACCCACATCATCTGTGACGTACAATAAGAGAAAAGCGCAATGAAATGATGTACGCCTGTACACTGAAAAAAGCTTAACGCTGCTCCCACCTTGGGTCTAAATGAGTCTACTTGAGAAATACATCTGTAATAGATAATGTGCTTTGTTTTGTTTTTTCCCTGGATGTCCAGCTCCAACCCCCATTTCCATTCTGAGGGAATGCCCATCATGTGAAGTCTAACACAGCCAGATTCTTCCTCTGCCCAGCCTTGGCAGCCAGGCCTGGCCAGCTCGGCACTCTTCCACTGACCCAGAGAGGGAGAGACGGTCAGAGGCAGCGGTGTCACTCGGCAGCTCTGGCGGTGGCATCCCGAGCTCGCTCTCCCTGCCCAGGGACGGCAGCTCTGCCCCCGGCCCTCCAGCTCCCTGTCACTGCTCTGGGCCTCAAACAATCTTCCACTCAGGAGCCCGCTGATATACGAAGGAGACCGTTGATATAAGACGGCCAGAGCTGGTCTCTGATTCTGACCCTGGAAGCATCCTAACCAATACCCAAAAGTCCTAAATATAGAAAAAAGCTTTATGCATCTAATACAGCATTACTTTTACAGCAAATTGTGGAAATCATCTAAAAGCCCCCAAACAGGAGTATTTAAGTAAATGATGGTACATCTATCTGATGGGATGGTACTAATGGTATTAAAAGAAAATTAGGTTTATAATAAGACATTAGCTATAACTGAAAAGAGTCTGAAAAAGTATATGCATATGTGTATATATCTATATATGAATCACTTTGCTGTACACCTGAAACATTATAAATCAACTGTTCTTCAACTTAAAAAGTTTAAAAAATACATAATAAAACATTAAAAAGAATGGTTAAAAATACAGGATTATCATAATCTCGTCAAAATACTATGTATAGAAAAAATGACTAGAAGTACCAAAACATTAAGGTAGAAGTACCAAAACATTAAGGGACTTCCCTGGTGGTGCAGTGGTTAAGAATCTGCCTGCCAATGCAGGGGACACAGGTTCAAGTCCTGGTCTGGGAGGATCTCACATGCTGCAGAGCAACTAATCCTGTGCACCACAGCTACTGAAGCCTGCACGCCTAGAACCCATGCTCTGCAACAAGAGAAGGCCCCACTCGCTGCAACTAGAGAAAGCCCATGCGCAGCAACGAAGACCCAATGCAGCCAAAAATAAATTTTTTAAAAAGTTTATTTAAAAAGTACCAAAATATTAATAGTAAAAGTATATTTTCCTTAAAATTTTAATTAATTCTCAAATTACAAAGTAATACAGGCTTATCATAAAAACTTCTAGGGCTTCCCTGGTGGCACAGTGGTTGACAGTCCACCTGCCGATGCAGGGAACACGGGTTCGTGCCCCGATCTGGGAAGATCCCACATGCCGCGGAGCGGCTGGGCCCGTGAAGCCATGGCCGCTGAGCCTGCGCGTCTGGAACCTGTGCTCCGCAATGGGAGAGACCACAACAGTGAGAGGCCCACGTGCCGCAAAAAAACAAAAACAAAAAAAACTTCTGAAGCTTTGTAAAGAAAACATCAACAAGCTCGCATCACCCAGCTCCAAGCCTGGCCCCCGTACACATCTCTGAAGTAACCGATGTCACCTGCACCGCCACACCTGTTGTCACGCTCTAATCAACACGTCTACACAGCACCTATGTGGATCCTTCTGTCTTTCCCTGTTTCCCTCTCTCCATCCCTTTCTCCTTTAAATGGCATCACAGTGTACACACCCTGCTTATTTTGGTTTGTCACTTGACCGGACCCAGAAGAAGCTTCTCCTACTCATCCTTCAGACGTCTGCTCCTGTGTTGTGTCCTCCTGGAAACCTCTGGGCCCCTAGGCTGATTGAGAGCCTTTTCTGCCTGCGCTACTGCAGTCATTAGTGATTTACAGTGTGTCCCCCACCTCCTACACTCCAAGTTCCCCGAGGGCAGGAACTGTGTGCCCCAGGTACCTTTCAGCTCCAGTACTGAGCCCAGTGCCTGGCACACAGAGTAAATGTGCGTGATTGTACCGTTGATCATATTTATATAAGCCGTTGCTCCCATCATGTGAATTTGGTGTCTGAATGCAGCTAACATCTACCTGGCTACCAGTATTACCAAGATAAATAAGATGAGTCCCTCTCTTTAGGGCTCCCTTATTTTGTAAACATGCTCTTTTCAGTTGATTTAAAACTGTTTCCCTCCCAAGACATATCTGTTGTAATTTTAGAGAAATGACTTTTCTCCATTACAGAGATAATAGATACCAGGTCGTGAAACCATAGAGCATAAAATTCTTGGGAGACCTGCTTCTAAAATCCAAGCCCAGTAATTGTGTTGGCATGGAGGGAGAAAAGAGTGAATGAATGAATGGGAAAGGCAGCAGTGAGGTTAAGGATCAGAGGGCTCTGGAGGCAGATACACATTAGTGAAGGACTGGGCGTTTCTCCAGAGACCGAATGAAAGGTGACACGGGGGTACAGAGTCAGGCACACACGTATGTAAAGAATAAGGGAGCGGGCTTCCCTGGTGGCACAGTGGTTGGGAGTCCGCCTGCCAATGCAGGGGACACGGGTTCGTGCCCCGGTCCGGGAAGATCCCAGATGCCGCGGAGCGGCTGGGCCCGTGAGCCATGGCCACTGAGCCTGCACATCGGGAGCCTGTGCTCCGCAACGGGAGAGGCCACAACAGTGAGAGGCCCGCGTACCGCAAAAAACAAAACAAAAACAAAAAACTAGTTTATCTCAACGAAGAAGGGTAAGAAGGAAGGAAACAATAGCTAAGAATATTCTTGATAAACAGTAAGATAAATAAAAGAACTCGCAGAGTTATTCTCTTGCTCCAGATTAATTGTTTGTGTTTGTGGTAAGGTTTTGAAAACAATTCCTTGAGAGATTAAGTTGTCTCTAAGGTCAGTTAAATAAGCTAGACAACTTGGAATTCAGTTTCTTACCTATTTTGTGTTCAGTTCAAAACAGCTAACATAAGAAAAAGTGAGTTTTGTGCAATACAAAAGGAAGGCAGCCTCACCACCATCCCGCATATGCACTAGAGGTGGCTTTGACTAACTTCATGACTGGTAATGGCTTCAGCCACAAGATTATAAATTTCGGTTTATTTGGAAAAAAAAATCGACTCCATTTCTGATTAAATGAGAATGCAAACCTCCTAGCTCCGTAATACTTCTGCATAACTTACTCAAACCATCACTATTCTCCTTAAAGACCTTTCTAAGCTGGCTTCAAAGAGAGGTAAGAGCCTCTGAGTCTTACTTATTAAGGTGGCTCCCGACGACCAATTTAAAGCCACATTTTAACGTCGGCTGGCATTTACCGAGGACTCACTAGCAGTCACGATACCACCCAGACTGTTCTCATGCAGTCTGCAGAATAGCCATGGTACCCTCATTTTGAGCCATAGAGAGGGCAGGCGGCTCTCCAAGTCACCCAGGTTGTAAGTGGCTGAGCCCAGGCTGTGACCCCCCTTTGCCTGGCTCCACGCCCATGCGGTACTGTCCTTTCTCAACCACTGAACTCTTCCACCTCCTTAAGACGACCCCATTCCAAGGAGTGGAAGGCAAATCCAATGGTTCCAGATAGAGATCGTGTCAATGCAATGTCAGTTGGGCTGATTTCTAACAACATCAATGAGACGCTGCTAAAATCACAGTAACTGTGCTTGGACAACATTATGTAATAGTCAATATACTGAGAAGCAGCACTGTCCCTCAACCCGAGTCATTCAGAACCCTTAGTCTGGCCTTTCACAATCGGCTGCGTCCCTCAGACTCAGACGAGGCTCTATTTTGAATTCTAATGAGGACGAGGCACAATGAATATTTAAACTGCAATTACAAAGATCCTGCTTTTATGTGGATGTCCTTAAACACAAATAACAGATCTGAAAGTACATATAGGTGCCAATGGAAAATATCAATCTAGTTTGTGTTTAAAAGCTGGAGAGAGACAATACTGTTTTCTACTTGATGCTATTATTGGGGTGGGGGCAGGAGAAGAAAAGGGAGGAAAAACCACCCAAAGATCCCAGTAAAAAAAATTTTAAAGCCCAGGCTTCCGAGTGAAAGGTTCACAAAGAGGTGCTTGAATCCTTTGTTAACAACTGAACAAACAAATTCATCATCGGGCCGTTCTGTGTGGCCCCCTTGCAATTGGGTCTGTCCTTTTAACGAGAAATTTCCTCACTGGGAAAGCATCTATGACTGATATATCAGATGGGCGAGGACGATATGGTGGCGGAAGGAAAACAAAAGACCATTTCACGGTTCACAGCCTATTTTTGCACTCCCTTAAGTAAAATGAAGATGTGCTGCTGCTATTCTCAGCTCACTTACATTCTCTTAGTTAAACAGTCATGGAGTTAACAGTAACTGAGTTACCCTGAGTGAGTTGCTTAATTCCCACCCCCCAAATAGTTAAAACATACCCTGGCTTGTAGTATCATGTACTATGTGTCTGTGTTTACATATCAGTGATCAACCTGGCCTTGCACTAGGGAAGAGCAAGTGATTAACTCTTTGCTATGTCATGAGGCTCTTGGACCAAGCCTTTGCCCCCAGGCCGTAATTTAACTTCCATGGCGTTTGGACATCCTTTCGTAAATGTTAGCATTTATGGAAAGGGAATACGGTTTATTTTTTTCTTATATGTCCTCTGGTTGAGTTTCTCTCCTGCTGGCCCCAAATATGTCCACTGAGACTCGAGTTTCAGTTACCTTTTATTTCTAGAAATTCTGTTTGATCCCATTTCAAATTTTCTATGTTGTTCTTTATAGTTCCTATTCTCTGAAGATACTTCCAAACTTGTCATGTCCTTCTTTAAATATAATCATAATTGATTTTATAATCTACATCTGATAATTCTAACACTGCAAGTCTATGCAGATTGGTTTCTGTGGTCTGTTGCTGATCCTTGCTCATGTTGTGTGGTTTCCCAATATGCTACGTTATCTTTGAGTGTGTGCTGGTCATTGCCTTGAAATTTTTGTTTTTGGTTGATTCCTAGAGACCAAGGATAAACATGCTCTCCTCCACAGAGGTATTTCATTATTTCTGCCAGGCACCTTGAGCTACAACAGGTACATACAGCTACCCAGGATACAAAATGCACAGGAGAGCCTTTCTGTGACCACAACTTGTCAGGAACGATAGTTTTTCCTTTCTTTTTCTTCTTCTCATCTGTTCAGTGCCAAGGCTGCCTTCTCCACAATCCCCAAGGACAATTTATTTCTGGTTCACTTTTATCCCAAGGGTATAGCTCTTTGGGGCCCCACTTTAACGGGAAAAGGGTCTCCTATTACACTTCCCAACTAGGGTGGGCCCAGGACCTTACCTTCCAACTCCACTCGCCTATCCCTCTCAGGCTGCGGAAGCCCCTGACTCCTGCCTGCAAGTGGGCTTTATTAGATTAAAAAAAGAAACTACTAGAAAGTACCTAAGAGTTTAAAGGCTGAAAGCAAAACAAAAGGTCAGGTCAGTATTGTAGTTACCCCACGAAATTTAAAACTGAATTACAATTTGATTCAGCAATTCCTTTTCTGGGTATGTACACAAAAAAGCAGGGACTGGAACTGATATTGTACACCCATGTTCACAGCAGCATTATTCACAATAGCCAAAAGGTGGAAACAACCCAAGAATCCACTGACAGATAAATGGATAAACAAAATGTGGCATAAACATGACAGTGGAATATTATTCAGCCTAAAAAAGGAAGGAAATTCCTGACACGTGGTACAACAAAGAGGAATATTGAAGACATTACAGTAAGTGAAATAAGCCAGATACAAAAGGACAAATATTGTATGGTTCCACTTATATGAGGTACCTAGAGTAGTCATATTTGTAGAGACAGGAAGCAGAGTGGTGGCTGCCAGGGGCTGCTGGGCGAGGACTGGGGAGTTAGTGTTTAATGGATGCAGACTTGCAGTTTGGGAAGATGAAAAAGTTCTGGAGATACATGGATGGTGGTGGTAAATGCACAACAATGTAAATGTATTTAACACCACTGAACTGCATGCTTAAAAAGAGTTACAATGGTAAAGTTTATGTTAGGTATACTTTACCAAAATAAAAACTTTTTTTTTTTTAAAAGGTCAGGCTAATGTTGCTAAGGGCTGCTAGACCTAATCAGTAAATTGCACAATATACCCTGTGTTCCAAGGCTTAATACTGATCAGGGGAAGACTTAGAAGTTAATTGCTGGGGGTCATGAATACAAGTCTAACCTCCCTAGACCTTTGGAGCCACATGCTGAACCTCCATCAATATGCAAAACTAGCAGTGTTTGTCGACAAACATGTACATAATTGCAAAGTTCCCTTGAACAAATACAAATGCAAAACATTTTTCTGTAAAGTTATCAGGCACCACAAATGATATAAGGATAGTTATGTGGTGTTGCTATACTATCGACAGAACTGCTAAATAAATATTAGGGGAAAAATTGAAGGGATGAGAGAAAGAATTCTCTCTAAAGTATTTCCATTGAAAAAAATTGGAGAAATTTCTTCTTTCAGCATCTGTTGTACTGTTGTACCTCCCCCTTCTGAATTGCTACATATAATTCTAATACAGATAATATATACACTTATAAGTAAATATAAAGGGGGCATGAGATCAATTCACACTTAACACATTTTAAGATACCAATACATGTTTAAAAAACATGCATTTTAGTAATTCTGGGCATCTCTAAATTTCTCCTGTTTTCAAAAAAAAATCAAACAGCTCAGCTCAGAAGATTTTATGGACATTTATGGCTATAAGGAGCAACACCAGGTAAAACTACAAAATAAAAAATTGGCAACAGTAGAAGCAATATTCTCCATTATGACGTCATAAATGGCATGTGGTGAGGGCCTCTATGTTGCAAATACAAAATCTTACTTGCTTAGTGCATGATTGCTTAGTGCATGAAAAAGACCTCAGGAGGGCTTCCCTGGTGGCGCAGTGGTTGGGAGTCCGCCTGCCGATGCAGGGGACACGGGTTCGTGCCCCGGTCCGGGAAGATCCCACATGCCGCGGAGCGGCTGGGCCCGTGAGCCATGGCCACTGGGCCTGCGCGTCCGGAGCCTGTGCTCCGCAACGGGAGAGGCCACAACAGTGAGAGGCCCGCGTACAGCAAAAAAAAAAAAAAAAAAAAAAAAAGACCCCAGGAAAGTTGTCTCTTAACTGGAAGATTCTTCCTACTTTCCACATAGAAAGGGAATGGCTAATACTTGCTCGCTGCTTACTATGTGCCAACGACTACCGTAAGTGCTGTACATCCCTATCTATCTACTCACCTACCTACCTCTATAGCATCTATATCTTTACCTACATTAACGCATTTATTCCTTGCAACAACCCTCTAAGGTATGCACCATTATTATTCCCATTTCAGAGATGGCGAAATCGAGGCAAAGGGGAGTGGGTTTTCCCAAGGTCACACAGCCAGTGAATGGTAGAGCTGGGATTTGAGCCCAGGCTCTGGGGCCCATGTTTTTCACTATCATGCTTTAGCGCCTCTCTGAATAAAATATGGAAATTCAGGGACGCTGGCGAGTGGACACTTTACATATTTTATACAATTTCATTTTGATAACCAGGTCATCTTTTTTTTTTTTTTTTTTTTTTTTACAGCCGAGGAAACTAAAGTTCAGAAAGATTAAGTTTATATAAGAATCGAAGATAATAACAGATGGAGGTGGGAGTGAACCCATCTATCTCTGTCGCCAAAGTTTCAGGATCTGGTGCAAAGAACATCCCTATGGCTAGAAGTTAGGAGAAGGCTGGTAAAGCACAATCAAGGAGGCTTTACTTTGTGCAGGAAGTAGAAAGAAGCGCATGCCTACAGGCGCAGAAGCACAGAGTGGCTTGGTATCTGGTGGATGAGAACTGCCAGGTTACGGGGAGCAGACAGGTGATAAAAGGGCAGCAGGTGGGCGCCTCCAAGTTCCACTTCCTCTGAGATTCCAGAGTCCATTTTGCCCAGTCCTCCATCACCCTGTTGTTCTAGATTTCTGTTTAACCACACACACAGGCAAGGAAGATAACACTTCTCAAGCTGTGCATCCCAGATGACCCTCGCACAGATCCTTGTTCTAAAACTGGATAGATGGGAGGGGTGCAGTGTATTTTTCGTATTGAAAGGGCTAAAAGTCAGGCAAAGCCTGTGCTCAGATCATTAGTTTTTTTTAGTGCTACTGCACTTCTATTTATAACAAAGTTATTAGCCTTATAAACTGAGTTATCTTTGTGAGATGAAGCATCAAATAACAATGACTGTGATTACTGCTAGTGTCGCCACCATTCACTGTCACTTACCTGTGGGCAAGGCACTGTGCACAAGCAACAGATCATTGAAACCCCACAAACACGTGCATCAGAACTTCTGCCGAAGAGCAAGGACCCACATCGGGATTGCCTGGTGCGCTTGTTAAATGATGAACACTCTTGAACCCCAACCTAGCCCTACTCAACCAGAATCTCGACGGGAGGGCCAGGGAATCAGCACTTTAAGAGTCATTCCCAGTGATTCTTATTTTGGCCTGTGTTTCCTCATTTTACGTACAAGGTATTAAGAAATGATAACTTCACTAAATAACAGGATATAAACTCATTTGAACTGTAGAATCTGTGCTCTTAACTGCTCTATGGCTCAAGCTTCAACAATGAAGCGACTAAAACAGGCACAAAACAAGCAAGATCGCCTTTAAAACCCATGAGATCTGCCACCACCAGTCTGCATGATGTCATAGAATTTCCCAAACTATTATTCTCGGTAAGCATACAGGAAGGTTTCTTACTTTAAATTAAAAAAAAAGTTAACAATGCATTATACTTCCCCTGCCCTCATAACAATTCATTTCATTTTAACAAGATTTAGGGATCTTCTAGCAATTTCAATGCTTCATCACTTGAAACTGCCTGTACTAGAAGAGCAACCAAATCCCTGCGGTAAAATTAGACCAACCTGGGAAGCTTATCCGCAAATGATTAGAGAAGCAGAGCTGTAGCTACAGCAATCTCTTACCACAAGACGTGGACTTCCTGTCCACCAGATTCACACGCCTGGTTTCGGTGCGAAGTTTCTCATCGGTATTCTCCACCAGGTTGGCAAGGTCATCAATTATCTCTATAAAGGAAAACAAAGATGCATGGTTAATACTCCAAAAATACCTTGGCTCACATCAGAGTCTCATAGCTGTGGTGGTCCTTCCTAGTAATAATTCTCTCAACTGCAGTGAGTGAGAAGGTTTTAAAGAACTCATGTATATTCTCTGAAAACTGCAATTCTGATTCATTAAAGGTTGGGGGTGGGGTCGGGAGGGAAGGAGTAGTAAAGAAAAAAACGAGTTCAACACAATTCCAGGAGACAGAGGAGAAATGTCAAAAGTTCAGGGGAAAGAAAGCATGACCCAACAAATTTATGCCCAGCCAAGTTGTCACTGGAGTATAAAGACGACAGACAGACGGTATAGAGGACTTCAGGGACCACTGGGATCCTTCTTAAGAAAACTACTTGATGATGAAATCTAGCCAAGCAAGAGGTGAATAAAAATACAGAACTCTGGGCTGGAGAAGCCAGAGGCCATGACATAAGAGATGATGGTGAGAACTGAATCCTTTTAAATACTGAGCTGAGAACAAATAAATATATAGATTAGGTTACAGAAAAGTAGACAAACATAATAAACAGTGACAATGGAATTATAAGTGAAAATCAGGAAGCACTTGGGGGGCGGTGGCAAGAAAGGTAAGCAACAGCTAAGATGTTAATTTCTTCATCACTCACAGCAGAGTCATATCAAGCTGTTGGAAAGTAAAACATATAGAGATTTACAGCTCTGTAAAAATCACCAAAGCTTCAATGTTTTATGTTATTATTTTGTTAACCTTAAATGGATCTTTTAGCAACTACTACCTCTTGGAGAGAACTCTTCATGTGAAGTTTATCTTTTTTTTTTTTTTTTTTTTGCGGTACCCGGGCCTCTCACTGCTGTGGCCTCTCCCGTTGAGGAGCACAGGCTCCGGACGCGCAGGCTCAGCGGCCATGGCTCACGGGCCCAGCCGCTCCGCGGCATGTGGGATCCTCCCGGACCAGGGCACGAGCCCGTGTCCCCCGCATCGGCAGGCGGACTCTCAACCACTGTGCCACCAGGGAAGCCCCTGAAGTTTGTCTTTTAATAGTGAAATAAAGCACTTAATATTAAAATAGCATATATAATATGACCCTACTTATGTAAAATTATTTCTATCCCTCCTTTTATACATACGAACCTGTAAAGATATATCCAATGTTAACCTAATGTTAATAATGACTATTTCTAGGTGGTGTGATCCTGGGTGATCTTCCTTGTATTATCTGTTTTATCTGAATTTCTTATAATGAACTCTATATACTATTTTTTTAAATTTTTTAAAATTTTAAAATTTTTTTAAAAATTTCTTTTTCCTCCCTCCTTCCCTCTCTCCCTTTTTAGTGATTGCTTTACAGATATGTTGTCCAATACGTTACCATTTTTCTTAAAGAATGAAATAAAACCCACAAGGAAGTCAAAGAAAGCTTTCAGAAAGTTGTTTGAGCTCAGTTTTCATGGCCATGTATGTGGGTGAAGAAGCAAGAATAGTGCGACTCATGCAAAAAGAGTAGCATATGAAAGGCACAGAGGAGTTGGGAGGTCTTTCTTCCAGATCCTACAGCACTTCCTACAATCTTTTTACTTAGAGACCCTTTTTTTTTGTACTGAATTATCTGTTTGCATGTCTTTCTTTTACAGAAAGAGTATGACAGACACTAACTTTTATTCATCTCTGTATCTCCCATCCCTAGGAGAGTGCTTAATATACAACAAGATAAATACTACAAGATAAAGGCCGTGAATGGAGTGTAAAAGATAAAGGCATTGAATAATTTCAAAGCATTGAATAATTTGTTGCTTCTTAGAAAAGTGGATCTAAGCCAAATTTGCCCAATGTTATCTGTACAACACCTGCCTAGAAAATATTTCACTATTATTTAACGATCCATTCATAACTATTTCCTTGTATTCAATGACATACTCTCCCAGTTTCCCTTTCACTTATCTGTAAGCTCTGTCTAGTCTCCTCTTCCTCTTAAATGTTGGTGATCCCCAGAATTCTGTATATTTCTACTCTATTTCAGTTTTAAATCTAAAATTTAAATTCAATAATTTAATTTTAAATATTTTTAGTATTTAAAATATTAAAATTTTAATTTAAATATTTTTAAATTAAAAAACTTTTTTCTGCTCTACATAGCTCTCCAAAGATCCTTGACTCATATAGCCAACTGCTTACTACTTAACTCTACCTTGAAATTCCTACAAATATCTGACTCTCAAGGTCTCTAAAACCAAACTCTTCATCTTCCCTCAAACTGGACTCCCCTATCTTCGTTGCCTCAGTTAATGGCACCACCATTCATTTTTGCTTGCCCAAGATGGAAACCTTTTTTTTTTTTTCCCTGCTGTATTGGGTCTTCACTGCTATGCATGGGCTTTCTCTAGTTGCAGCAAGCAGGGGCTACTCTTTGTTGCAGTGCATGGGCTTCTCATTGTGGTGGCTTCTCTTGTTGCAGACCACAGGCTCTAGGTTCATGGGTCTCAGTAGTTGCACACGGACTCAGTAGTTGTGGTGCACAGGCTTAGTTGCTCTGCAGCATGTGGGATCTTCCTGGATGCATTGGCAGGCGGATTCTTAACCACCGTGCACTGCAATCAGTAGCCCCCGCTCGCCGCAACTAGAAAAAGCCCATGCATAGCAACAAAGACACAAAGCAGCCAAATATAAATAAGTAAATAAATAAGTAAATAAATAAATAAATTTATATTTTAAAAAATAGACTGACAATACTAATTGTTGGGGATGATTTGGCACAAAGTTAAATGAAGTAGTATTTGTCTGTTCTACTCCAGCTAAGCATATATCTACTCTATGACCCAGAAATTTCACCCTTAGGAATTTACCAAACAGGAATAGAAACATGTTTCTCAAAAAGACGTGTACAGAGCTTTCCTGGTGGCACAGTGGTTGAGAGTCCGCCTGCCGATGCAGGGGACACGGGTTCGTGCCCCGGTCCGGGAAGATCCCACATGCCGCGGAGCGGCTGGGCCCGTGAGCCATGGCCGCTGAGCCTGCATGTCCGGAGCCTGTGCTCCGCAACGGGAGAGGCCACAGCAGTGAGAGGCCCACGTACCGAAAAAAAAAAAAAAAAAAAAAAAGACCTGTACAAAAATATACCCAACAGCGATACTCACGAGAACCCAAAACTAGGAACCACCTAATATCCATCAATAGGGGAATGGATAAGCAAACTGTGGTAACTGTACTGTTCAGTAATAAAAAACAAAGAGCTTCTTATAACTGTAACAACTGTTACTTTGTTGGCTAAATAATAAAAAAAAATAAATCTCAAAAGCATTTTGTTGGCGAAAATTAGAAAGTAATATATACTTAATAATTCCATTATAAAGTATGAGGACAAACCTAATCTACTAGATAGAAATCAGAAAGCAGTTGCCTCTGGGGTGGGGATGGAGGGGACTGACTGGAAAGGGAGAAGAGGGAATTTTCTGGGACGATGGAAATGTTCTAAATATTCTCACAAACGTATGCAGTTGTCAAAATGCATGGAACTGAACACTAAGGTCTGTACACTTTGTTGTATGTAAATTATACCTCAATTAAAAATGTAAAGCAGAAACAACAAGGACCTGTTGTATGGCACAGGGAACTATACTGAATACCTTGTAATAACCTACAATGGAAAAGAATCTGAAAAATATATATATATGTATATAAAAAACTGAATCACTTTGCTATACACTTGAAACTAACACAACATTGTAAATCAACTATACTTCAATAAAAAGTTGTTTGAAAAAAATACATATGTATATAAATTAGAAAAAAAATTGAAGTTTACAATATCATGATACTTCTAGGATTTTCCAGAAAGGAAGAAAAAAGGGAGGGAGGAAGGAAGGCAGGCAGGCAGGGAGACCTGTTGGAAAGACAAAGCAAATGACTTAGAATAACAAAATTTTCCAGCTGCAAGAAGTCAGGGGATCATCTTGTACCTCCTCCCCCTTAACAACCCCCCACCCAACCCCGTGCCAGTAACAGGGAAGCTCGTGAGAAAATCAATTCCACGGCTGAGCTGGAGGGGGGCTGTAATTATAAGTTTCTATATTTCGAGCTGAAAATCTGCCTGCTTTTAACTTTCACCTTCTATTTCTAGAACAACACAATTCCAGTGTTCTTCCTTCCAGAAGACAATTCTCCTCGTATAACTCCTTAGTCTTGTCTTCTCAGCTACAGACACTTAGCTCTGAACATTAACAGATCGTCAGAGGAAGCGATTTCTAGATCTTGTGACATCTTGATGCACTGTATTCATCCTAAAATGTGACGCGAGGACTTGGATCCATCGTTTCAGGTTCTGTCCAGTCAGCACAGAACACACTGAGTTTCGACAGAGTAGCATATATAAAAGTCAGTATTTTTAAGTTCCATTCCTCATGTCCTATCAGGATATTCCATAGTAACAGCTATGCTTCCTAGAGTTGCTTGGTCCATTGTTCTCACGCAAATGATTACAGTTGAGATTGCATGATATGTTTTAATGTCACAACATGTAACAAAATTTAGACTTAATAAGCTTCTAGCACTATAAGAAAGTCAAGTGCAAAATATTCCTTGTCAGATACTAAATACAATATGTCAGCTGTTATATGTTAACTGGGTTTCTGGATAGAGTTCTCATTAAATTTGTAAATATTCATAACAGAGGTAAATACAAAATTGGTAGAAGATTAGCTAAGCAAAAATCAGCAGTCAACACTGAAGGGGTTAATGTTTTAATCTCAGACCAAACACAGAGTTTTTCATCTTGGTTGGTAAACCTCATCTGATTACTAGTTTGTTTGCTTTAAAACCAAACAAAAATCCCTCTATTTTTAGGTGATAAAAATCATTTAATAGCAGTTTATAAATGAGAGGGGGAAAAGTATAAGATTATCCACACACCCCAGTAATCACTCCTATGGATTCCCTTCTAAGATTTGACATACACATACGCATTTTTATATAATTGCAATATATAAGCCTTTTGCCCCTGTTAACATATCATTTGTATGCTTTCATCTTGTTACACAGTCTTCAGTTATAATTTCTAACGGTTACAAAATATTCATGCCATTAAATAAACATTCATTAAAAATAGCCCATTATGGTATATGTAGAATTCTTCTATATTTCCATATAATGAGTCAATGAATTCTTTCCTCCGTTATCATCTTCCTTCTTTTCTATTGTTTTCTTAATTAAGCGTGATTTTGACTGCCACATGGACTTTGAAACATACCGCCAAGTCAGTTTTTAAAAGGTTTGCACTGCCACTACTGTTGGTTGGTTTGATCAAATTCACTCATCAATATGACCTCAGAAGGCGACTTCCAAGAGCAGGGAGCCTGGGGGAATTCCCACCTTGCAGCCTAGTAGCTTCTAAGGGGGGAATTCCCCCAACCACAGTCAGTTACGAGCACATTAAACACAGGTTTCAGAATACAGGTTAAGAAATAACCAGCTGACTCTTTCAGATCCCTCAAAGTACAGCCTCCAAAGAGCAACTGGTATTTTACTTCCTGGTAAGTATTTGCACTTGGTTTCAAGAAGGAACTTATGTTTCTATCACATGTTAATTCGAGATACCAAGTGCCATTCCAACACAGAAAGAAAAAAAATGGACAATAGAAAGTATTTTCTCATCAAAAAGTGGTGAGAAATATTATACAGTGCCAACATAGCTGGCTCCAAATATATTTAATTTTCTTCTAGGCTCAGTTACAGTCTCAGTAAAATCTATATAAGGGCAGAGAGTGTGCTGCATATTTTCAGATAAATTTGGTGCCTTTTGGGCCTCCCTGGTGGCGCAGTGGTTGAGAGTCCGCCTGCCGATGCAGGGGATACGGGTTCGTGCCCCGGTCTGGGAGGATCCCATATGCCGCGGAGCGGCTGGGCCCGTGAGCCATGGCCGCTGGGCCTGCGCGTCCGGAGCCTGTGCTCCGCAACGGGGGAGGCCACAACAGTGAGAGGCCCGCATACCGCAAAAAGAAAAAAAAAAAAAAAAAAATTGGTGCCTTTTGCACTCATAATGGATGCTGGCACTTGCAAAGTCATTATGTTGTTATGCCTTTCACTTAATTGCTAATGACATTTGAAGACAAGCATTAAAAAAACCAAACGGTGAATAAAGACCTTTTCTTGAGGGCATTAGTTTAACTCCCTTTATTCCCTACAATGGAAACTAAACATGGGGTGGGTGATAACCTCTAATAATACACTTTTCTGTACACTAGGAAACCAGGAACAGAAGGATAGACCAATCTGTGACTCAGCAAAGGAAAAGTAACACGTTGGCCAAGGCACCCTATGGCAGGGCACCCAAGCAGAGCCTCTGGGAGCACTCAAGCTTCAGAGGCCTAGGAGAAAGCCCCTTGGCCATACCTGCTCCCATTTTAAGCAGGAACAGGTGGGCCAGGCTGCGCAGAAAGCACAGGCTCCTTTCCTTCTTCCTCCCCACCATCAACCCCACGGCCTTTCAGTCTTCCTTCATCCAGGCTGAAACGTGTGTAACAGAGGCCTATGCTGAGTTAGAACCCTTCCCAACTTCTAACAACAGACAGACACTGACGTGTGTGTGAAGATGAGCAAAGAGCCAAAAGGTGTAAATAAAGAGGGAGCATCTGCTCCCCCTCCCTCACCCCTTTTGCCCTAGAAAACACAATTCCTTCCAGAAAAGGACAAAACTTGAGAAACTGGTTTCTGTTTTTAAAACAAGATTCAAGAGGACACTAACTCAATACAACAGAACAGAGAGCCACAATGAGGGACCAACCTAAGTTACTAGAAACAGTGCTCCAGGTAGAAACACACCTGTCAAATTAAAAACCGCAGTGAAGGTAGTTAAACAGATTGTAATCTAAATAAAAGATTTAGTTAGAAAACAAACTGGAATAATCTCCCAGAAGTCACAGAAAGAGGTTACAGAGGACAAAATGTGGAAGGAAAAAAATAAGAGACAGGGATAAACATCCAGGAAAACAGAAGGAGAAACAGCGGTCAAGTAAATAATAAATTTTCCTCTTAAACCAGAACCCGAGTCTCATAATATAATAATCAAGATCAAATCCAAAATTACTCAGGATATGAAGTACCAGAAAACCTTAAGATGCATCAGAAAAGACAATCAGCAGATGCCAATGCTGAAATGACACAGCTGTTGGAATTATCTGACAAAGACTTTAAAGCAGCTATAATATAAATGCCCCAACAAGTAAAAGTGAACACTCTTGAAACAAAAGTTTCAGAAAAAAATTTTTAAAAAAAGCAGAAAATATAGAGAAGAACCAAATGTGAATTGCAAAACTGAAAACTACAAGAATCAAAATTAGAAAAACTCACTGGATGGGCTCAATAGCAGAATGGAGATGACAGAGGAAAGAGGCAGTGAACTGGAAGACAGGTCAACAGAAACGATCAAATCTGAACAATGAGGAGAAAAGGCAGGGGGATGACCATAGCCTAAGGGACCTACGGGACAATGGCCAAAGGTCAAACATTCATGTCATCAGAGTCCCAGAAGGAGAGGAAAAGAGTGTGGGGCACAAAAATATTTGAAGAAATATGGCTGAAGTTCTTAAGTTTGACAAAAAACATAAACTTATACATTCAAGAAGCTCAGAAAACCCCCCAAAAGATAAACACAGAGAAATCCATGTCTGGACACATCAAACCCAAACCGTTGAACACTAAAAACAAAGGAAAAAATCTTGAAAACCACCCCCCAAAATGACATATTACTTCTAGGAAAACAAAGATTTGAAAGACTGTGGATTTCTCACCAGAAATCATGGAGGCCAGAAGAATGTATAAGAACATTTTTTAAATGCTGAAAGGAAACTGTCAACACAGAAGTTTATATCCAGCAAAAATATCCTTTGGGAATCAAGGTGAAAGAAAGGTATTCTCAGATGAAGTGTTAAGAGAATTTACAGACACCACACAAAAAAACTGCTGAAGGCAATTTTTCAGACAGAAAGGAAATCACACCAGCAGAAAATCTGGTACATCAGAAATGAAGAACAACAGAATGATAAACGTTTGGGTAAATATAATAGATCCTTCTCCAATTAAGTTCTTTAATTATTTGACAGTTGAAAGCAAAACTTACAACATCTGGTTTTCAATGAACATGAGTATCATACACCATACTGATGGGAGGGAAGGGTAAAGGGACCTTTATGGTGGTATGGTTACTATACCCCCAATAGACATGATAAAATACTGATTCTAAGCAGACTGTAGAATGTTAAGTATATATATTGTCATCCCTAGTAACCACAAATACAATCTGTACAAAGATATATAGCAAAAAGCTCAACAGAAAAATTAAAATGGAATACTACAAAAGTTCATATGTGTGATTCCATTTATATGATAGTCTCCAAAAGACAAAACTATACTGATGGAGAACAAGCCAGTTGGTGATCACCAAGGGTTAGGGATGGGGGAGGGAACAATGGCAAAGGAACAGCACAAGGGGTGATGGAACTGTTCTGTGTCCTGTCTGTGGTAGTGGTTACACAAACCTACACATGTGTTAAAATTCACAGCACTACACAAACACACACACAGTCGATTTTTCTGTATGTTAATTTAAAAATTCAAATTAAAAAAGATATAATGAACAAAGAGAGGTATGGGTAAAGGAAGAACATCAGAGAATGCTAGTGTTTAAAGAACAAGAGGAACAAAAACTAGAAACAAAGGAGGAGGCTAAAAAAGCAGAAGAGAATGCTGTCCTAGAGGGCAGCGCTGCAGAAAAGAGGGTGGCATATACCATGTCTATGGACTGGTAATCGGGCCATTGCTGTGGACTGTGCTGAGAGCCGCTTTGGGTGGGGGAAGAAGGGGGCAATTTGCCTGAGTTGCAGGACTGAATGCAGCCGAAGTGTGGGGAAAGGAAGATGGTAAGAGGACCCTAGTGTGTTACTGAAAACTCTTATAATGTAAAACCAAAACACTAACTACTAATATTTACTGAAAACTTGCCAGGTGCTAAATCACTGTTTTTATTTTATTTTATTTTATTTTTATTTTTATTTATTTATTTTTGCAGTACACGGGCCTCTCACTGTTGTGGCCTCTCCTGTTGCGGAGCACAGGCTCCGGACGCTCAGGCTCAGCGGCCATGGCTCATGGGCCCAGCTGCTCCGCGGCATGTGGGATCTTCCCGGACCGGGGCACGAACCCGTGTCCCCTGCATCGGCAGGCGGATTCTCAACCACTGCGCCACCAGGGAAGCCCCTAAATCACTGTTTTTAAATCTTGAGTTGTATCTAGTTCATTATAAAGTGAAAAACAATTCTTCTATACCCCACAGTATTAATGTTATTCTATTTAAATTATTTAATTAAATATAAACATCAATGGTAGTATATATTATTTATGTTTATATCTCTTTATTCCATAGTTCTAAAAATATTCATATTAAAAATAAAAACTAAAATTCTGTTTAATAACAATAATTTCATGCTGACAGAGACAGCCTGTTTTCTGAGTAGTAAATTGCTGCTTGAAACATGAATATGATACAGACTAAAGTATGGGTCCTTTGGGGTTGTCCTGCTAGTCTTTATTCCAATTGTGGAGACATCTTTCAGACATTGCACAGTGACAGCCTTTGGCCTTCTCTTGCAAGCAAATATATCATTACATATTAAGTATACCTTCTTCTCTCATCAGCCAAGGATTACTAAGACAATTACAAATACAAATGTGGGCTAGAATTGCATGGCAAGACACAATACAGTGGTCATCCCAACAATATTTAAAAATCAAAAGGATTTTCTGGATTATCAATAGTAGAGAGAGAAAAAATTTTTTAAGTCATTAAAAAAATAAAGTCCCGCAGAGCTCAGAGAAGGCACTATTGGTCCTAATTTGAATATAGAATGCTAAAAGCATAACATTTCTTACCTTAAGTTACTCATTAAACAGCT
This sequence comes from Mesoplodon mirus, assembly GCF_964341445.2. Taxonomy (NCBI): domain Eukaryota; kingdom Metazoa; phylum Chordata; class Mammalia; order Artiodactyla; family Ziphiidae; genus Mesoplodon; species Mesoplodon mirus. Next base: position 45,348,674 of record NC_138994.1, on the reverse strand, counting down.
CTACAATAGGCATAAAAATATTGACCTCACCAGTTTTCCTAGCCCTTCAAGAAAAACATCTACTTAAAAAAAATGTTAAGGAGGAGACCTTCAAGATGGCAGAGGAGTAAGACGTAGAGATTACCTTCCTCCCCACAAGTACATCAGAAATACATCTACATGTGGAACAACTCCTATAGAACACCTACTGAACAGTGGCAGAAGATCTCAGACTTCCCAAAAGGCAAGAAACTCCCCATGTACCTGGGTAGGGGAAAAGAAAAAAGTATCAAGTATCTTTTCTGACCACAATGCTGTGAGACTAGATATCAATTACAGGAAAAATATCTGTAAAAAAATACAAACACATGGAAGCTAAACAATACACTACTAAAAAACCAAGATATAACTGAAAAAATCAAAGAGGAAATCAAAAAATACCTAGAAACAAATGACAATGAAAACATGACTACCCAAAACCTACAGGATGCAGCAAAAGCAGTTCTAAGAGGCAATTTTATAGCAATACAATCCTACCTCAAGAAACAAGAAACATCTCAAACAACCTAACCTTACACCTAAAGCAATTAGAGAAAGAACAAAAAAACCCCCACAGTTAGCAGAAGGAAAGAAATCATAAAGATCAGATCACAAATAAATGAAAAAGAAATGAAGGAAACCATGGCAAAGACCAATAAAACTAAAAGCTGGTTCTTTGAGAAGGTAAACAAAATTGATAAAACATTAGCCAGACTCATCAGGAAAAAAAGGGAGAAGACGCAAATCAGTAAAATTAGAAATGAAAAAGGAGAAGTAATAGATGGCACTGTAGAAATACAAAGGATCATGAGAGATTACTACAAGCAACTATATGCCAATAAAATGGACACCCTGGAAGAAACAAATTCTTAGAAAAGCACCACCTTCCAAGACCGAACCAGGAAGAAATAGAAAGTATAAACAGACCAATCACAAGCACTGAAATTGAGACTGTGATTAAAAATCTTCCAACAAACAAAAGCCCAGGACCAGATGGCTTCACAGGTGAATTCTATCAAACATTCAGAGAAGAGCTAACACCTATCCTTCTCAAACTCTTCCAAAATATAGCAGAGGGAGGAACACTCCCAAACTCATTCTACGAGGCCACCATCACCCTGATACCAAAACCACACAAAGATGTCACAAAGAAAGAAAACTACAGGCCAATATCACTGAGGAACATAAATGCAAAAATCCTCAACAAAATACTAGCAAACAGAATCCAGCAGCACATTAAAAGGATCATACACCATGATCAAGTGGGGTTTATCCCAGGAATGCAAGGATTCTTCAATATATGCAAATCAGTGTGATAAACCATATTAACAAATTGAAGGAGAAAAACCATATGATCATCTCAATAGATGCAGAAAAACTATCGACAAAATTCAACACCAATTTATGATAAAAACCCTCCAGAAAGCAGGCATAGAGGGAACTTACCTCAACATAATAAAGGCCATATACGACAAACCCACAGCCAATATCGTTCTCAGTGGTGAAGAACTGAAACCATTTCCATTTAAGACCAGGAACAAGACAAGATTGTCACTCTCACCACTATTATTCAACAAATTTTGGAACTTTTAGCCACAGCAATCAGAGATGAAAAAGAAAAGGAATCCAAGTTGGAAAAGAAGAAGTAAAGCTGTCACATGATACTATACATAGAGAATCCTAAAGATGCTACCAGAAAACTACTAGAGCTAATCAATGAATTTGGTAAAGTAGCAGGATACCAAATTAAGGCACAGAAATCTCTTGCATTCCTATACAGTAATGATGAAAAAGCTGAAAGAGAAATTAAGGAAACACTCCCACTAACCACTGCAACAAAAATAATAAAATACCTAGGAATAAACCTACCTAAGGAGACAAAAGACCTGTATGCAGAAAACTATAAGACACTGATGAAAAAAAATTAAAGATGATACAAACAGATAGAGAGATATACCATGTTCTTGGAAGAATCAACATTGTGAAAATGACTATACTACCCAAATCCATCTACAGATTCAATGCAATCCCTATCAAACTACCAATGGCATTTTTCACAGAACTAGAACAAAATATTTCACAGTGTGTATGGAAACAGAAAAGACCCCAAATAGCCAAAGCAATCTTGAGAAAGAAAAATGGAGCTGGAGGAACCAGGCTCCCTGACTTCAGACTATACTACAAAGCTACAGTAATCAAGACAGTGTGGTACTGGCACAAAAACAGAAATACAGATCAATGGAACAGGATAGAAAGCACAGAGATAAACCCACGCACATATGGTCACCTTATCTTTGATAAAGGAGGCAAGAATATACAATGGAGAAAAGACAGCCTCTTCAATAAGTGGTGCTGGGAAAACTGGACAGCTACATGTAAAAGAATGAAATTAGAACACTCCCTAACACCATACACAAAAATAAACTCAAAACGGATTAAAGACTTAAATGTAAGGCCAGACACTATAAAACTCTTAGAGGAAAACACAGGCAGAACACTCTATGACATAAATCACAGCAAGATCCTTTTTGACCCACCTCCTAGAGAAATGGAAGTAAAAAGAAAAATAAACAAATGGGACCTAATGAAACTTAAAACTTTTGCACAGCAAGGGAAACCATCAACGAGATGAAAAGACAACCCTCAGAATGGGAGAAAATATTTGCAAAGGAAGCAACTGACAAAGGGTTAATCTGCAAAATATACAAGCAGCTCAATATCAAATAAACAAACAACCCAATCCAAAAATGGACAGAAGACCTAAACAGACATTTCTCCAAAGAAGATATACAGATTGCCAACAAACACATGAAAGGATGCTCAACATCACTAATCATTAGAGAAATGCAAATCAAAACTACAATGAGATATCACCTCACACTGGTTAGAACAGCCATCATAAAAAAAAATCTACAAGCAGTAAATGCTGGAGAGAGTATGGAGAAAAGGGAACCCTCTTGCACTGTTGGTAGGAATGTAAATTGATACAGCCACTATGGAGAACAGTATGGAGGTTCCTTAAAAAACTAGACATAGAACTACCATACGACCCAGCAATCCCACTACGGGGCATATACCCTGACAAAACCATAATTCAAAAAGAGTCATGTACCACAATATTCATTGCAGCTCTATTCACAATAGGCAGGACATGGAAGCAACCTAAGTGTCCATCGACAGATGAACGGATAAAGAAGATGTGGTACATATATACAATGGAATATTACTCAGTTATAAAGAGAAACAAAATTGAGTTATTTGTAGTGAGGTGGATGGACTAGAGACTGTCATCAGAGTGAAGTAAGTCAGAAAGAGAAAAACAAATACCGTATGCTAACACATATATATGGAATCTAAAAAACAGAAAAAATGCTTCTGAAGAACCTAGCAGCAGGACAGGAATAAAGACAAAGACGTAGAGAATGGACTTGAGGACAGAGGGAGCGGGAAGGGTAAGCTGGGACGAAGTGAGAGAGTGGCATGGACATATATACACTACCAAACGTAAAATAGACAGCTAGTGGGAAGCAGCCACATAGCACAGGGAGATCCGCTCAGTGCTCTGTGACCACCTAGAGGGGTGGGATAGGGAGGGTGGGAGGGAGACGCAAGAAGGAGGAGATATGGGGATATATGTATATGTGTAGCTGATTCACTTTGTTATAAAGCAGAAACTAAGACACCATTGTAAAGGAATTATACTCCAATAAAGATGTTAAAAAAAAAGGTTAAGCCATATTAGAACCCCTGCTAATTATGTAACAATAAAAATACATTTCCCGTTATTTTAGAAAACTGGAATCCTGGTGATAATGTGCTCAGCTCTGACTGAATAATTTCAAGATAATCACCACGTTTTTTGCACCTTGAATAAAAAGGCTATATACTGTATGAATCTAATTATATGACATCCTGGAAGAGGCAAAACTATAGAGAGAATACAGTGATCAGTGTTTGCCAGGAGTTTAGAAGGAATAGGGAAGGGATGAACAGGTGAAGCACAGGGATTTTTAGGGCAGTACAAAAGTCTGTATGATACTGTAACGGTGAATATGTGACATTATGGATTTGTCAAAACCCATAGAACTTTACATTCATTAAGGTTCACTTCTTGTGCTGTAAATTAAGAAAACAAAAATCATTTAGGAGGCTGGGGATTCCAGGAAGGAACACAGAGTGTTATACGAGCATCTAGCCGTACTGTAAATGTATCAGACAGCATCCCTGAAAAGGGTGGAAAGAACAGGTGCTGACGTAAGTTACTCTGGGAATGAGTGGAGTCTGTAAGACTGGAGGCAAAAGCACTGCATATAAGCGCTGAATTCTAGTTGATGCAGTGGATTTACCTGGTGGTACGAGTTAATTACAATAGGGCTTATACATGTACATGGAAGTGAGCAATTACGGAAATGGATGATGGATGGTAAGAGCCAGATTCTCACTGCTGGACTGGAAATTTAAAGATAAGCAAGAAGAAGAGGCTAGGACAATCCATGTGGTTAACAGATGAGAGTCAGAGACATCGGTATGACCTTAATATAAAGACGGTTACATAGGGATATGTGTTAGTAAACAGACATGCATTTCTATGCTTTGTCAATTGAGAAGGCATTAAAAAAAAGCAATACCCCAGGAGCAACAAGCACACTTGGCACCCAGATCTTGGTTTTAAGGCCATTCTCCAGTAAAAGAAAATAGATGACTCTCGGACTGGCACAGGAAATATATAAGAGGAGCCTGAAGTATCTGGTAGGACAGAAACTAAGGAAGTGCTTTAAAAGACAAACAACAACAAAACAACCTCACCAATGGGGATACGTCAAAGGAGCATAGGAGCCAACCGACAGAGCTCCGCATGGCCAAAGCTGGAATAATTTGAGCAACAAAATAAAGTAGCCAAAAGTATAAAATAATATCTATAGTAAATATCCATTAATTTTATACTAAATATAAATATCTGATATATACGCTGATAAAAAACACTTGATTGAATAAGTTCATAAATGAGGGAGAAGAGACAAATCTCCCATGAGAAATTCCCAATAGTTTATGTAGCCAGTCCGTCTCCAAGGAGGGGGGAGTATATGTCTTCACCTCTTAGGTGTGGGCCACAGGTACTGACTTCCTCCCCAGGAGCTGAGCGTGGAAATAAAGGAAGGGGAGGGAGCACCTTTAAGGGGGAGAAGCCCAACAGACACTACCTCAGCCAGATGATCAAGGTTAACGTGAATGGTCGCAGATCACGTGGACCGTATGCACCCTGGATCTGGTATGATGAAAACGGCACTTGACCTCTGTGGACTTCCTCCTACTAACTGATAACTGCAGTCTTATCATGAGGAAAACATCAGACAAAGTCTAGCTGTGTAGTATCTTACAAAATACCTGGCCAGTATCCCCCAGAACTGTCAACATCACCAAAAACAAGAAGTCTGAGAAACTGCCACCACAGCCAAGAGAAGCCTAAAGAGACATGACACTGGAATGTAATGGGGTATCCTGGATAAGATCCTGGAGCAGAGAAAGGACATCAGGTAAAAACTAAGGAAATCTGCATCAACTATGGACTTAAGTATGTATCGATACTGGTTCATTAAAAGTAAAAAATATACCACACTAACGTAAGAAACTAGGCACGGGGTACATGGGAACCCTCTAGTATGATCTTCTCAATTTTTCTGTAAATCTGAAACTGTTCTAAAGAATAAAGTCTTATTTTTAAAAAGGCAATAGCTAACATCATATTTAAAGAGGACACATTAAACACTTTCTCCTAAGATCAGGAACAAGGCAAAGATGTCTATTAGTTTTGCCACGTCTAATCAATGTTTTGGGGGGGAAAAAAAACCCCAGAGTTGGAAAAGTCATACGATCTGATTTCAGGCAATCAAGAGGGTTTGGAATGGCCAAAAGATCAACGGAACAGAACAGAGTCCAGAAACAGATTCAACACAGCTGGCCAACTGAGTTTCCACAAAGAATATCCACACAAACCTCAGATCCCATAAGAATGTCAGCAGGCCTATTTTTTTCAATTTTCTTAGGATCCCTACTTATATGCAAGAGTGAGGACATATTAAGTGAACATACGAATTCTCCACTGGCTCCTGACAAGCAGGTACTATTTCTGCTCATCCTTATGACAACCCCATGAGGCAAGTCTTCCTAGAGGCAAAGGTCAAAGAGGTGAAATGACGTGTCCAAAGTTACGCAGCTGGTAAGTGGCAAAGCCGGTCTGACTTGCAATCTGTCTGATTCCAGAGTTAAGTTGTTCGTAACGTTCAGAAAGGAA